>NW_012114722.1:639441-672841 GCF_000951035.1 Colobus angolensis palliatus | reverse complement strand
ACCATCAGAGTGAACAGGCAACCTACAGGATGGAAGAAAACTTTTACAATCTTGCTATCTGACAAAGGGCTAATATCCAGAATCTACAAAGAAGTTAAACAAATCTACAAGAAAAAATCAAACAACCCCATCAAAAAGTGGGTGAAGGATATGAACAGACACTTCTCAAAAGAAGATACTTATGCAGCCAACAGACACATGAAAAAATGCTCATCATCACTGGCTATTAGAGATTCGCACATCAAAACCACAATGAGATACCATCTCACACCAGTTAGAATGGCCATCATTAAAAAGTCAGGAAACAACAGATGCTGGAGAGGATGTGCAGAAATAGGAACACTTTTACACTGTTGGTGGGACTGTAAACTAGTTCAACCATTGTGGAAAACAGTGTGGCGATTCCTCAAGGATCTAGAACTAGAAATACCATTTGACCCAGCCATTCCATTACTGGGTATATGCCCAAAGGGTTATAAATCATTCTGCTATAAAGACACATGCACACGTATGTTTATTGCAGCACTATTCACAATAGCAAAGACTTGGAACCAACCCAAATGTCCATCAATGATAGACTAGATTAAGAAAATGTGGCACATATACACCATGGAATTCTATGTAGCCATAAAAAAAGATGAGTTCATGTCCTTTGTAGGGACATGGATGAAGCAGGAAACCATCATTCTGAGCAAACTATCGCAAGGACAGAAAACCAAACACCACATGTTCTCACTCATAGGTGGGAATTGAACAATGAGAACACCTGGACACAGGGTGTGGAACATCACACAGTGGGGCCTGTCGTCGGGTAGGGGGAGGGGGAAGGGATAGCATTAGGAGATATACCTAATGTAAATGATGAGTTAATAGATGCAGCACACCAACATGGCACATGTATACATATGTAACAAACCTGCATGTTGTGCACATGTACCCTAGAACTTAAAGTATAATTTTAAAAAAGCTAGGAAAAAAAAGAGTACACATAGTCTCCAAGTGAAGGGATAAAAAAAGATATTGCATGAAAATGAAACAGAGATAAGAGATGGCTACACTTATATCTGACAAAACAAATTTTCAGTCAAAATCTATGAAAAAATACCAAAACATCACTATATAATGATAAAGTGGTCAGTTTCCCAAGAGGATATAACAATTGTAAATATATTTCCATTCAACATTGGAGCACCTGAATATATAAAATAAATATTAAAGGTGACTACAGTACTCCACTTTCAGCAAATGATAGATTATCCACACAAAAAAATCAATGAGCAATCAGTGGACATGAATAACACTACAGATGAAATGAAACTAATGAACTTAAAGAACATTCCATCCAACAGGAGCAGAAAACACATTCTTCTCAAGTGCACATAAAATATTCTACAGGATCAAATGTTAGGCTATAAAAAATTCTTAACAAATTTAAGGAGATTGAAATTATATCAAGCATATTTTCTGAATAACAGGAGAAATTCTGAAAAATTCACAAGTATGTGAAAATTATATAACACATCCCTGAACAACAAATTTTTCAGAGTAGAAATCAGAAAGGGAAATAAAAAATAATCTTGAGACAAATACAAAAATACAATATACTAAACCTTGCCAGATGCAGCAAAAGCAGTTCTAACGGGGACTTTTTAGTGATAAATGCCTACATTAAGAAAAGAATTGTGGTATAAGTCTACAATAAAATGCTATTCAGCAGTTAAAAGAGCTTGACTACTGACACATGCTACAACATAGATTAACCTCAATAGGACCATAGTGTGCAAAATAAGGCAGACACAAAAGCCTATATACTATATAAATTCTCCTAAATTAAATTCTTTAAAAAATACATAGTGACAAAAAGTGGGTCTACAATTGTAAGGCACACAGCTTTAGGGAAGATATTGACTGCAAAGGAGCACAAGAGAACTTTTGACATGATAGAAATGTGATTGAAAATCACTGTATATGATTGTAAGATTTTATGAAGCTATACACTTATAATTAATGTTATTATATGTGGTGGTACATAATACAGTAAATTTGAAATTCTGAAAATTAAAAAAAAACAAGTCAGGATGGAAAGAATGATACAGTAATATCTAACAGTTTTTTAAATTATCTCATCTATGCTGGATATCATGCCAGGTATTCTAAGTATATTATTCTATTACATACCCACAATAGCCCTGCAAGAGAGAAGTAATACTATTTTATTTACAGGTAAAAATAAGAATTTATAGAAATTAGATAATTACACTAAGCCATACATTCCATAATCTAGAGCTAGAATTTGCACACAGATTTGTTTGCTACCAAAGATCATGCTATTCATATTTTGCTAGTACATCTCTAAGCATAAATTAAGAACAATAATAAAGTATATCGTATTATAAAGTAAAACAAGAAAAATATCTAGTCAAACAAAAGAAACCAAAAAAAAAAAAAGGTTTAATAAAATGAATGCATAAAATTATCAGAAAGCTCACCTCACATTTAGGCCCTTTTATCTATCACAATTAAGTCCAAAAGCAACTTACTTATTGCCAAGATTTATTTGTAAGATAAAATCTACACAAATGCATGAACTTGTCTTTATATGTGTTAGTATTTTGCAAAATGTAATATAGATTCTCAGTAAACATTGAAGATCGGTAATATTACAACAATAAAAACTAAGGATATATATGAGAATTTTCTGGCAGCAAATGAAGACATTTTCAAAATAAATTATGAATAAAACTAGCAAACACTTCAATTTCTTTTCTAATTATGTCCTTAGACAGGAAAATGAAATTTAAATATAGGTGATTGAGAATAAATGAAATCTCTTACATAAACAACTATTAGCAAAAAGCTAAAGTCCTTGGAATATCTGAACTTGCATAACTGAACTATTCCTGTCTGAATACTTATTGGGTGGTGAGAAAATTGATTAACATAGTTAGTCAACCATTTATACTCATTTGATAAGGCTCCAGAAGGGTATAAAATTAAAATGTGGTAGTCTTAAAACAGAATATCACTAAAAATAATGATGGGGGAATTGACAAGTTTCTTTAAGATTCCTCTGCCATTCTAATGTCCTCCCCATTCCAATTTCATAGATTATGGGAGACAAAAAGAGAGTTTGCAGGATCATCAGAAGATACTAACCATGAATTAGAATGAAGAGAACAACAAAATACAGAAGTAGGGCTGAAAGACCTTGACTGCAGATATCCATAACAATCCAAGAGACTACTTACAAAGGCATACCACAATGAGGATTTCTCTGGACATGTCCACATATAAAGAGGCACTTCCTCAATATGTGGAACTGAGTCCCAAGAGTAACAAGCACCGTATTACTTCTTAAGATTCTTGATAGCAGATTCACATTAGCTTCCCATGTGAATTGTATTGGTACAATAATGTATGTCAAACCAAGCTCTAATATATACCCTCTAGGGTCTTGTCAATTTTTTGATATTTTTCTATTCCTCTCTTTCTTCCTCAACATATACACCCTGGGGAAACAAATTAGGTTATGAGTGTGTTTCTGAGCTAGATCTTTACAACAAAGAAATGGTTATTAACTTTTAATCAAAACCCAATAACTGTGAATGGCATCCCAGTAGCTATAAGGATAATTTGAGTTAGTATATTGATGGAATATAACTCAGTCATGCACTGCTTAACAATGAGGATACGTTCTGAGAAGTATGTCGTTAAGTGATTTCACTGTTGTGCAAATATCATAGAGTGTACTTACACAAAACTAGATGGTACAACCTACTATACACCTAGGATATATGGTATAGCCTATTGCTCCTAGGCGACATACCTGTACAGCATGTGACTGTACTGAATAACAGAGGCAAATATAACACAATAGTATTTGTGTGTCCAAACATATCTAAATATAGAAAAGGTATAGTAAAGATATGGTATGAAAGATAAAAACTGACACACCTGTATAAAGCACTTACCAGGATAGGAGCTTGCAGAATGGAAGTTGCTCCGGGTAAGTCAGTGAGTGAGTAGTGAGTGAATGTGAAGGGCTATGACATCACTGTACAGTACTGCAGAATTTATAAACACTGTACACTTAGGCTACTAAATTTATTTAAAAATTAAGTGATTGTGCTATAGTGTTATGATAGCTACAATATAACTAGGCAGTAGGGCAGTAGAAATTCCCCAGCTCCATTATAATCTTAGGGGACTATTGTCCTATATGTGGCCCACTGACATTAAGGACTATATTTATAATCAAGATTTTGTTTAAAAATTAAGTATATTCAAGGAACACATACTCCCTCTCAACCAAAATCCAACAGAAATCCACCTTTAAAAACCTGAATCTATTATATTTAAGGGGAAAAGTAAGTTCTGCTGCTGGAAGACAAAAGACAGCAACTGGAACCATAATTATAAAGCCCAGCCAGCTCTGCACCACAATTAGACCCCTGAGTCCCAAGAGATCTAGCTGAAGTATTCTAAATGTTTATCAAGATACAACTATGTTTGACGGATTTATGTCCTGGTAAATTCTAAATCTAACTAGATTTATCTAGGAATTAGATCTAAAACTAATAAAAGATAATGTTCCTTAGAGGATTAAGACAGTGTTTCTTTCCTCATGAATTTTGATAGTTTGGTCAACTTAAGACTCACACTAAGATGTTCCAGGTTTACACCTCAGGAAAGGAGCAGTTGATTATTTTCCACAGAGCAGTCACATTAGGCCTCCTGGGAAAATGCAATATTTTACTAATATTCATAACGTAGTAAAAGATGTATTTTAATTTTAAACTATTCCTTGAGATGATTAGACAAAACTATTTTTAAGTTCACATTTCGGTAAAAAGACAAAAATAAGATAAAGAGCTTCATAAACTCTAAGATACTATATAGGTGAAAATTGTAGTTACTGTTTATTGTTTTTGACACGTTTACTGGTAAATGACCATATCTATGCAATCTTTTTCCCTACCTCCCTCCTGAGAACAAAACAGGTTCCATATAGAATTTTAATACTTAAACACTGCAGTATGCTTTTATTGGATTGGCTGTGTTTAACTATGTTAACTGCTCTATACCCTGAGGCACAAGCACCTAATTAATTTTAAAAATTACTTAAGTATAAGTAATAGGTAGGTAGTCACAATAATAAAAATCAAATAAGTAAATTTAATAAATCAACATACACTTTAAATTAAAATATATGGGCATGTTACTTATAAAAAAAATTGTAACACAAATGATAAATCCTTGAGGTGGTAGATACCCCATTTACCCTGATGTGATTATTACACACTGCATGCCAATATCAAAATATCGCACATACTCCATAAATATATACACCTACTATGTACCCCTAAAATTTAAAAATTTTAAAAAGGAAAGGATTTTATATTTTATGTGATTAATATTTAGATTCTATTCTTGAGTTCTGTATAGTGTAAGTAAGCTCATCTGTTAATGGTCAACTGTTCTATTACAGAAGATATCCCTGTTAGTGATTAATTATTGCACTGACCATATGTAGTAACTGGTTTAGCATTTCAAACACTTGGAAAAAAAGTTTGTTTTTTGTTATAGCACTCTCACAGGATGTAGTATTTCCCTCGTTCAGTCTAATTTTCAGGTTATTTCAAATTACAATTTTACGGAAGTATATCCTATGTCTGAGGTCGGAGACGGTCAGCCAATCATTTTGCAGTAATAGTTTCTTGGCATGTGTTTTGGTCACAAAGGATATTTGTTTCATGTGACTTTAAATGAAATAAAACAACTTCAAGGTCTAGAGTGCAGGTTTCTTTCCATAATATAGCATGAGACCCTGGTCTGATTCATGCTAAAGGAAGTTGGTGGCAGTACCTAGCAGGGATCATAAGAAATATGTGCTGTAGGACAAACTTACCTATACATTAGTGCCACGTAGTACTGCACACCTATATCACCACCACCCAGAAGGAATAACTGGAAACTCTGAGGGTGGAAAAGGAAAAAGGGACAGAGAATTGTGTGTTAATATAGAACAATAACACAGAAAGTAGTAAGATTATACAGACAGTTGTTTTGGTCACCTTAGGTCACTTACAACGACCTCATATACATGTCTGTAGCTGTGTCAGAAGAAAAATAAGAATTGCACTAAAGCCACGAAGAACAAAAAGCATAATTTTCTCTACTCAGTGCTTTTGAGTAGTGCTGTATCCCCAGGCTTCCCTGTTCTTTCTATCTATCTATCTATCTATCTATCTATCTATCTATCTATCTATCTATCTATCTATCTATTTATTTATTTATTTCAGGGCTGAATAAGTTTTTCCTAACAGCAGCAGATTTTTTCATGAACCACTAGATGCTAAATTGCGGGCAGCTTCTTATAACTACCCAGGTCATACAGGGCTAGCTGTGTGCTGGGTCAACAAGCAAGGTTGTGTTCAGCTCAGTGAGTGGCTAGATGGTAGTGTCATAAATCAGCAGTTCTGGGGCATTCTGCTAGAGTCAATATGATCTCTTGCAACTGTCTATTCCCATTCAGATACAGACTAAACTGTGATAAGTCACAGATTCCCAAAATATCACGAGAACTTTACAAACAGTCTCTCATTTCTCACCTCATTTTCTGGTAGAGTTTTCTTTGAACTCTTTGCTCATTACTAAAGTAAGGGCTTTTAAACTGGAAAGTAGTCAATACTTTGGATCCTGGGGTGTACTTGTAAGACTGAGAGAATTCAGAACACATATTTTAAAATTTTTCAGAACATTTTCTACCCCAAGATCCTTTACTTAAAAGAAGGTAATCTCTCCAAAAATAAGCTACCCACTCATAGTATCCTTTCAGCTTATTCAAATGGTGTAATTTTGAAATATTCAACAAATAAATGATGGCTACTATTTTTGAGTATACTGTCACAGTTAGCTAGGACTGCGTCATCAACAAATCCCAGCCTCATCTCTTCTTCTAATTTTCCAAGTTGTACTTTGCTTTGGAAATTAAGATCAGAGTTAAAAGAGGTCTAGAAAGCAACACAGTTCACCCAACATTTGTATACGGGAACACCTTAAAGACATTTTTTGGTGTTTGGAAACGCTAACACTTGGAAAACATTAAAACATTAGCAAGGGAGTGGTGGCATAAATTCATTACAAGCACACTTTACTCTTACTATGTTTCTACTGGATATAGTCTTTGAAAAATATAAATACAGTTTTTTTATAAATACAAAACTCACTCTTCATACAGATTAGCAAGTACTATAGCTTTGATTCAGCAAGTTTTATATTTCAGTAGAGAGAAGCCATCACAGGTAAAGTTTCACCTGCCTGACAACACTAAGAAATCTTGCAAGATGACACAAAAGTATAATAGAAACTCTATCTTAATGCTTTCCGGCTTGAATGTGTATGAATTTTTCTTTCTCTATAAAAAATGTCATCTTACTTTTGTGCTGCTCCAAATGTGTCTTTGTAATTTCCTTATACACATGACAAAACTTATCATCATCTGTTGGGCCTAGAGGACACATCAACAACTGAAGAATATATAAATATACTTATAAAAGTACATCAAAATATACATGTACAAGCATATTCATTGCAGTATTATTCATAATGGCAAGCCATCTAAATATTTATCAACAGTGGAATCATTAAATACGTCATGATATTTATACTTTGTTGTGGTTTGGATCTATGTCTCACGAAATCTCATGTGGAATTGTAGTCCCCAGTATTAGAGGTGGGACCTGGTAGTAGGTAGTTGGATCATGAGGGTGAACTTCTCATGAATGGTTTAGGACTATCCCTTTGGTGCTGTTCTTGTAAGATCAGTTTGTAAAGTAAAATGATAATCACCTATTAAATACAAGTATATGTATATACTGATATAGAACAATTCTCAAGATAATTTTGATACCTTGTGCAATGTGAAAATCAGTATGTAAAATGCCATATATAGTTTTGTAAAAAGTTAAAAAATATCATATACACAAAATTTTCTCACCATATGTTTGTAATGCTTTAAAAAATAATTCTATCTGAATAGACTTTTCTCAAAAGAAAACATACAATTGGCCAAAAAATATATGAAAAAAATGCTCAACATCAGTAGTCATCAGGGAAAACGCAAATCAAAATCACAATGAGATATCATTTTACCCCAGTTAGAATGTCTATATCCAAAAAGATTAAAAAATAACAAATGCTGGGAAGGATGTAGAGGAGGAACCTCATATACTGTTGGTGGGAATGCGAATTAGCACAGGCAACATAGAAAACAGTAGAAAGAGTCTTCAAAAAATTAAAAATAGAACTACCATATAATCCAGCAATCCCATTACTGGGCATTTATCCAAAGGCAAAAAAAACGATGTATCAAAGAGATACCTATACCCCCATGTTTATTGCAGCACTATTCCCAATAACCAGAATATAGAATCAACCTAATTGTCTATCAATGGGTGAATGGATAAAGAAAATTTGGTATGTATACATAATGGAATACTACTCAGCCATAAATAGAATGAAATCCTGTCATTCACAGCAACCTGTATGAGCCCAGAGGACATTATGTTAAGTGAAATAAGTAAGGCACAGAAAGATAAATAGCACCTGTTTTCACTCATATGTAGAAGCTAAAAAAAGTTGATCTCATAGAGTAGAATTATGGTTGCTAGAGGCTTGGAAAGAGAGAGGGAGGGAGAAAAGACAGAGACTGCTTAATGGATACAAAATTACTCTAAATAGGAGAAATAAATTCTAGCTTTGGATAACACTGTAGGGTGGCTAGGTCAACTATAATTTACTGTATTTTTTTAAAACCCTAGAAGAGAGGATTTTGAATGATATATGCTTTAAAAAGTGATAAAGGTTTGGGGTAATTGTTAATTACCCTGATTTGATCATCACACATTGTATACATGTATCAAAATATCACACTGTACCCCATAGATGTGTACAATTATGAATTATATATTAATCATGTGTCAATTAAAAATAAATAAATGACACTATATTAAGATAAGTTATATGGGCAATTAAATTATAAAGCTTTTTTCTTTACAATTTTATATGCTAAAAATAACATTAATAATCGATATTTTAAAACACATTAACAATCACTGAGGAATCCCACTAGGCCAGAAATCTGGTGTACCAGATTACAGGGATTTCCTTTTACGAAACTTGAATGTATCTGCAAGTCATAAACAGTTAAATACATTTCCGGGATTTTGTGAACAAGTCCCAGAAAGACTCCTTCAGCAGTCGCTAAAGACTGTTAGTGGGTAGAAAAGATGGTACAGATCTCATCCCTGACTCAGCACATGCTAAGAGCTAAACTGTCTGTCAAAAGGAATTCTTTATAGAATAAAATTTAAAAGCTTAGACTTAAAGTGTACACTAATGACCTGGTAATTGTCTTAATGACTTTTCAATGAAGTGTGAAATTCTCTGTTAACACCTCAACAGAGTGTGAAATATTTTACAAGCATGGCTTTATTATAAAACTGCGTACCTGCTGTGTAGTCTACTAGTAATCCTTGTTGCTTATCCAGTAAATATTTCTGGTTATATTCTGAGCACTTAGTCAATTAACATTTATATTGGCTGGTAATCTTTTTTCCATTTTTTCATTTGACTGTTTGTACTGTTTGTCTATTTGTTTAATCTGGGGACCAGAGAAGACTCCCTAGTTTTCTTTGATGACAAACATCTCACTTGAGTGATTCCAAAAGAAAAAACCGGTTTCAGCTATAGAAAGATTAAAATGCTTAACCAAGTTATCCAGTAATGATATTGAGATAATAAATCAGACTTCCTGACCTCCATTCTTGCACACATATCATGACTTCATTCTAGATATCATAGGATAAAGTAAAATTAATAAATAAAACAAAAAATGCACATTTTATTTTTAAATTATGCAATTAAAATATGAAGAAAATTGAATAAATGATCAAATATTATTTGCTGCCACATTGTCAGGATTTTGCATGATACTTCTTTGGTAAATGGAATTTTAGCAGAAGTGATAACATGCAAGTTGACAGCAGATCTTTTACATGCAATCACATTGTTTAACTTTCTCTCCCCTGCCCTCCGCTACGAGACTAGCATGTCCAAGATAGGAGCTATTTTTCAGCTGGTGTTCTAGAAAGAGAAGACATAAGGAGCATAGGTTCAAACACTCATGGACTTGCAAAAGAGAAATAAATATTTTGTGCTGTAAGCCACTGAAATTTGGGGGTGTGGTTAACCCCAGAATAAACTAAAAGACATATTTGCTTACTATTGTTTTAGATGGTCAAAGTTTGTTTAGTTTTATGCCTATGTTTATTATTCCCTTATAACTGTTTCCTTGAAACTTGTCCTTCCTTCTGGCTGGGATCACTTTCCTTCATAAAGACAAGCCCATAGAAGTTCCTTTGGGGAAAAAGAGTCATTAGTAAACTTCAAAGCTTATGTTTGTTAGAATATACCTCTATTCTGCTACAATGTTGTAGAGATTCTTTTGCTTAGGTATAAAATTCTAAGTCGACAGTTATATATTGTCTTGACTCTTGACTCTTTAGATATTATTGCACTGCTTTCTGGCTTGCAGTGCTGCTATCGAGAAGTCATCTGACAATCTTATTGCCCTAACTTTTTTTTTTTTTTTTTTGCCTCCCTGGCTTCTTCATTGTTTTCCTTAGTATCCTGAAGTTTCAGTATCAAATGTCAAATTTTGGATTTCTCTTCATTTATTCTTCTTGGAATCCATTAGCCTTTTTGAAAGTTTGAAACTGAAGATTCACAGTTTTTATCAATTCTAAAAAATGATCAATTATTTTTCAAATATTGCCTCTCCCCAACTTATCTATCTTTTCTGTTTCTCAAATTAGATGTGTATTGAATCTTCTCACTCAAGCATTTATGACCCTTAATCTCTCTTTCATATTTCCATCATTTTTTCTATCTACTGCATTGTCTCATGATTTTCATATCTAATCTGCAGCTTTTTATACTTTCTGTGCCTAATCAGTGATTTAACTAGTTCATTGAATTTCTAATATCATATGTACATATATACATGGGTGTATTTCTGGAGTCCTATCTGGTTCTTCCAATCTGCGTAGTCATTTTTCTAAAGTCACCTACTCCTTTGTTGTATGCTTAATACTTCCTTTTATTTCTTTAAAAATAATAAGCGGATGTGTTGTTTATTCTATATATGTTAACTTCAATAGATGCAGTTTTTCTAAATCTGCATGACATGATTTATTTTCATCAAGTTCTTTTGAAATTTATTTTTTATATTTATAGATTTATGGGGTATGAGTGCAGTTTTGTTACATGAATACACTGCATAGTGGTGAAGTCTGGGCCTTTAATATACCCATCACTTGAATAGTGAACATTCTACCCAACAGATAAATTTTCAACCCTTACACCCCTCCCTTGTTCCCATGTTTTGGAGTCTCTAATGTCCATTATTTTACTCTGTATTTTCTCATATACCCATTGTCTATCTCCCATGTATGAGTGAGAACACGCACATTTTAACCCAAATTATATTTCCAGAAATCAGAAGCTCCAGAGACAAATGCATGCTCCACTGCTTCCTTTCCTCTCTAAATCTGTATTTTCTCACCTAGCCTTAACAGATTTCACTTACTTTCTGATCCATCAACCATGTATTTACAAATGAATTTTATCTACCTTCCATAAATTTTAGATGTTCTACACCAGGAGTCTTCCCTGTGTATCTGATAGGCCATATTTAGAGAATAAAAAGACAATAACATTTGTCTTAATATGAAAAATTTCTATATTCCTGGGTTAAACCTCACTTAGGATATGTTTTTAAATATATTAATGGAGCTAGATTACTAATATTTTACTAAAAGGTCTGCATCTGTTTTCATAAACTAGATTGGTCTCATTTTGGCTTTTATCTGTAGGTTATAATAGTTTCACAAATGAGTCGTAAAAAGTTCCTTCTTTTTTTTACATGCTTTAAAACCATGTTCAGAAGATAAGAATTAAATGTTCATTAAAACTTTGGAAGGCCTCGAGGGTTTTCTTTGGAGAGTTTCTGATGACTCCCTCATGGATTCACTCGGTTCCTATTTTTTCTTGATTTGGTTTCAAAATATTAAATATTCTATACATTTGTACATTTTGTGTATATTTTCAAATAAACCAGCAAAAACTTCCCATAGCATTATCCACTTATTTTAAACATCTGTGATTTATTTATACCTATGTTTCTTAATTATTTTTATACCAGTCTTCAGTGACTTCTCTTTTTTTATCAATATTTCAAAATGTCTATTTTATTACTATTTTCAAATATATACTTTTATTTTGCTCATCCTCTTTTTAATTTGTATTAATCACATTATAAATTCTTGTTCTGTCATCATTTTAGTCCTTTTTCTTTCAGTTTGTTTTCATACTGTTTTTCTAACCTCTTGAATTGCATGATTAATTCTCTGCTTTAAAACTTACTTTCTGTTGCATACACTTAAAGTTATCCACTCCCTTTTAAGTACAATTGTAATTTCCACAAAGTTAGATGTTGAGTATTTTTATTGCCTTAAAATTATATTTTTCTTATTCCTTATATGATATTTCCTTTGACCCATGAATTATTTAGAAGTGCTTTCTTTTCAAATGAATAACAATAAGCTGGTCATATTTTTATTTTTTATTTCAAATGTAAGTGCATTATGGTCAGAGAATACATTTGTTGTGCGTTGAGACTTGATATGGCCTAATATTTGGTCAATATTTATAAAAGTTCCATGTGTGTTTGAAAATAATGTAATTTCCTAATTGCTGGATATAGGATTGTATGTATATTCATTAAATAAAATTCTTTAAAATGTGGTTAAGATTTGGTTGATTCAATGTTTTTAAAACACTTGATCATTCAATTAGAGAAGAACATTACAATATTTCATGATGGTAATGGATTTGTCAACTTCTTGTAGCTTTATCATAATTTAAAAAATATTTTCCATCCATTTGTTTTCAACCTTTCCACAGTTTTAAAGTTTAAGAGTGTCCTTTATAAACAGTATATAACTGGATACTGTTTCCTTATCCACCTGATGATCTGTCTTATATCTGTATAAATGCATTTATACATATTCATTAATGACATATTTTGATTTATTTTTCCAACCTGATTTTGTAATTTTTATTTTTCACGCTATCCTTTTTATTGTTGTTTTCCTCCTTTATGCCTTCTATTGAATTGATCAAGCTTTGTTCAGGCCCTTTTTTCTCTTCCCTTAGTTTATAACCATTTAATAAGCTTCTGAATTTTTTGTGATTAATCTTAAATTTTTAACAGTCATATTTTACCTTAAATATTTAAAGCTAATGCACACCTTTAAGTTCCTCCAAAATAATAGATACCTTTTAGAACTATTTGATTCTATTAAGCACCCTTCTATCTTCAACCCATTCTAGTTTTTCTCTCCTTATGGAGCTATTAAGTATGTTATAATTTTCCCATCTATTTTCCATATCTCTTCAACTTCTTTCATATATTTCATATTTTCATGTCTCTGTGATGCACTGTGGGTCATTTTCTATTATCCACCTTCTGATGAAATAGTTTTCTATTTAGCTTTTTCTATTTTGCTTGTCCACTGAATCTCATTTTTTTAACATTCTATGTAGTATTTTATTTCAAATTTGACTATTATTTTTTCACAATGTTTTCTTCTTTCCATGTGGTTTCTATTTTTTTAATTTTTTTTATTAACCTGCACTTAATTTATGTTTTTTCAGATGACCTATTATCTCATGTTCTGTGCTTATCCTCCTAATTTGCTGTGACTGCTGACTTTAACTGAAGATATGTTATTGCTCTGTGTGTATTGTCATTTTTTGTTTCCTTGTTTTGAGCTCATTTTCAGCAGTGATAATTTCTCTATAGAAAATTCATGGGAAATGAGTGTTGCTTCTTCTTCCACATGTCCTTCGGATATGTCTGACCTGAGATTTATCTCTATGCATTTTTTTTTTAAATTTTGGTGACTCTCTAACTTTATGGAAACAGTACATTCACTCTTTAGTAGTGTATGTAGTTAGCGTATGCAGTTCATCTTTATAGTTTCAGTTTGTCAGTGTATAGTACATTTTTCCACCAAGAGTCTAAGGTAAGGTAAGGCAAGTAATTTTGCACTCTCTCAGGAGCATTGGGAAAAACTTTTCTAGTTTCCCTGTCACTTACAGTACAACTCTTCAAAATTCAGTTTTATTTGGGGGTCTTAGGTCCAAGCTCTCACCTCACGGAGGATTAAGGCTTAATTTTCTGTCCATGCAGGATATAAAAACCCAAGCCCTTAATGTTAGCACTTCTAAGCTTCACTAACAACCCTCTCGTATGCTTCCTAAGTCAATGTCTTTCTTCTGCCTTTGAATCTTCTAAGACACAAATACATTTATGTCTAACATTTCCTTTTTTTTTTTTCAGGGGCAGAATATGACCCGGTTGTATTTCCCTCTGTTGTTTCTCTGTGCCTTTCAGGAAGAGTCAACTTAATCTGCTTCTTAAGTCGGTCCATTTTCTTTTCTGACATATACAGAACTGGTATTTTTTATTGAATTTAGGTGTTTTCTTTTGTTTTCTATTTGATTTCTGGTACAAATATTTGTTTTAATAACATATAATTCTAGATTTCATTTTTCACATAGTGAAAGATATGAAATCAACAAAAGTTGGGCCTGTCAAATGCATCTACTCTTTAGACAAATCATGTCTACTTTCACCTTCTACACTTAAATAATAGTACTCAAGAGACGTTCTCCCATCAGATCAATGTCTAACCCAGGTCTGAACTTGGACTATCATTATCCTATTTCAATCCCCTTTAACATGTCTCATTTTTTATATACATTTCTTTTGAGTCTTAATTCATTAAATTTCTCAAGCTTCTTCTCTTGGAATACATGTTATAACTAAATTTTTACCTCAAATAAGTGTGCTGCCTTGAAACTCCGCTAATGATTCTTTAATACTATTTTACACAAATCTTTCTACTTTTGTCTCATCAAAAATGTCCAGATTTTCTGTAATCACTTGGTGTAGCTGTCCTTAACTGTAAATTGCTTTCCCCAATTACTCTTCCCACCTTCCACCCAGATTCTTTATCTGCAACCTTTCAATAATCTCCTGGATTCTGGCCCCCTACTGGAGAATCACACCTGATTGTTGTCTGAGAACATTCATCTTTTCCTCTACTAGATTTTACTGGGATCTAGTCACTCTTTCTGGTCTGGTTAAAACTTGGGTACTTTCTACTTCAGAAATTTGCTGTGCAGAGAAGTTGGATATGAAGCAATCTTTATTTCCCTCTTGCATCATTTTATTATGGCCATTGAGAATTCAGCCTTCCTTTCACAAAAATAGGGTCTGTTATGCTATGTGCTTTATCTATCTTCTAAGTAAATCTTTTACTTATTTTTATTCTTGTATTGCCCTTATTCTGTTATTAAAATTGAAGCACACTTTTAAAATCACTCTAAATACTTCTTGATTTCCTAAACAACTCTAAATCCTATAGACACGATCCCAGGAATGAGCTTTATTAGTTTCCCTCATATATTTTTATTTTTAATCATTTCACTAACTTGTTTCTCTAGCTCAAACTATGATGGCATGTTTTCTTTTTAATTCACTTGTTGGTTTATTAATAAAACCTACCACTTTTCTTCAGGTAAAGTCTCAAGTTGTGTCTGTAATCTAAAGTCATCATTTAAATGTAAGAAAATAATACATCTAGACTCAACTTAAGACAATTTGATGGGAAGATAGCAATTGAGTTTTAGTGTGGGCCCAATATATGAATTCAAGGTTACCACTATCACACTTTCCTTCTTAACTCCACGTACAGAAAACAATTTGGAGAAGTCAGTGTGGCACTCTAGCCTCCATGAGTTTGGTACTAGCAGCTTAAAGTTAGAATAAAACACACTAGTCTTCTGAAATGCATATGCATTTAATATACTTGTTTGTAAAGAGCTGAAAAACAATGAAATAGAAGTCAATAATCTTTGTCTAAACAAATGATATCCAGAAAGACTCTCTTTTACTTTGAATTCTTGATTCAGCTGTTCTTTCTTACTAAGGCCTCTGCAACACTCATGCATCTGCTGAAGATCACATGAAGCCCCATACATGTGCTCCAGCCAATGTTTGCATACTTCAGAGTCAAACAGGCATAGACTGCAAAGCTCCCACCATCGTCATTTGACCAACACCATCTGTAGTATACCATATCAGACTAAATCTCCTTGGCCTGCTTCTTGGTTGAGGCTTGTGGCTGGCCTCACATTGCTGCCAATGCCTGACTTTGTGGAAACGCTTGATTTTCCTTAAGGTGGAAAAGACACTTTTCACTCAAGGCTGCTATTTTAATAAAAAGCATATCTTGCATCTGGATAAAGCTGCCTAAACTGTGGTGACTCATGGTATCCAACATGCATTTTTGCTTAACAAATTATTCTTGGATTATTGGCTTAAATTCAGTCCATTTATTATATTACAGTTTCTGCTTAGCAGGAACCCAGGCATGGCTTGAGTGGGTCATCTGTCTCAGGGTGTCCCACAAAAATGCAACCAAGATGCTGAATGAAGCTGTGGTCTCATCTGAAAGTTTAACTAAGGAAGCATCCATTTCCAGGTTCGCTCATATAGTCATTGGCATCACTCAGTTCTTTGTCAGCTGTTGGAATCAAGGCTTCAGTTACTTGCTGACTGTTAAATGAAAGTTTCCCTCAATTTCTTGCCATATGGACCTCCCCAATATGGGAGCTTGCTTCTCAAAACATGCAAGACAACAACCAATAGGGAAAATGCTAGCAAAATGAAAGCCACATGCTTTTGTAACCTAATCACAGAAATGACGTCCTATCACTTTTTCTATATTTATTTGTTAGAAACAATTGCTAGGTGCAGCTCAAAATCATGGAATGAGGGAATACGCAAGGGTATGAATATTAGAAGGTGGGGATCATTAAAAAGGTGTCCCAATAAAAGCCATTACAAGCTGCCAAAGTAAAATGTCCATTCGACACACTGAAGTTCAAAGCCAAACTTGTCTACCTTCGTTATAAATATGTTATTTTGGTCGACAATTCTGTTGTCCCAAAATTTCTCTGGGATCTCAGTCTAACACACCAAAATTGGGGTTGAAGAAAGCTCTAGCTTGTATTTTTCTGTCCACAATCTGAAGATGTGAAGAGAAATGATTGTAAGACAGATAGCACTCAAAATGTTACTTTTGTTACTATTACAGCTTATATTGAAAAATGTAGCTTATATCTGTCATCAAGTTGATTTCCTATTATTGAATTAGACAAGTTTCTCTACCCAGTCTTGGTGCTGTTAGACTAGCATACATTTCCCTCACAGGAGCAGGCCCCTTTAGAATATTTGAAGGATGAGAGTAGAAAACCTGCTCTCTGTAGATATGTTCACTTCTAAGAAAGTAATAGAGGAAATGCTAGGGATGTAAAGGCTCTGTTTATTCAAACTTAACAGTAAAATTAAGCTAATCTTCCCTTCCTGAAAAGGAGTAAGAAGTTTTCTTCACTATGAAGCTTTCTTCATTGTAACGGAAAGTTTAAGAAATAAAGTTTTTTCACTTCACAACAGTAGATAAAAGGAAGAATTATTTTACAACTTAGGCTAAAATTTTCTGTTAATTTGTGCCACACCTCACATTCTGTGACTAAAGATAGAAAACGAAAAACTTTCTTAATCATAGAAAAACAAAAGTTTTTTTAAAAAATCACTGGGACCTAGAACAATAGATTAAAAGTCAAGAAACACGTGGTCTATTCCAACACCATGCACAAGTTAATACAATGCCAAAGTTTCAGATTCCTCAATATAAGGGTAGGTATGAACTCATTTATAGGGATACAAATGATTTACATTAGATAAGTGATTCTCAGTGGGGAAGAGGAGACATTACTTTCTAGGTAGGGAAGTAACTTCTTCTTTTTCCCATAATATGATAAATTGGATATCCTGAACAATCTTCCCTGTGAAAATAAACAGAAAACCAGAATAGGCTTGCAGTCACTTATTTTAAAAATAATGTAAGATAAATGCCTTTCCACAATGAAACTCCAAGGCTTGATGACTTCCCTGGCAAGTTCTACCAAATGATAAAGTACCAAATAATTATAATATCAGATAAGCTTTTCCATAACAGCAAAAAGAAGGAAAACTCCACAACCAATGTTATAACTTACATGGACCTGGATATCAAGGTAAAGACAGTTTGAAAAAGAAAAGGCATTTTACTTATTTATATAATGGGAAAATCTTAAAATATTAGACAAACAAAATAATAATACAATTTCAAAAATGATACATTATGACCATGTTAGATTTATTCTCAGATCAAAAGATTGGGTGAACATTAGAAACTCTATTGATCAATACAGTAAGATGTAATATGTTTCATTACATTATAACATTTATGAAGAAAATAATATGAATATATCAACATGTGAATAAAATTGAAGAACATTCAACAGCTGTTCACAAAAAAATTAGGGTAGGAATAGAAGGAAACATTTTTAACTGATGAAAATATCTACAATAACTAAGCTTAGAACAAACAAGACTGGAATATTATACTCTTAAATATCAGGATCAAAACAATAATTCCTAGTATTAATATTTCTATTCAGCATTTTACTGGAAGTCCTAGCAAGTGCACTAAACATTTTAAAACAAATTAGAGGAGGGGTGGGGCAAAAATGCAGAATAGAAAGCTCCACCAATCATTCCCTCTCCACCCCTTGGTAGGTAGATCAACTTCATATCACTGAAAGAGATAATGAAGTGGTGAGAAAAAGTCTTAAATTACGGGCTACACACTCCCCCATTATCCAGAAGTGGTGGCATGGTGCAGAGACCATTTCTGAATGTTAGAGGAGAGAGAACACACCAATTGTGAGGCATTGAACTCAGTGGAGACCTTGTTATAGCAGAAAGTAAAACTGGACCAAACTCAGCTGACACCCATTCCAAATTGAGTGCCCACAAGTCTTGACATCGCGGGCTAAAGTGCTTCAGGGCCTCATATAAACTTGAAAGGCAGTCTATACCATGCGGGCTACAACACCTCAGGGAGTCCTAGTTTTGAAATGGACCCAGAGCCAGTGGATTTGGGGGGTTTGTGTACTACTGAGACACTATCTGGGATGGCTTAGAGAGTGCTGCCATCACTCTTCCCCAAACCTCAGGATGCATAACTCATGACTCCAAAAGAGACCCCGTCTTTCCGCTTGAGGAAAAGAGATCAAAGAGTGGGGAGAACTTTGTCTCATATCTTGGCTATCAGCTCAGCCACAACAGGATAGGGCACCCATCAGAGTCATGAGATTCCCTTTCCAGACTCTAGTCCCTGGATGATATTTCTAGACACACCCTAGGACAAAAAAGAACCCACTGCCTTGGAAGGAAGAACTCAGTCCTGGCATAATTTATCACCTGCTAATTGAAGAGTCCTTGGGTCCTGAATAACCAGCAGTGGTACCCAGGTACTATGTTGAGGGCCTTGGGTGAGCCTCTGAGTCTTGGTGGCTTCAGATGAGGCTCAGCGCATTTCCAGCTATAATGGCTACAGGGTAAGACTCCTTTCACTTGAAAAACAGTTCAAGGAAAAGTAAAGAGGACTTTGTCTTGCACCTTAGGTACCAGCTCAGCCACATGGTGGTAGAGAACCAAACAGGCACTTGGGGTTCCCAGTTCCGGGACTTGGCTCTTGGATGGCATTTCTGGACATGCCCTCAGCCAGAAGGGAGCCCGTTTCCCTAAAAGATGAGACTCAGGCCTGGCAGCATTCACCACAAGTTGACTGAAGAGCCCTTGGGACATAAGGGGAGATTGGCAGTAGTCTTGCAGTACTCCCTGTGGGTGTAAGGTGGCAATGGCCATGGGGTAAGGATCCTCTGCCTTTGGAAAGGGGAAAGAGAAATAGGAAGGACTGCATCTTGTTGTTTGAGTGTCAATCAGCCACAATACAATAGAACACAGGTTAGATTTCTAAGGTTTATGACTTCAGTCCCTGGTTTCTGGATAGTACCTCTTGACCATCCTAAGGCCTGGTAGAATTTGTTGCCCTGAAGGGAAGGACATAGGCCTGACTAGCTTTGCCACCTGCTAACTGTAGAGTCCCAGAAGTTTGAACAAACGAGCAGTAGCTAGGGAGTGACTATAGCAGGTCTCAGGTGAGACTCAGTGCTGTGCTGGTTTCAGGTCTGACCCAGCACAATCCTACAGGTGGTAGTCACAGAGGTGCTTGTGTCATCCCACTCATAACTCCAGGCAACTCAGTACAGGGAAAGAAACTTTGATTGTCTGGCAGAAAGTAAGGGAAGAGAACAAACATCTCTCCTGTGTAATCCAGAGAATTCTTTAAGAACTTGTTCAAGACTATCAAGGTGGTACATCTAAGAATCTGGAAGAACCACAGCATTACTGGACTTGGGGTCCCCACTAAAACAGAAACAGCTTAAATCACAAAACCTAAGTCCTTTTGAATATCTGGAAAGTGTTCCCAAGAAGAACGGGTGCAAACAAGCTCAAACTGAGAAGATAACAATAAATACCTAACTCTTTGATGTCCAGACACAGATGAATGTCTAAAAGGATAAAAATGATCCAAGAAAATATTTCCCCGCCAAATGAATTAAATAAGGCATGAGGGACCAACCATGAAGAAACAGATATGTTGCCTTTCAGACAGAGAAAGCTATTCAAAATAGCTGTGTTGAGGAAACTCTAGGAAATTCAAGATAACACAGAGAAAGAATTCAGAATTCTATCAGATAAATTTAACAAATATATTGAAATAACTGCAAACAAGCAACAATTCTGGACTGAAAAAAAGAAATTCAGTTAGCATACTGAAGAAATAAATTCAGAATCTTTTAAGAGCAGAACCAATCAACCAGAAGAAAGAGTTAGTAAGCTTGAAGACAGGCAAATTGAAAATACACAGTCAGAGGAGACAAAAGAAAATAAGGAAAAACAATAAAGCACAACTATAGGATCTAAAAGAAAATAGGCTCAAAATGGCAAATCTAATAGTTACTAGCTTTAAAATGGAAGTAAAGGGAGACATAGGCGTCAAAAGTTTACTCAAAGGGATAATAACAGAGAACGTCCCAAACCTAGAGAAAGATATTAATACCCAAGTATATGAAGGTTATAGAACACCAAACAGATTTAACCCAAAGACTACTCCAAGGCATTCAATAATCAAACTCACAATTGTCAAGCATAAAGAAGGGATCCTAAAAGCAGCAAGATAAAATAAACGAATAACATACAATGGAGCTCCAATGTGTCTGGCAGCAAACATTTCAGTGAAAACCTTACAGCCCAGGAGAGAGTGGCATGATATATTTAAAGTGCTGAAGTGATATGGTTTGGCAGTGTCCCTACCTAAATCTCAGTTTGAATTATAGTTCCCATAATCCCCACATGTCGTGGGACGGACCCAGTGGGAGGTAATTTAATCATGGGGGAGGTTACCCTCATGCTGTTCCCATGACAGTGACTGAGTTCTCATGAGGTCTGATGGTTTTATAAGGGGCTATTTTTCCCTTTTGCTTGCCATTTTTGCTTGCTGCCACCATGCGAAGAAGGATGTGTTTGCTTCCCCTTCCACCATGATTGTAGGTTTCCTGAGGCCTCCCCAGTCATGCTGAAATGTGAGTCAATTAAACCTCTTTTCTTTATAAATTGCCCACTTTGCAGTATGTCTTTATTAGCAGTATGAGAATGAACTAAAACAGTAAATTGGTGCCAAGAGTGAGATGTTGCTATAAGGATGCCCCAAAATGTGGAAGTGACTTTGGAACTGGGTAACAGGCAGAGATTGGAACAGTTTACAGGACACACAAAACAGACAGGAAAATGTGGGAAAGTCTGGAAGTTCCTAGAGACTTGTCCCAGCAGTAACCCATGGAACTTTCCTAACATCTGCCATACTTCTCCTCACATAACAAAAACCGAATGACTTTGACCAAAATGATGATACTGATTTGGACAATGAAGTCCATGATGAGATGGCCTCAGATAGAGATGAGGAACTTGTTGGAAACTAGAGTAAAGTCACTCTTGCTATGCAGAGACTGGCAGCATTTTGCCCCTGCCCTACAGATCTGTGGAACTTTGAGCTTGAGAGAGATGATTTAGAGTATCTGGCAGAAGAGATTTCTTAGTGACAAAGCATTCAAGAGGAAACAGAGCATAAAGGTTTGGAAAATTTGCAGCCTAATGATGCAATAGAAAAGAAAAATCCATTTTCTGGGGAGAAATTCAAAGCAGCTGCAGACATTTGTATAAGTAGGAGTCAAACGTTAATAACCAAGACAATGGGGAAAATGTCTCCAGGACATGTCAGAGACCTTCATGGCAGCCCCTCCCATGAGAGGTCTGGAGGCCTAGGAGAGAAAAATAGTTCCCTGGGCCAAATCCAGGGTCCCTCTGCTCTCTGCAGCCTTGAGACATGGTGCCCTGTGTCCCAGCCACTGCAGCTCCAGCCATGGCTAAAAGGGGCAAACATACAGCTCGGGCCATTTTTTCAGAGTGTACAAGTCCCAAGCCTTGGCAGCTTCCATATGGTGTTGAGCCTGTAGGTGCACAGAAGTCAAAAATTGAAGTTTGGAAACCTCTGCTTAGATTTCAGAGGATGTACGGAAATGACTGGATGTCCAGGTAGAAGTTTGCTAAAGGGGAAGAGCTCTCATGGAGAGTCTCTGCTAGGGCAGTGCAGAAAGGAAATGTGGGGTCAGAGCCCCCACACAGAGTTAACACTGGGGCATTGACTAGTGGAGCTGAGAGAAGAGGTCCACTGTCCTCCAGACCCCAGAATGGTAAATTCAGCAACAGCTTGTACCGTGTGCCTGGAAAAGCCACAGACACTCAAAACCAGCCCATGAAAGCAGCCAGAAGGGGAGCTGTACCCTGCAATGCCACAGGGGTGGAGCTGTCCAAGGCCATGGGAGCCCACTTCTTGCATCAGTGTGACCTGGATGTGAGACATGGAGTCAAAAAAGATCATTTAAAAATTTTAGGACTTAATGACTGCTCTATTGAATTTCCAGTTTGCATGGGGCCAGCTGGCCCTTTGTTTTAGCCAATTTCTCTGATTTGGAATCTGCATATTTACCCAATACACGTACCCACACTGTATCTAGGAAGTGACTAACTTGCTTTTGATTTTACAGGCTTATAGGTGAAAGGGACTTGCCATGTCTCAGATGAGACTTTGGACTTGGACTTTCAAGTTAATGATAGAATAAGTTAAGACTTTGGGGGACTGTTGGAAGGACATGATTGTGTTTTGAAATGTGAGGACATGAGATTTGGAAGGTACCAGGGGTGGAATCATACAGTTTGACTGTGTCCCCACCCAAATCTCATCTTGAATTGTAGTTTTCATAATCCCCATGTGTTGTGGGAGGGACCTAGTGAGGGGTAATTTAATCATTGGGTTGGTTTCCCTCACACCATTCTCATGATAGTAAGTGAGTTCTCACAAGAGCTGATGATTTTATAAGGGGCTTTCCCCCCTTTTGCTATCAGTTTCTCCTTGCAGCCACCATGTGAAGAAGGACATGCTTGTTTCCACTTCCACCATGATTGTAAGTTTCCTGATGCCTCCTCTGTCATGCTGAACTATGAGACAATTAAACCTCTTTCCTTTGTAAATCACCCAGTCTTGGGTATGTCTTTATTAGCAGAATGAGAACAGACTAACACATGAAGAAAACGAACTTTTACCCGAGAATGGTATAATAGTATATCTACTAAAAATATCCTTCACACATAAAGGAGAAATACTTTTCCAGGCAAATAAAAGCTGAGGGATTTCACTAATATTAGACCCATCCTATAAGAAATGCTAAAGGGAGTACTTCAACCAGAAAAAAGTACATTAATAAGCAATAAATAAATGATCACCTGAAGGTACAAAACTTACTGGTAATAGTAAGTACACAGAAAAACACAGACCATTGTAACACTGTAACTGCAGTATGTAAACTACCTTTATCCTAAGAAGAAAGAATTAACAATAAACCAATAAAAAATAATAACTACAGTAACTTTTCAAGACACTACAGTACACTAAGATATAAACAGAAACAATGCAAAGTTAAAAAGTGGGGGGACAAATTTAAGGCATAGAGTATTAGTTTTCTTTGTGTGTGTCTGTGTGTTTGTTTATGCAAACAGTGTTAAGTTGTTATCAGCTTAAAATAATTGGTTATAAAATAGCATTTGCAAGATACACAAAAATAAAAAGCAATAAACTAAATCATATAACCAGAGAAAAACACCTTTACTAAAGGAAGACAGGAAGGGAAGAAAGAAGGAAGAGAAGACCACAAAATGAGTAGAAAGAAAATGGCAGGAGTAAGTTCTTACTTGTCCGTAATAACATTGAATGCCAATGAACTAAATTCTCCTATCAAAAGACATAGACTGGCTGAATGGATGAAACAAACAAGACCCATTTATCTATTGCCTACAAGAAACACACTTCAAGTATAAAGACACACATAGACTGAAAACAAAGGGATGAAAATAGATATTCCATGCCAATGGAAACCAAAAAAGAACAGGAATAGCTATGTCTAATCTATATCAGACAAAATAGATATCAAGACAAAAACTATAAAAACAGACAAAAAGGTCACTATATTTGATAAAGGGGTCAATTCAGCAAGAAGATATAGCAATTTTAAATATATATACACCCAACACTGGAGCACCGATATATAAAGCAAATATTACAGCCAAAGAAAGTGACAGATTCTAATACAATAATAACTAGAGATTTCAACATTCTGCTTTCAGCATAGAACAGCTCTTCTGGACAGAAAATTAACAAAGAAACACAGGCCTTAATCTGCCCTGTAGACCAAATGGATCTAATAGATATTTACAGAAGATTTTATCCAATGGCTGCAGAATACACATTCTTTTTCTCAGCACATGAATCATTCTTAAGGATAGACCATATGTTATGTCTCAAAACAAGTCTTATGACATTCAAAAAAACGAAATAATATATAGCATCTCCTATGACCAAAATGGAGTAAAACTATAAAGCAATAATAAGATGAATTTTGGAAATTATACAAATACATGCAAAATAAACATTATGCTCCTAAATGACCAGCAGGTCAATGAGGAATTTAAGGAAGTAATTGAGAAATTTCTTGAAACAAATGATAGTGGAAACACGGCATACCAAAACCTATGGGATATAGCAAAAGTAGTATTACGAGGGAAGTTTATAGCTATAAGTGTCTACATCTAAAAAGAGGAAAACGTCAAATAAGCAACCTAGTAATGCATCTTAAAGGACTAGAAAAGCAAAAGCAAACCAAACGCAAAATTAGTTGATGAAAAAATAATAAAGAAAAAAAATGAAATTGAAATGAAAAAAGTACAAAATGTTAATGAAACAAAAGTTGACTTTTTGAAAAGTTAAACAAAATGAACAAACATTTATCTAGACTAAGGAAAAAGAGAGATAATCCAAATGAATTAAACCAGAGATGAAAAAGGACCCATTACAACTGATATGGCAGAAATTCAAAGAATCATTACTGGCTACTATGAGCAACTATATGCCAATAAATTGGAAAATCTAGGAGAAATGGACAAATTCTTTGAGACATATGACCAGCAAAGATTAAAATGGGAAGACATTCAAAACCCGAGCAGAGTAATAATACATAACAACATCAAAGCCAAAATAAAAATTTTCCCAGTAAAGAAAAATTAAAGACCAGATGACTTAATTGCTGAATTCTACCAAACATTTAAAGAAGAACTAATACCAATACTCAAAGTACTCTGAAATATATAGGAGAAAATACTTGCAAACTCATTCTATGAGGCCAGTATTAACCTGATACCAAAACATATATTTGAAAAACAGGGAAATATCCCTAATGAATATTGATGTTAAAATGCTCAACAAAATATTAGCAAACCAAAGTCATCAATACATTAGAAAGATCATTCAATTAATGCTGAAAAAGCACTTGATAAAATTCAACATACCTTCATGATTAAAAACCCTACAAAAATGGGGCTAGAAGAAACATACCTCAACATAATAACAGCCATATAGGACACAACAGGTATCATACTGAATGGGAAAAAACTGAAATCCTTTCCTCTAAGATCTGACAAATGACAAGGATGCCCATTTTCGCCTCTGTTATTCAACATAGTATTGGAAAGCCTAGCTAGAGCCATCAAACAAGAAAAAAATAAAGGGCATCCAACTTGGAATTTAAGAGTCAGATTATCCTTTTTTACAGATGATATGATCTTATATTTGGAAAAACCTAAACACTCAACAAAATAAGTATTAGAACTGATAAACAAATTCAGTAAAGTTATAAGATACAAAGTCAACATACAAAAATCAGTAGCATTCTATATGCCAACAGGAAACAATTTGAAAAAGAAATCAAACAAGTTATCCCATTTACAACAGCCACAAATAAAGTTAAATACCTAGGAATTAACTTAGCCAAAAAACTGAAAAATCACTATAATAAAAACTATAAAACACTGATGAAAGAAATTGAAAAGGACAGAAAAAAATTAAAAGATATTGCATGTTCACAAATTGGAGGAACCAATATTGTTAAAATGTCCATACTACCCAAAGCAATTTACAGAGTCAATGCAATTTCTATCAAAATAACAATGAAATTCTTTACAGAAATAGAAAAACCTATCCTGCAATTTATATGGAATTATAAAAGACCAAGAATAGCCAATGTTATGCTAAACAAAAGGAAAACTGGAAGAATTGCATTAGTTGACTTCAAATTACACTACAAAGCTATAGTAACTAAAACAGCATGGTACTGGCATAAAATCAGACACATAGACCACTGGAACAGAATAGAGAACCTAGAAACAAATCCAAACACCTAGAGTCAACTCATTTTTTAAAAAGGTGCCAAGGCCATAAATATATACACCTACTATGTATCCACAAAAATTAAAATTAAAAAGTTAACAAACATACACACTGGGAAAAGACAGTCTCTTTAATAAATGGTTGGTGCTAGGAAAACTGTATATCCATATGCAGAAGAAAGAAACTAGATCTCTACCCTTTGCCATATACACAAATCAAATCAAAATGGATTAAAGGTTTAAATCTAAGACCTCAAACTATAAAACTACTACAAGAAAACATGGGAGAAATTCTCTAGGACTTTGGAGTGAGCAAAGATTTATTCAGTAATATTCTACAACAACAGGAAACCAAAGCAAACATGAACAAATGGGATCAAACCAAGTAAAAGAGCTTCTGCACAGCAGAAGAAACAATAAAAAAAAATGAAGAGACAACCAACAGAATGGGAAAAAATATCTGCAATCTTCCCACCTGACAAGGGATTAATAACCAGAATCTTTAAGGAGCTCAAACAACTCTGTAGGAAAAAGTCTAATAATTTGATCAAAAATGGTCAAAAGTTTTGAATAGACATTGCTCAAAAGAAGACATACAAATGGCAAATAGACATATGAAAAGTTGCTCAACATCATTAATCATCAGAGAAATGCAAATCAAAACGACAGTGAGATACCATCTCACCTAGTTAACATGGCTTATATCCAAATGAGAGGCAATAAGAAATGCTGGTAATCATGTGGAGAAAAGGTAACCCTTGTAGACTGTTGGTGGGAATGTAAATTAGCACAACCACTATGAAGAACTTTAGAGGTTCCTCAAGAAACTAAAAATAGAGCTATGACACAATCCAGCAATTCCACTGCTGGGTATATACCCCCCAAAGAAGAAATCAGTATATCGAAGAGATATCTGCACTCCCATGTTTGTTGTAGCACTGTTAACAATAGCTAAGATTTGGAAACTAACTGTTTGTCCATCAACAGATGAATGGAAATAGAAAATGTGGTACTTTTACACAGTGGAGTACTATTTAGCCATCAAAAAGAATGAAATTCAGTCATTTGTAAAAACATGAATGGAACTGGAGGTTATTATGTGAAGTGAAATAAGCCAGGCACAGAAAGAAAAACATAACATGTGCCCACTTATTTGTGACTTCTAAAAATCAAAACAATTTTATCCCTGGATATAGAGAGTAGAAGAATGATTATCAGATTCTGCAAAGGGTAATGGGGGGGTGGGAGGCAGATTTTGGTGATTAATGTGTACCTTAAAAATCATTTAAATGAATAAATAAAGCCTAGTATTTGATAGTACAACAGAGTGATTAGAGTCAATAATAATTTAATTGTACATCTAAAAATAACTACATGAGTAGAATTAGGTTGTTCATAACACAAAGGATAAATGCTTGAGGGGATGGGTACTCCATTTTCCATGACATGATTATTATACATTGCACGTGTGTATTGAAACGTCTTATGTACCCCAGAAATATACACACCTTTTATGTAATCCCCCAAAATTTTTAAATTTCAAAAAGTTACATTATTTTAAAAATGTAAAAAGTTACATTATTACTTTAAAGTTACATTAAAAGTGTAGAGATTAGAAAGCAAGAAACAAAACTCTTATTTGCTTACATGAAAAACAGAAGAATATACAAATTATCACAATTAGTGAAATAATTCTCCTGTATTTTACATGTAAATCAATATGTACACTTATATTTTACATACCATCAACAGTTGGAAAATGTCATTTCTAAAGCTATAATTGCAATAATAACAAAAACAAAAACCACAGCAATAATAATGTACCTAGAAATAAATATAATAAAATAGATTTTAAATTTAAGTAAAATATTAACATTTGTTGAAATTTATTTCTAACATTAATAAATTGAAATGCATACCAAATTCTATATAGAAATACTTGATATTATAAAAATGTAATTTCTCCCAAATTTGATCTATGGATTCAATATGATTCGCTCAGAAAACTTGAGTTGTTCTAAAATGTTTATGGAAGAATATAAGACACACAATAGCCAAGTCAATTTTAATAAAGAAAATACAAGTTGGCAATGCCCTATCAGATATTATTATAAATCTACCATAATTTAGGTGGTTAAGTGATAATCCAGTATATAATTAGAAAGAGTACACTGTCCCAAAACATATGCATGCATATACACAAGCTTTAGAAGACAGCATTAGAGATCAGTGGAAAAATCATTCTTCAAGATTGAGTCAGCTCCCAATCACATGAAGTCAATTTGGTGGGTCATAAAAAAACTAAGAAATATGCAAAAGGTTACCAATAGAGGAAACTAAATAAAATGTATTTGGAATCTCTCTGTATTATTTTTTAAAACTGTATTTGAATCTACAATTATCTCACCCAAAAAAAGAATTAAAAATAGAATATAAAACAACATAGTTTATCACACATAAGTGATATTTAATTTAAAAATAAATTTGAGCCTGTATATGTATAAATGAGAATCAGTGCTGGATTATGATGAGAAATGCATTACTTACTATAATATGAGCCATGGACAAAAACTTGGAAACGGCTAGACATGTAATAAGTTTTCTGAGACAAGTGTTAATATTGAAAAAATAATAAAAAATATATTTTTACTTCACATCATACACAAAATTAAAGACAGATACGTTAAGAACTTAAATATAGAGGCAAAAATTTTTCAAATTTTAGAAGAAAATATAGGAGAAATTTTAAACAGAAGCAAAAAAGCTACAAGCTATAAAAAAATCTAATTCAATTAAAATTTAAACTTTCCTTCTCAGAAGATATCAAAAAGGAAGGGATAAGACTGGAAAAAAATAATCTCTTTATAAATTATATGATGAATAATAATTACAATCCAACATCTCTCTCTCTCTCTCTCTCTCTCCTGAAAATCAATAAAGATAAGCAACTAAACAGAAAATTGCAACAAAATATATAAACAGATTTTTTTAAAGAATAAACACTAACAACATGGATGAATCTTATAGGATAAAGTTTTTTGTTTTCTTTTTTTCCATTTCCAATTTTCATTTAAAGTTCAGGGGTATATGTGCAGGATGGGCATTTGTTACATAGGTAAATGTGCGTCCTGGTGATTTCCTGCACAGATGATCCCATCACCCAGGTATTAATCCCAGCATCCACTAGCTATTCCTCCAGAGTCTCTCCCTCCTCCCACCCGCTGCCCTCCAACAAGCCTCACTGTGTGTTGTTCCACCCCATGTGTCCATTTGTTCTCACCATTTAGCTCCCATTTATAAGTGAGAACATGTGGTATTTGGTTTTCTGTTTCTGTGTTAGTTTGCTATGGATAATGGCCTCCAACTCCATCCATGCCCCTGCAAAGAAGAACATCTCATTCCCTTTTATGGTTACTTAGTATTCCATGATGTATATGCACCACATTTTCTTTATCCAGTTTATCAGTGATGGGCATTTTGGTTGATTCCATGTCTTTGCTACTGGGAATAATGCTGCAATGAATATACACATGCATGTGTCTTTATGCTAGAACAATCTATATTCCCTTGGGAATATATACAGCAATAGGATTGCTGGGTCAAATGGTATTTGTGCTTCTCCATCTTTAAGGAATCACCACACTGTCTTCCACAATGGTTGAACTAATTTAACACTCCCAGCAACAGTGTAAAACTAAATAATATATTGTTTAGGAATACATGCAAGTGTGACATTTTACATACAGAATCAAGGAAACTATAAACAAAAAATTCAAAACAGTGATTTCTTTGGACTTGAAAGAGGGAAATGCAATTCAGTAGGAAGAGATAGGAGGCTTCAATTGTTTTTATAATTTCCTCTTTCTGAGTGAAGAGTTTTTACTTTACCATTATTCTTTAAACTGTACATATATGGATAATATGGTATATACATGTGTTATATATTTTATTAAAATGTTACAAATATATATACTGTATGAGATAAATGCATAGATTACAAAGCTCCCCCAATTTGTCCCCATATAATTAGTCATTAGGAGAGATAAAAATTTTAGTTTTAATAAACGGTGGGCAAAACCTCACAAAATGCATATAAAAGGTAAAGTACCGTGCTGCTATAACTAGGGAGCTTTTTAATAGTCTTAAAACACAAGTAAAATATTGTTCATGACCCTGGGAAATGTGGGAGATGTTTTAGGTCAGACTCATGCTGGAATTGCTTTCTCCATCAAAATTCAGTAGGATAGAATTTTTCCCATATCTACAAGGCAACTGAGATATACATAAGGCAGAAAAAAAGATATGTAGCATTAAAAATAGTGAACACATCAGACAGCCATAAAATCACATCAAAGAAGCAGAAAAACTGTTCTGGTATTAGGGAGGTACATGCTACCTATGAATGCTTAATATCTCCTTGAGGAAAAAAAATAGAATAGAAAGCCCACTTTTATTCCTTAGAAATAGAAGAGAAATTCTATTTCTACTTTTTAGAAATAGAATTAATAAACATGCAACATTTTTAAGGGAAGAGTCTGTGCAAATAAAAAAAGAGAGGTAGAATTATCTGTGCTTTATATTAATACTTTGTTATAATTAAGAGGTTAGGCTAATAAATCTGGCAAGGAACTCAAAAGGAAAAGGACTGAAGTATATTCAAGGATTACAAATTCAAGGTCTAAAATTGATCCATAACATAAATTTTTCTTGGCCTCACATGTCTAGAAGGTGCTCCAATCACTAATGAAGAGAAATAATTCTGTACAAAAAATAATATTATGTACTACTTGTAGATTTCCACACATATGTAATGATGTATGCATGTGAATATTCATTTTAACTTGAATTCAGTACATTATATAATGCTCTAACATTATATTTTGGATTTCGTGATTTTTAATTTTTTTTTTCACTTTTTAAAAAATACAGTGACTTTATTTCCACTATTTTATAGTCCTCAGTGTTGCAGCTTATAAGAATCCTCATCTATTTGTCTATTAATAATAAACAAACAAAGAGCCAAATCATGGGTGAACTCCCACTCACAATTGCTACCAAAAGAATAAAATACCTAGGAATACAACTTACGAGGGATGTGAAGGACCTCTTCAAGAAGAACTACAAACTACTACTCAAGGAAATAAGAGAGGACACAAACAAATGGAAGAACATTCCATGCTCATGGATAGGAAGAATCAATATCATGAAAACAGACATACTGCCCAAAGTAATTTATAGATTCCATTGTATACTGATCAAGCCACCACTGACTGTCCCACAGAATTAGAGAAAACTACTTTAAATTTCATATGGAACCAAAAAAGAGCCTGTATAGCCAAGAAAATCTTAAGCAAAAAGAACAAAGCTGGAGGCATCACACTATGCGACTTCAAACTATACTACAAGGCTACAGTAACCAAAACAGCATGGTACTGGTATGAAAACAGATATATAGACCAATGGAACAGAACAGAGGCCTCAGAAATAATGCCACACATCTACAATCATCTGATCTTTGAAAAATCTGACAAAAAGAAGCAATGGGGAAAGGATTTTCTATTTAATAAATGATGTTGGGAAAACTGGCGAGCCATATGCAGAAAAGTGAAACAGGACCCCTTCCTTACACCTTATACAAAAATTAATTAACTCAAGATGGATTAAAGACTTAAACGTAAGACCTAAAACCATAAAAACCCTAGAAGAAAACCTAGGCAAAACCATTCAGGACATAGGCATGGGCAAAGACTTCATGACTAAAACACCCAAAGCAATGGTGACAAAAGACAAGATTGACAAATGAGATCTAATTAAACTAAAGAGCTTTTGCACAGCAAAAGAAACTATCATCAGTGAATAGGAAAACTACAGAATGGGAGAAAATGTTTGCAATCTATTCATCTGACAAAGGGCTAATATCCAGAATCTACAAAGAACTTACACAAATTTACAAGAAAAAAACAAATAACCCCATCAAAAAGTGGGAGAAGGATACGAACAGACACATCTCAAAAAAAAGACATTTATGAAGCCAATAAACATATGGAAAAAAACCTCATCATCACTGGTCATTAAAGAAATGCAAATCAAAACCACAATGAGATGCCATTTCACGCCAGTTGGAATGGTGATCATTAAAAAGTCAGGAAACAACAGACGCTGGAGGGGATGTGGAAAAATAGGAATGCTTTTACACTATTTGTGGGAGTGTAAATTAGTTCAAATTGTGGAAGACAGTGTGGTGATTCCTCAATGATCTAGAGCCAGAAATACCATTTGACCCACCAATGCCATTACTGGGTATACACCCAAATGATTATAAATCATTCTACTATAAAGACACATGCACACGTATGTTTATTGCAACACTGTGCACAATAGCAGAGACTAGGAATGAACCCAAATGCCCATCAATTATAG
>NW_012114722.1:634933-639391 GCF_000951035.1 Colobus angolensis palliatus | reverse complement strand
TTGGAACCAACCCAAATGCCCATCAATTATAGGCTGGATAAAGAAAATGTGGTACATATACACCATGAAATACTATGCAGTCCTAAAAAAGGATGAGTTCCTGTCCTTTGCAGGGACATGGATGAAGCTGGAAACCATTATTCTCAGCAAACTAACACAGAAAGAGAAAACCAAACACCACATGTTCTCACTTATAAGTGGGACTTGAACAAAGAGAACACATGGAAACAGGGAAGGGAACATCACACACCAGGGCCTGTCAGGAGGTGGAGGGGTAGGGGAGGGATTGCATTAGGAGAAATACCTAATGTAGATTATGGTTTGATAGGTGCAGCAAACCACCATGGCATGTTTATACCTATGTAACAAACCTGTACATTCTACAAATGTATCCCAGAACTTAAAATATGATAATAATAAAATCAAATAATTTTTTTAAAAAGAATCCTCATCTATAAACACAAAAACATTTCAAGAAAGTATGTTACAAAATAGTACATATAAGCAATAATTTGACAGAATCTTATTAATTCTAGTAATTCATACCCCCAAAAATGGATTTTAAAGTTCAAAAATAATATTTTTCCTTATTTAACATGTTACAACTTATCATTTAAAATATTATTATTTAGTTAAATATTTCATCAATGACACTGTATAAAGTATTACACAAAATATATTGCAGAAAATGTTTTGGTCTTTGATCTGAACAATAAATAAAAACATAGGCACTTCTACACAGAGACAGGGAAGCAATCACTAGTCAGAACAATAATCTTGTATAAACAACATATGAAAATATGACAGTGATAAATCCTGGCATTTTAAACTGACAAATACTTATGTGAAAGTCTGCAACTTCAATATTTTCACTCAAGTTCAAAAGTTACATGTTTTCCTGGCCCATACTGAAACTTCACAAACACAATATGGTTGTCAGGGGCATTTCAATCTTCAGTTGGCCCTTGAAGAATCATACTCATTATTTTCAAATAGTAAAAGGAAATAACAATTATGATACCACCTAGTAAATCAAATATAAGAAAAAATAAACTCTCCTTCTCATTGTTACCATGAGACCACAACAATATAAATTAAATGAGTGATTCTCATTTTGTAAAATTAACTAACATAAGAAAATACCATTGGGGTGGCAGAAAATTTCAAGAGAAGTCAATTTTTCTAGACAATTTTTAAAATTCAGCCAAATCTCAGAAGAATAAATAATTCAATTTCACAAAAACCTCCAAATCACAAATAACAAAGTCATTATAACCAATAAGTTTATAAAAACCTGAATTACAGATAAATCAATCTTTATTATGGGTAGTAGGAGGTATTATTGGGTATTAGGTAGTATGATGTAGGAGGGCAAACCAAAAACAACAAAATGGTCAAATTACAGAAACATTATTTCATATGAAAAAAGGGGATAAATTAATAAATAATGACTACCGGCTGGTAGGAAGGATCAGAATCAATCATCCTACCATATCATCCATAAAAAAATATATATTTTTTTGCTTTCCCTCTTCACATAAATATGAAATTGAAGGGTTTAGAGGCTCTCAAATGGATACTACTCATAAAAGTAATTTTAATGATTTAACATAGAAATTATGGTAGGTGGGGGAGAGGCCAAGATGGCCCCCAGGAAAGAGCTGTGATAGAAAGCTCCCACCAAGAAGAAAAAACGGTGAATAAATTTTGCACTGGCAACTGAGGTATCCAGTTTCTCTCATTGGGACAGACTAGTCAGTTGGCACAACCCATGGAGAGCAAGGAAAAGCAGGGTGAAGCAATGGCCCAACTGGGAGTCACATGGGACAAAGGGAACTCTCACCCCCAGCCAAAAAGGTAGTGAGTGATTGTGTTAACTCGCCCTTGAAATCACGCTTTATCCATGGATCTGTGCAGCCTGTAGATCAGGAGACAACCCTTGTGAGCCCATGCCACCAGGGCCTTGAGTCCCACATACAGAGCCGTGCAGATTCTCTGCAGCCACTCAGCTGGAAACTGCCTACGACTACCAAGTTTCTGGAGGAAGGGATGGCCATCATCATTGCAGATGCCTGTTATCTAACATAACTGAGGTCCTGGAGGGAGGGGTGGCAGCCATCACCTCAGCTCCAGTCTGCTGTTTTTCCTCTGCCAGTGCTGGGGAGACTGTGTGGTTTGGAATCAGGAGGAATTCCCCACAGTGCAGCACAGCAGCTATGACTGATTGTGGCCAGACTGCCTCTTTATGCTGGACCTTGACTCATCCCTCCTCACTGCGGGGGGGCCTTCTTTGGGAATCTCAGCAACTCTAGCCAGGGGTTTACAGACAGAACTCTAATCTCCTCGGGACAGAGCTCCTGGGGGGAGGGGTGGTCATGGTCTCCATGAATCAGTGGATTTAGTCTTTACTCCTGTTTGCACTGAAGAATCCAGACAGTCCAGATAAGTGGGATTCCCCCCAGTGCAGTGCACCCCCTCAGCAAAGGGGCAGCCAGAGTACTTCATTAAGTGGGCCCCTGATCCTGTGCCTCCTGACTGTGTCAGAACCCCAGCAGGGGTTGCCAGACACCTTACATAGGAGCATCCCTGCAGGCATCAGGTTGATGCCCCTCTGGGACGGAGCTCCCAGAGGAAGGAACAGGCAGCCATCTTTGTTGTTCTGCAGCCTCTACTAGTGATCCCTCCAGGTGTGGAAGTGACCCAGGCAAATAGAGTCTGGAGTGGACCCCCAGAAAACCACAGCAGCCCAACGGAAAAAGGGCCTGACTGTTAAAAGAAAGACAAATGAACAGAAAGCAACAACAGCAACAGTATCAAAAAAGAAGTCCCCACAAAAACTCCATCCAGAGGTCAGCAGCCTCAAAGATTGAAGCTACATAAATTCATGAAGATAAGAAAGAACCACTGAAAAAATGCTGAAAACTCAAAAAGAGTGCCTCTTCTCTTGCAAATGATTGCAACACCTCTCCAGCAAGGCTACAGAACTGGGCTGAGGCTGAGATAGATGAATTGACAGAACAGGCTTCAGAAGGTGGGTAATAACAAATTTTGCTGAGCTAAAAAAGCATGTTCTAATCCAATGCAAAGAAGCTAAAAAACCATGATAAAATATTACAGGAGCTGTTACCCAGAATAACAGTTTAGAGAGGAAAATAAATGACCTACTGAAGATGAAAAACACAACATGAGAACTTCACAATGCAACCACAAGTATGAATAACTGAATAGACCCAGCAGAAGAAAGAATTTCAGAGCCAGGAGACTATCTTGCTGAAAGAAGACAGGCAGCAAGATTAGAAGATAAAGAATCAAAAGGAATAAACAAAACCTTCAAGAACTATGGGATTATGTAAAACAAACAAACAAACAACAAAAAAAAAAAACTTATGACTGATTGGGGGTACCTGAAAGAGACAGGGAGAATAGAACCAAGTTAGAAAACATATTTTAGGATATCATCCAGGAGAACTTCCTCAACCTAGCAAGACAGGCCAACATTCCAATTTTTCAGGAAATCCAGAGAATCCCAGTAAGATACTTCATAAAAAGATCAACCCTAAGGCACTTAATCATCAGGTGCTCCAAAGTCGAAATGAAGAAAAACATGTTAAGGGCAGCCAGAAAGAAAGGCCAGGTCATGTACAAAAGGAAGCCCATCAGACTAACAGAAGACTTTTCAGTGGAAACCCTACAAGCCAGAAGAGTTTGGGGACCAATATTCAACATTCTTAAAGAAAAGAACTTTCATCCCAGGATTTCATATTCAGCCAAACTAAGCCTCTTAAGGGAAGGAGAAATAAGATCCTTTTCAGACAAGCAAATGCTGAGGAAATTCGTCACTCCTAGGCCTACCTTGCTAGAGCTCCTCAAGGAAACACTAAATATGGAAAGGAAAAACCATTACCAGCCACTTCAGAAACAAACCGAAGTACAAAGACCAATGACACTCTGAAGTAATGACATCAAGTCTGGAAAAAAAAAAAAAAAACAGCTAGCATTATGATGACAGGATCAAATTCACACATAACGATAGTTACCTGAAATGTAAATTGGCTAAACGTGTCAGTTAAAAGACACAGAATGACAAGCTGGATAAAGAGACAAAACCCATCGGTGTACTGTATTCAAGAGACCCATCTCCCATGCAAAAACACACATAGGCTCAAAATAAAGGAATGGAGGAAAATTTATCAAGCAAATGAAAAGCAGAAAATTGCAGGGGTTGCAATCCTAGTTTCTGACAAAACAGACTTTAAACCAACAAAGATCAAAACAGACAAAGAAGAGCATTACATAATGGTAAAGGGTTCAATTCAACAAGGAGACTTAACCATCCTAAATATATATGCACCCAACATGGGAGCACCCAGATTCATAAAATAAGTTCTTACAGACCTACTAAGAGACTTAGACTCCCACACAATAATAGTGGGAGACTTTAACACCCCACTGTCAATA
>NW_012114722.1:633493-633773 GCF_000951035.1 Colobus angolensis palliatus | reverse complement strand
AAAAAAAAAAAAAAAAAAAGAAGTTCTTTGGAACCAATGAGCGCAAAGAGACAATGTGCCAGAATCTCTGACACTCACCTAAGCCTGTGTTAAGAGGGAAATTTATAGCACTAAATGCCCACATTAAAAAGCTAGAAAGATCTCAGATTGACACCTAATATCACAACAAAAAGAACTAGAGAGCCAAGAGCAAACAAATCCCAAAGTTAGCAGAAGAATAGAAATCACCAAGATCAGACCAGAACTGAAGGAGACAGAGAAAAAAACCAATGAACACAGG
>NW_012114722.1:618851-630656 GCF_000951035.1 Colobus angolensis palliatus | reverse complement strand
CAATGATAAACTGGAAAAAGAAAATTTGGTACATATACACCATGGAATACTATGCCGCCATAAAAACGAATGAGATCATACCCTTTACAGGAACATGCATGGAGTTCAAAGCCATTATTCTCTGCAAACTAAGGCACAAACAGAAAACCAAACACTACATGTTCTCACTTGTAAGTGGGAGCTGAAGAATGAGAAAACATGGACACAGGGAGGGGAACAACACACACTGGGGCTTGTGGAGGGGGGAGGGGGAAGAAGAGCATCAGGAAAAATAGCTAATGAGTGCTAAGCTTAATATCTAGGTGATGGGTTGACAGGTGCAGCAAACCACCATGGCAAACGTTTACCTATGTAACAAACCTGCATGTCATGCACATGTATCCCAGAACTTAAAAAAAAAAAAAAAAACCTAAATTTAATTTTGAAAAAATATTGTAATGTGAGAACACAACATGGGAACTACTCAAAAGACACCTTTCTATGCAAAATTTAGTTTGGATAGATTTTAGCATTTTAAATAAACATTTTGCAACCAAGACCAAATATCAATCATCTCTTCAGGTTTTCTACTATGTACTAACATCAGATCTATGTGGGAACAAATGTTATTCTTGTTTGTCTCCTTCATATCAAATGTCCTGAAGCCTTTGTGTTTCTCTGGAACAAGGCTAAGGTTTTGAAGGCACATTCCAGTATAAAAATCATCAATAGGTTAGAGATGGACCCAGTCAGTGATATGGTACAGCCTCAGAGCCAGGTGGCTGGACTAGAGGAATCCGCCCACCCCCTTGCATAGGGTGAGTAGAGGACAGAGTAAAGAACTTCTAGAATGTAGTATTTCAGCTTCGTATCCCCATGAGGTCCAGCACTGTGGATCACATCACCTACAAACAGATCTTTGGCTTTTTTTCTTGGATAAGCTATTCACGTAATTCAGTATGTGATGGGTGTTCACAAAAACATCATCTTCATCTTTGAAAACAAACTAAGTGTCTGGGCAGGAAGTACTTACCCAGAGAGAAACAATACTTCTTTCAGAGACAAGTTGAAGAAAGTGCCTCTATAGCTCCGCATAAAAACGTCTTGGTGCTTCTCATTCTCAAATTTCAGCATATCAAAAAAGTCCGGGTGGTTGACCTCTGGGGGTATCTAGCCCAGCAAGAAAATTTACATCACCCTTTGGTTTCTCACGTTGCTTTCTGTGACCCAGGAATCTGGAATCACTTGCCTTCTGGCAAAATGCGGAGTGAGGTAAGTAATCACCATAAATAAGAAGTGCTTCTTTGCACACTTATCTGGCTGATCTATAAGCAGTGAATCATTGCGCCATCTCAAATACATCAGAAAGTCTTCAAATCTGTCTGGGAAATTGTTAAAATCTGTAACCACTGACGTGACCCTCAAGTCAGGTTCACTGTAATTCATATGGCTTATACTGGAAAACCGGTACACTTCTCCACCTGGTTGGCCAACATACTCAGGATGGGATTGTATCCTGAGTACTTGTTCAGCTTTTCTTGTTCTCTGTTCCAGTTTGCCTCCAGAGGTGTAGCAATCTTCCAAAGCTTCTCTTTGGGTATTATTATTAACCCACCTTACATTTATTATTATTATTATTATTGGCTACTACTTTTGGAGGCTTCCACAATCAAAAAAACGAAGACATTTGCCATCATCAGGTTACCCAACAACTTTATTCTTCAACGTCAAACACTCATCTCTCATATCTTGTCCAAAACTAGTTCCAGCTCGGTGGGGCAGGTGCACGGGGCAGGGGCACGGGGCGGGGGTGGGAAATCGCTGCCATACCCATTTTTCCCACACTGCTCCATGCTGCTCAGCCCTGAGAAGGCCACAGCTCAGCCTCTATGGGCGGTCAGGCGGTGGGGACAGCTCTAGTTCACCTCGCCTTGCCTCCAGCACTCGCCACTGCAGCCGATGTGCCTCAGTCCGGGTTCCATCTTCAGCTCCTAGCCTCGCCCGGCCCCCTTACATTTTCGTTTTTCTTTTTTTTTTTTTAACTGTTTAAAATAAAGTACTGGTTAACAACCCTACTAGGTACATTGGTACACGGAACAGACATTCTCTTCGAGAATGGGAACAACAACTACAGTTCTTAGAAGTGATAACTTTATGCCACGAGACACAAAAATTCCCCCGAGAAAGGTCTCAATCAATAGCCTAATCTTCCATCCTAAAAGCCTAGGAAAAGAAAAAGTCCAGAGCAAGCACAAGGAAGAAAATAATAAACATTAGCATGTAAATAAATGGAGCAGAGACTAAAAATAGATAAAATCAATGAAAACAAAGGTTATAGCTTTGAAAAGCTCAACAAAATTTACAAACATTTAGCTACACTGACCAAGAAAAAGAGAGAGAAGATTCAAATTACTAGAATCAGAAATAAAAGAGGGGACATGACTACCAATATTATGAAATAAAAAGCATTGGCTGGGCACAGTGGCTCATGCCTGTAATCCCAGCAATTTAGGAGGCCGAGGCAGGCGGATCACTCAAGGTCAAGAGTTCGAGACCAGCCTGACCAACATAGTGAAACTCCATCTCTACTAAATATACAAAACTTAGCTGGGCGTGGTGACACAGACTTGTAATCCCAGCTACTTGGGAGGCTGAGGCACAAGAATCGCTTGAACCCAGAAGTAGAAGTTGTAGTGAGCTGAGATTGTGCCACTGCCCTCCAGTCTGGGCAACAAAGCAAGACTCTGCCAGGAAAAATAAAATAAAATAAAGAAAAATAAATAAAATATAATGAGCAATTATATACCAACAAATCAATAAATTAGATAATTTATGTGAAATGGATACATTTTCCAGAAAGACACAAACATACAAAACGGACTTAAGAAGATACATATTTTTTAAATCCAAATAGAAATACAACAAATAAAGAGATCAAATCAGTAATGAAACAACTACCTAAGAAAAAAAGTCCCATGCCAATACTTCACTCGTAATTTCTTCAAACATGTAAAGGATTAACACCAATGTTTCTCAAACTTCTCCAAAGGGTAGAATAGGAAGAAACACTTTTCAATTCACTTTATCAGGCCAGTATTACCCAGATACCAAGACCAGACAAACATTATACACACACAAGCTAAAGACTAATATCCCTTATCCCTTATGAATATAGATGCAAAAATCCTCGACAAAATATTAGCAAACCAAACCCAACAACACATAAAAATAATTATACAAGACTGTACAATACAACCAAGTGAAATTTATCCCAGGAATTGAAAGCTGATAACATTTGTAGACCGATCAATATAACATACTGTTTCAGTCTATGCTGCTATAACAAAATACCACAGGCTGGGTAACTTATAAAAAACAAAAAATATATATATTTTTTCATAGTTCTGAAGGCTGCCAGGTACAAAATCAAGGTGCCAGCATTTAGTATTTGATGAGGACTGCTGTCTGGTCCCAAGATGGTGCCTTGTTGCTGCATCCTTCAGAGGAAATGAATACTGTATCTTCTCATGGCAGAAGGGAGGGAAGGGACTGAAGTGCAGCAGGAGTACCTCCTTCAAACCTGAGTGTTTTATAAGGCTGCTAATCTTATTCATGAGGGTGGAGTCCTCATGACTTAATCACCTCCCATAAGCCTCACTAATTAATATTGCTACACTGGGAATAAAGTTTCAACATGAATTTTGGAGGAGACACTATCTTTCAAATCAGAGTGTGCACCATATTTATAGAATAAAAAGCAAAACCACACGATCATCTCACTAGATGCAGAAAAAGCATCTGACAAAATCCAGTGCCTTTACATGAAAAAAAAAAAAAAATTCAGTGCACTAGGAACAGAAGAGGACATCCAGAACTTGATACAAGGAATCTATGGAAGTTCCACAGCTAACACACTTAATGATTAAAGACTGGACGCTTTTGCCCTAAGATAAAGTATAAGATAAGGCCATCAATGGATGAATGAATAACGGAAATGTAGTATATGTACACAGTGGAATACTATTCTGCCATAAGAAAAGGAAGGAAATCCTGCCATTTGCAACAACATAGACGAACCTGAAAGACATTATGTTAACTGAAATAAGCCAGGCAGAGAAAGACAAACATGACATGATCTCATTCATATGTGGAAACTAAAAAAGTTGATTTTATAGAACTTGAGAGTCGAATGGTGGTTACCAGATAGGGAGAGTTGGGGGAGGAGGTTGAGGTGATGTCAGTCAAAGGATTAAAACTTATATTTAGATAGGAGGAATAAGTTCAAGAGATTAATTGTGCTACATGGTAACAACAGTCAATACAATATAACTCTCAGCATTGGAAAACATTAAGAGAGTTAATGTTAAGTGTTCTCATCACAAAAATAACTTGTGAAGCAATTTCTACATTAATTAACTAGATTTAGTCATTCGAGAATGTATATATTCCTCAAAACATCACTCGTACATAATAAATAAATGCATTTTTTTCTGTCATTTAAAAGAAAAAAAAAGAACAAGACAAGAATGTCCACTTTTACCACTGCTACTCAACATTGAACTGAAGGTTATAGCCAAGCAATTAGATAATAAAATGAAATTAAAAGTATCCAAATTGGAAAAGAAGTAAAACTATCTCTATTTACAAATGACATGATCTTATATATTGAAAATCCTAAGAAATCCATTAAAAATATAAGGTAATAGGCAAGTTCAGCAAAGATTTTGTATACAAGATGAATATAAAAATTCAAATTTTTATCTATGCAGTAACAATGAGCAATCTGAAAATGAAATTAAGAAACAACTATACTTGTGATAGCATCAGAACAATAAAATACTTAGGAAGGAGCTTAACAAAACCAGAACAAGATTTGTTTGCTTACAACCATAAAACATCATTGTGTGGATGATGGAACAAATATATATAACAAAGTAGGGTGGAAAAGATCGTAGTGCACAAAATAATACAAATGAGATAAAGAAGTTCCTTTAGTTACCACATGCCTGGGTCAGTCACCACCTAGCCCTGCTCTATTCTATTTCTTATCATTTCAATTTTCTATACTTCCATTCATACATTCACTTTTCTATTCATGTAACAAATGTTTCTTGAATGCCTACTATATACCAAACATTATTCTAAGCATCAGTTTTATATTGGTGAATAAAACAAAGGTCCTTACTCCTATGAAGATTACTTTCTAGTGGTGGAAGAGAGACAGAAAACAATAAGCATCATAAGTAAATTACACAGGTGGTAGAAAGTAATAAGTGCTAAGGAAAAAGAAGAAAAATTAAATGTAAAAGAAACTGGTAATGTGGGGTAAGGGCTAGGTAGATGGGTTGGTGAGTTAGATGACATTTAAATAAAGACTTAAAGGAGGTGAAGAAATTGGTCCTGTAGATATGGGTGGGGGTGGAAATGGAGAGGTTTTCAGACAGATGCAACAGCCAGTACAAAGTCCTTAATGAAGGAATATGCCTAGAATACTCAAGGAGTATCAAGGATGAAAATGTGGGTGGAGTGAAATGACTTGAAATAAAGTAAAGAGAACAAACAGTAGAGATTAAGATAGAGACATAACATAAGAGTCGTAAAGATTGTATAGGACCTTGTACTTCTTGGTACGACTTTGTTATAAACCGTAAGTGAAATGCAAATCCATTGGAGAATGTTGATCAAAGGAGTAATGCAATATAACTTAACTTTTTAAAGAATGACAATTCATAATGTGTTGAGAATAGACTGTGGGTCAAGAATGAAAGCAGAGAGGTAAGTTAGACACTAGTGACAATAACACAAATGAGAAATTGTACCTTAGATTAGAGTTACAGCACTGGATATGGTTAGAAGTGGACAAATTTAAATCAGTGCTATTTGCTGATGGATTAGATGTAGGGTATGAAGGAACACTTCCAAACTCATTTTGTGAGGCCAGCACAACCATGATACTAAAACCACACAAAGACAAAACAAGTTAAGAAAATTACAGATCAATAACCCTAATGAACATAGGTGCCAAAATCATCCACAAAACACTTGCAAATTAAAATCAATAGCACATTTAAATTATTACATACTATGACCAAGTGGGATTTATCCCTGGGAAGCCAGGATGGTTTAAAATTTGCAAACTAATAAATGTGAAACACCACATTAACAGAATTAATAAAAAGTATATTATCCTCTCAATAGTTGCAGAAAAAGTATTTGAAAAAATTCAACATGATAAAATGCTCTGGAACCTATTAAAAGGTATAGGCACCTCAATATAATAAAGATCATATATGACAAACCTACAGCTAACATAATCACTCAATGTTAAAAATAAACTGAAAGGTTTTCCTCTAAGATCAAGAACAATACAAGCTAGAATAGGCAAATCTACACACAGAAAGCAGATTAATTTTTGCCAGGGGCTGGGTGGGGGGATTGTAGGAAGATGGTGAGTGACTGCTAATGAGTATGGGGATTTTGGGGGGAGTGTGATAAAAATGTAAAATTGATTGTGATGATGGTTACAGAACTCTGTGAATATATTAAAAACCACTGTATTGTACATTTTAAATGGGTGAATTTTGTGGTAATCACCTCACACATGCTAGCACAACCAGTATCCCACTATCTAGAAAGAGGGAGAGAGAGGGAAGGAGGGGGGAAGGGGGGGGAGAGGAGGTAGGGAGGGAGGGAGAGAGGGAGAGAGAGAGAGAGAGAGAGAGAGAGAGAGAGAGAGAGAGAGAGAGAGAGAGAGGTATACGAGAAAATGTGGAGAAATTCAAACTTTTTCACACTGATGCTGCCACTATACAAAACAGTATGGAGCTTCCTCAAAATATTAAAAATAGAATAATCAGATGATCCAACCATCCCACTTCTGAGTACATATCCAAAAGAACTGAAATGAAGATCTCAAACAGATATTTGCACTCCTGTGTTTATTGCAGCATTATTCACAACAGCCAAGATATGCAAAGAATCTAAATATTCATCAACAAACAAGTGAATAAAGAAAATATGGTAAAGACACACAATGGAATACTATTCAGGCTTATAAAAGAAAGAAGTTCTGCCATTTGCAACAACATAGGTGAATCTGGAGGAGATTATGCTAAGAGAAATAAGCCAGTCAGAGAAGGGCATATACTGCATGGTTCCACTCATATGAGATATTTAAAATATTCAAACTCATAAAAGCAGAGTAGAGTGGATGTCAGGAGCTTGTGGGGAAGACAAAATGAGATTTTGCTCAATGAGCATAAAGTTTCTGTTACGCTGAATGAGTAAGTTCTAGAGATCTGCTGTATAACATAGCACCTATAGAAAACAATACAGTATTGCACACTTAAAATTTTGTTGAGTGTAGATCTCACATTTAGTGTTCTTACCACACTCATACACACAAAGGACACTAGAAAACTTTTGGAGGGGATGGATACATCTATTATTTTGATTGTGGTGATGGTATCATTGGTGTATGCATATGTCCAAACTCAAGAAATTATATACATTAGACACATGCAGTTTTTTTTGTATATCAACTATACTTCAATAAATCTGCTTCTAAAAAGGGAGGAATGAAAGATTGCCCTGCTATTTCTGGCCTGATAAGCTAGAAGGATGGATGTTCATGAAACTATCTATTGTATTATTTCAATAAATCTCCCTTTTATCTAAAATAAACCTTACTCTTCTTTGTCTATGTCACGTGTTACAAGATTGACTATTTTAAGTTCCACCAATCTGGAAAATGAACAAGGGAGTGAAGACTCTTCCATCTAAGAATTCCTTGCATTTACCTCATTCCCAACAGATTCCTCACTTCTCTAACCTCCTGAATAGAATGGGGTTGAAATCAATTAGATAATTTGAGAGACTCGCCATATCAAGCAAAGAGTTTAAACGTGTTGGAGACCCGATTCCACCAAATCGAAGAGAATCACACATCTGTTTACATTGAGAAAGCCTCCTACTGCTGATGCTTCCGGAGACTTTTCCTTCAGAGGACATGGACCAAGAAAAACAGTGGAACATAAGCAGTGTCCAAAATGTGCTGTGTCCCTTAGGCATTTACCAGCCTGCGTGAAACAGAAACAGCAAAAGAAAAATGCTTCTACATTTCAGAAAATTGTATTTCATTCCAGTGTAAGGGCCAGATTATAGTCTCTTCCACTGCTTTATTTCAAAAGATCTAAATGATAAGACAGGAGTAGTTCTTTAATGTTTAACAAATATCCATGTTTCAAGTCCAAGCATAATAACAAGCTCTCTCCAAAATGCAAAATTTATGTAATTATAACTTCTTTGGAAAGAATAATTAAGAAAATTCAAGACATTATATTAGCAACTCTTTCATAATAGGGGAAAAAGAAATATAAGGAAAAAAGGCAGAAATTATTGAACTTTTTTTTTTTAAAAAAGGACAAATGTAGAGGGTTCTCAAAGTAATGTTAACAATATTGCCCTTTATTTAACATAATGCATTGCTATTTCAAAAGGCATTCATGATTGTGCTATTATCTGAAAGAAGAAGAAACTGAGGCTCCGAGAAGTTATATGACTCTCCTGCTTAAGGTCATTCAACTAGACAGCAATCAAAAAATGACAAGAATCTAAGCCCTAAAAATTGTGCTTACAATTTTTTGCTACTATATCAATGTTACCTTTCAATTTTAAAACTAAAACGAATGAGGAAAGCAGGTAGAAGAAGAGGGCTTTCTTTCTCCTTAATGGTATCAAAAGGAAATTATGTAGGTTTCAAGTTATTGCATGATTATACATAATAAAATTCATTTACCTCTGGAGTTACTTATGACTGACAACCAATTCATCAATTAATGAAAACAGAGGTAATAGTCTAGCAAAGGACCATAGTTTATAGAAAAATCAATAGGTTACTGTAGCATCTTAGACTGGGAACAGAGGTGTGGAAGTATCTAAACTGCAGACACTTTGGAAAACAGTACAATGTTCACAGGCCTGAAAATGGTATGGTAGTTTTAACTATCAGAATCAATCTGATCTGATGGCTCCTGCTAGTGATTGATAGCCACTGTAACTCTTCTCACAAAGTATCAGTTTTGGGGAGATGTAAAACACAATGCCTGGCATTGATTTGGCAGAAAAATATGCCTTTCTTTTGCTAAGCACAGCTATCTTAGGTACACTGCTGACACCAAAAGCAATTGCAAAGTCATCGTGATAATTTGCATGAGTGCTTATCTTTAGAGATGTTTTGAGAACATCAGTAGGTGGGAAGTGACTTCATCTACCCTACACGATAACTAAGAGAAAGGGGGCTTTTAGGTATCTAAGATTTTCAAATATTGTGTAGATATAAGAGGCAGATACCAAATAAATATTTGAATTTGGGGGTTTCAATAAGTTCATGGAAAAGGGGAATTAAAAGGTAAAAATACAAACTATAAGCTTTATTTTTCAACACAAAGTTCATCAAGTTCAAGATACTTTTGTAAGTAACACCAGCCATTTAGTTCATCTCTAAAAGCTGAGGGTCCTGGGAATCTAACCATGTTAATGTGATCTTATTTACATTATTAACTGAAGAAATATGGGTGCCTTTTATAGACTTCTTAAATATTTAATATTAGCAAACAAATGAAGTCAGAAGAAGACAAATTATGACTTTAAGGTGGATGCGTAATGACTTCCCATCAAAACTCTACCAAAATTGCCATTGCTGGATGAGAGAAATGAGCAGGATCATTGTACTGGTGGAAAAGGACTCTGTGGTGAAGCTTTCCTGGGCATTTTTCTGCTAAAGCTTTAAATAACTTTCTCAAAACACTCTCATAATAAGCAGATGTTATTATTTGACCAGCCACAATGTCAACAAGCAAAATGACTTGACCATACCCAAAAAACTGTTGCTACAACCTTTGCTCTTCACGGTCCACTTTTGATTTGAGTGAATCACTTCCACCTCTTGGTAGCCATGGCTTTAATTAGGCTTCATTGTCAGGATCATACTGGTAAAGCCATGTTTCATCTCTTGTTACAACTCTTTGAAGAAATGCTTCAGGATTTTGATCTTACTTGTTTAAAATGTCTATTTAAAGCTCCGCTCTTCTCCTCAGCTATGCTGGGTGCAACAGTTTTGGCACCCATCAACCAGAAGGTTTGCTCAACTTTAATTTTTCACTCAGAATTGTGAGAGCTGAATCATGTGAGATGTCTGTGGCACTGGCTATTGTTTCTGCTATTAGTTGTTGATTCTCTTCAATTAGGGCATGTGCAAGATGAGTGTTTTCCTCACAAAATTTGTAAAGTTAGTTGGCAAATTTATGTGGATGGTCTGCGGCTGCAGGCTCCATGGTCAACATTACATTGTTCCTTCCTAATATGAGTTATCTATTTGTAAACCGTTGATTTCTTTGGGAGATTGTCTCCATAAACTTTTCATAAAGTATCAATAATTTTGCCATTCTTCCACCCAAGTTTCACCATAAATTTCATGTTTGCTCTTGCTTCAATTTTAGTAGAATTCAAGTTACTCTGATACGGTCTCTTGTCAAATTGCATTATCTTTCTTAATGCCTCAAACTAGGTACTATTCAAAAATATTCTAACTAGTTAGTACAAGTTAATTTTTGTGCATAAATATTTTAAAATCCAAGCATAGTTTTTTTCTATAATATGCATTTTCCATGAAGTTTTTGAACACCCCTTATATTACAGTAGACTTCCACTGTATTAGTTTCGCTAGGCTCTCCTTTATAAGAAAACAATACAACTGATTCTATCAGTAAAGCAGATGTTTTTTTTTTTAATTAAAAGAGAGACAGTTCCCTCATCCATCCACATTGCCTCCCAGATCCCCCTTAAAATTATGATACATATTTTTTACAGAGTTGGCTGAGATTACAGGTATAGTCTATGGCCAGGGAACAAAATAGGGCTAATTGCACTGTGAAGGGAGCAAACACTTGGCATCAGCTTTACTAATGATGTATCAATAGGGTTATGTGTCCACACTTAAGATAAAGCATAAGTTCAAACCCATCAAGGATATCATGTAACTATAAGGAGAATAGATTCTTACCAGCTGTTGATACTTTCTCTTTCAAATGCCTAAAAAAATTTTTTTGATGACTTTTTGCTAAACTCTTTGTGATACCTCCTCCAAAAAGAAAATGATGTCAGTTAGAAGTAAGACTCTAAGTTGACCAATGTAGGACTTTCTGATCTTTTAAAAAAATAAGAAAGACCTTTGAGAGTTTAGAATCCTAGTAAAGTTTATGGAAAATTATTCTGAATTCCCTTCTGAGATAATGTGAGCATGTCTTGGTTTAAGGCAATGTTTTTGACAAAATTTCCTTTCAAGATCCATTCCAGTACTATAAATCCATCATTCTACTTGACATAATATCAATATTCTATATAATGGGGTTATGGTTTTGACTCTACAAACTCTCATCAAAGTGACAACAAGCATGGCTTTTGAAAAATGAAATGTTTTTAATGCAGAACATTTGATTTGGACAAAGTAAATTACATATATTCCCATATTAGCCCACCTGCTTCATATGCAGAAAAATTCTATTCCTTGACCACTGGCAATTCCTAGAAAAGGAGACACTTGAAGAAATCAAGAAGGTCACAAAGCTATAAGAAATGTAAGAAAATGTACTTCTAGGTCACAGTAAGCCTTGGGGTTTACTGCTCCAGACAGGTAGCTGGGTGTAGAAACGTGAAGTTCTACATACATGAGCAAAAGTAAGACTGTCAGATAGCATTAGAATTAAGTGAAAATAGAAAAAAAAGAGATGAGGGGGGGCGGAGCAAGATGGCCGAATAGGAAGAGCT
>NW_012114722.1:612226-613477 GCF_000951035.1 Colobus angolensis palliatus | reverse complement strand
TAATAAAAAAAAAAAAAAAGAATTAAGTGAAAATAAAGAAACAGAGTTTTATCCTTTTCATGAAAGAAAAAAACATCTATCTTGTTTTTTAAATGGTATTTCCATTGAAAGCATTTGAAATCCCATCTAATTTAAGCCTCAAATGAAACTGAGACGTTTGCCTTTTGTCAAGTTCAGAGATGCATTGTCTTCTCAAAGGCACAATAACAAGGAGACGGGATAGAATCTCTTTCTCTTTTAAAACTATGTAAATTGAGAATAAACAATTTTTTAAAATTATTGTGCTGCTTTTGGGCTGTGAATAACTTTCTTACAATTGCTGAGCCATCTGTTAAACAGAGAGGTCTTGCTTGTTCAAAAAGATAAACTTAATTTTTAAAAATTCCAGTAGACAGGTTTTGTTTGAACCCTCCAAGCAACAAATACTCCAATAAATAAAAGTCCATGGTATTCACAGGCCGATTAAGTAGAATGGAAAATAAGCTATCTTTTGAAAATTATATTAAACACTGCTTTCCATACAGAAAGGACAACACAATCACACCTCTGAGGTCTTTCAGCTGAACCATCTATGGCCAAGTAAGAGACTGTTATGTTTTGTTGCTCCTCCTGACCTTGAAAGACTAGTCCTTAAATGAAGGAACCCGGGGGGACTATACAATCAATGGCATAATTCCTAGATCCACAGCCTTCTGACCATCAAATTCTTTATGTAGCTATCCCAATTTCAACACAACACACTACCCTCTTGTTACTAGCTCAATGTGTACTAAAATAAGACTATTTTCATTTATTTTTAGTGCATTACTTTTGACTCTCCAGTTTTTGTCACTTTCAGGGTCATCCATTGCTGTAGAAATAGTGCATAACTATGGCACAGTTACATTCAAAACTATAAGATGTTTAGTGTCTTAGTTCTATGCATTATTACACTGTTCATTACAAAATAAAATATAAGGCCGGGCGCGGTGGCTCAAGCCTGTCATCCCAGCACTTTGGGAGGCCGAGACGGGCGGATCACGAGGTCAGGAGATCGAGACCAGCCTGCCTAACACAGTGAAACCCCGTCTCTACTAAAAAATACAAAAAACTAGCCGGGCGAGGTGGCGGTCGCCTGTAGTCCCAGCTACTCAGGAGGCTAAAGTGGGAGGACTGCGTGAGCCCAGGAGGCAGAGGTTGCAGTGATCTGTGATCACACCATTGCACTCCAGCCTGGGGGATAGAGCAAGACTCTGTCTTAAAAAAAAAAAA
>NW_012114722.1:592465-611676 GCF_000951035.1 Colobus angolensis palliatus | reverse complement strand
GGATGGTCTCGATCTCCTGACCTCGTGATCCGCCCGTCTCGGCCTCCCAAAGTGCTGGGATTACAGGCTTGAGCCACCGCGCCCGGCCAGAAGCCAGTCCTATAATCAAGCTGTCCATCTAAAGAAGAGCAAATTTGTTGTATATTAGCAACAAAACATCAGCTGCCTTCATTAGATTAGAGACAGAAATGGTCAGGGCTAAAAACAATACAAGGAAGTGAAATGCATTCCCACAGAAATACATACTTTTCCAACAATGATTATATTTTCTATCTTGATCATTGTGCCCTCCTATGCTTCTCAAACTTACAATGAATCATGTTAAGGAGACAGAGAGTATCGGAAGGAGAGCATCAGAAATCCAGGGTCTGGTGAAGGGGAGGGGAGATAGAGGAGAACAAAATCACCTGGTGACCATCCAGCAGGCCCGAGACAAAAACTCCTTGTCTGAGAAATTTAGAAGTAATTAGACTTACCTATTATCTAAAGGCACCTAGTTTCAGGCCTGTTTTCAACTTAAAATTTATAAGTAACTAGAATTTATATACATCTCCAGAATGCATGCATGCCAGAAACATATTGTGTAACCCTTGCCGATATCAAGGCACCAGAATGTCTACAAATGTAATCATTGATCTTGCAAATTACCCTTCAGCTCCTACTTAAGGGTCCATAAATACCCCCAAGGAAAAATCCACAGTAGTGCTCTCAGTCCTCTTGCTGAGACACCCCACTGCACTCCTGCAGTGTTCTATTTCTTTAATAAAACTTCCCTTTTACAAATCTATACTGTTATTAAGTTCTTCTTACCAACCCGGAAGTCAACTACTTCACAGAAGGCAACTAGGACAATTTCCACTGAAGTGTTTTTAGAGAAAAGTAATAGGCTTTTGTTGGCTCATTGAAGTATGACATTTTTTAAGTTCTCAGGCTAACAAGCATTTGAGAGTACAACTAAGAATTTGTTAGCAGAGTGGACACATTTATGATTCCCATATTTCATAATCAATGAATAACATGATGGCATGAGATAGAGAACTACTGAAGGGCATTTTTATCTTTTTTCTTTGAGATAGAGTCTCATTCTGTCACCCAGGCTGGAGTGCAGTGGCACAATCTCGGTTCACTGCAACCTCCGCCTCCTGATTCTCCTGCCTCATCCTCCTGAGTAGCTGGGATTACAGGCATGTGCCACCACTCATGGCTAATTTTTTGTATTTTTTGGTAGAGATGGGGTTTAACCATGTTGGCCACGCTGGTCTCGAACTCCTGACCTCAAGTGATCTGCCTGCCTCAGCCTCCCAAAGTGCTGGGGTGACAGGCATGAGCCCCCGCGCCTGGCCAAAATTTTTTTTGTTCCACCTTGTTTTCATTTCAGGATCCCTGCCACCAACTTGGTGACTTGAGTCACAGTAGGTGCTCAAAAAATGGTTGTTGAATGAATAGATTAAAGGCATAGAAAAGAAAATCAATGATGATGGTAAGAGATGGGAAAAATAGGAAAGAAAGATAGAAACCCCAGTTTATTTTGGCCCATCAAAGAAAAATGAAATAAGCCACATGGACCTTCATACCTCCTGAACAGTGTCACAGTATTTTTACCATCATCCTGTAACCACCCAATAGGTTCACCTTGCCTGCTGCCTAGACAGAGCCCATTTATCAAGACAGGGCAATTGCAATAGAGAAAGAGTAATTCTAGTGGAGGCGGCTGAGGGGTAAAATGGACTCTGTAAGGGTCCTTTGCTTTGGTTGCTTAATGCACTATTTTTGTCCTGGTTGGCCTCCTGCCAGGAGGTGGTGCTTTCAAGAGAGTATCAGCTGTGGTAGTGGAAGAACAGGTGGTGGGCAGGGCCCTCGAACTCCCAAGAATGTATGCACTTTGTCTTCAGTTACCAGAGAGGTTAGGGAATGACTACTAGGCGGGGGCAGGGCTAGGCGTGTCTGGGCTCAGATTCCCCTTTGGTGGGTCTTACTGCCACTGCTGTGGGGGATGGGGTGTGGTTTCCAGGTCAATGGAGTTATGTTCCGAGGAGGATTATGGCTGCCTCCACTATGCCATGCAAGTTGTCAGGAAAGTAGGGGAAAGGAATCAATCTCAGGCCTCACTCAGCTCCCATGCAACCCAAAGTGCCGGTCTCACTCCCACCGTGCCCCCCATCCCCCAGCCCCTGTAACAGCCCAATTCTGTTTCCAGGAAGTGGGCAAGCAGGGCTGAGAACTTGCCCAATGCTACCCACCTTCCAGCTGCAAAAGCAAGAAGGGCTTTCTTTCTTCCCCAACCTGTAGAGTCTGCACACCAGGTTCATGCCTTCCCCCAAGCTCTGACCAGGAGACTTCTCGATCACTTCAAATTGTTACAAAGCTCAGCTGGAGGTTTCCTTCTCCCTGTGGCCTTTTCCCAGTGCCTCTGGCCTCCTACCTCCCCAAGGACCCCTGTGAGGTGGGGCAGAAATAGCTTGCTAGGGGCGCCAGCAAGCCCACAGGGATTTTCCCACTGCTTCCTCTACCCATGTGTTTCACTTGGCTCTCTAAATTGATTCCGATCCAGGTAAGGTCAGAATTTTCTGTAATCTAGACCCTCAGGTTCCCTAGTGGGGGTGTGTGGTCTGAGGTGGACAATCTCTCTTTCCCACCTCCACAGTTTGGACACTCACAATACTTGGGGTGTCTCCCAAGTCCTACAGGAGCAATCCACTTCCTTCAGAGGGTCTGTGGGTTCTTTTGGCTGTCCTAATGTATTCCTGCAGTTGTTCTGGAGCAAAAGTTCACAATGCGAGCCTCCACATGCTGCTCTGTCCGTCCCAGTGGGAGCTGTAATCTAGTGCTGCCTCCCATCTGCCATGATCCTCTGTCACTGCTTGCTGATGATATGACTGTTTACCTAGAAAATCATGAACACTCCTCTAGAAAGCTCCTAGAACTGATAAAATAATTCAGCAAAATTTCCAAATACAAAATTAATGTACACAAATCAGTAGCTCTTCTATACAACAGCGACCAAGTAGAGAATCAAATCAAGAACTCAACCCCTTTTACAATAGCTGGGGAAAAAAAGATACTTAGGAATATTAGGAATATACCTAACCAAGAAGGTGAAAGACTTCTACAAGGAAAACTACAAAACACTGCTGAAAGAAATCAGATGACACAAACAAATGGAAACACATCCCAAGCTCATGTATAGGTAGAATCAGTATTGTGAAAATGACCATACTGCCAAAAGCAATCTACAAGTTCAAACAATTCTCATCAAAATATCATCATCAGTCTTCACATAATTAGAAAAAAAAATTCTAAAATTTATATGGAACCTAAGAAGAGCCAACATAGCCAAAGTGAGACTAAACAAAAAGAACAAATCTGGGGGCATCACATTACCCGATTTCAAAGTATACTATAAGGCCATAGTCACCAAAACAGCATGATACTGGTATAAAAATAGGCACCTAGACCAATGGAACAGAATAGAGAACCCAGAAATAAATCCAAATACTTACAGCCAACAGATGTTTGACAAAGCAAACACAAATATAAAGTGGGAAAAGGACACCCTATTCAACAAATGGTGCTGGGATAATTGGCTAGACACATGTAGGAGAACGAAACTGGATCCTCATCTCTCACCTTATACAAAAATCAACTCAAAATAGATTAAGGAATTTAAGACATGAAACTATAAAAATTCTAGAAGATAACATTGGGAAAACCATTCTAGACATTGGCTTAGGCAATGACTTAACAACCAAGAACCCAAAAGCAAATGCAATAAAAACAAAGATAAATAGTTGGTACTTAATTAAACTAAAGAGCTTTTGAGCATCAAAAGGAACAGTCAGCAGAGTAAACAGACAACCCACAGAGTGGGAGAAAATCTTCACAATCTATATGTCTGATAAAAGACTAATATCCAGAATTTACAACAAACTCAAACAAATTACAAAGAAAAAACAAACAATTCCATCTAAAAGTGGGCTAAAGACATGAATAAACAATTCTCAAAAGAAGATACACAAATGACCAACAAGCATATGGAAAAATGCTCAACATCACTAATGATCAGGGAAATGCAAATCAAAACCACAATGTGATACTACCTTACTCCTGCAAGAATGGCCATAATCAAAAAGTAAAAAAATAATAGATTTTGGCATGGATGTGGTGAAAAGGGAACATTTCTACACTGCTGGGGGGAATGTAAACTAGTACAACCACTATGGAAAACAGTGTGGAGATTCCTTAAAGAACTAAAAGTAGAACTACCATTTGATCCATCAATCCCACCACTGGGTATCTACCCAGAGGAAAAGAAGTCATTATACAAAAAAGACACTTGCACACACATTTGTAGCAGCACAATTCACAAATGCAAAAACGTAGAACCAAACTAAATGCCCATCAATCAATAAGTGGGTAAAGAAACTGTGAGATATATATATATATATATATATATATATATATATATGATGGAATATCACTCAGCCATAAAACAGGATGAATTATGAATTACTGGCATTTGCAGTGACCTGAATGAGACTGGAGACTATTATTCTAATGACTTCATTCTAAATGAAGTCACTCAGGAATGGAAATCCAAACATCGTATGTTCACATTCATAAGTGGGAGTTAAGCCATGAGGATGCAAAGGCATAAGAATGACACAATGGACTTTGGGGACTCAGGAGGAAAGAGTGGGAAGGGGGTGAGGGATAAAAAACCACAAATTGGGTGCAGTGTATACTGCTTGGGTGAAGGGCGCACCAAAATCTCACAAATCACCACTAAAGATCTTACTCATGTAACCAAACACCACCTGTTCCCTAATAACCTACAGAAATAAATTTAAAATTTTTCATTAAGAAAAGGAGAAAGAGTAATTCACTCAGAGCCAGCTGTGGGGGAGACTGGCATTTTACTATTACTCAAATCCGTCTCCCTGAACATTCAAGGATCAGAGTTTTTAAGGACAACTTGGTGGGTTGGGGAAAGCCAGTGAGCTGGGAGTACTGATTAGTTAGGTCAGAGATGGGACTTGAAGCTGTCTTCTTGTTCTGAGTCAGTGCCTGGGTGGGGGCCACAAGACCAGATGAGCCAGTTTATTGATCTTGGTGGAGCCAGCTGATCCATCAAGTGCAGGGTCTGCAAAAGATCTCAAGCACTGATCTTAGGAGCAGTTTAGGAAGGGTCAGAATCTTGTAGCCTCCACCTGTATGACTCCTAAACCACAATTTCTAATCTTGTGGTTAATTTGTTAGTCCTACAAAGGCTGTCTAGTCCCCAGGCAACAAGGAGGTTGTTTGGGGAAAGGGCTATTATCGTCTTTTTTTAAAGTATAAACTAAGTTCCTCCCAAAGTTGGTTCGGCCTACGCCCATGAATGAAGAAGGACAACTTGGAGATTAGAAGCAAGATGGAGTCGGTTAGGTCAGATCTCTTTCACTGTCTCAGTTACAAATGTGCAATGGTGGTTTCAATCCCCAAATGATTTTCAACTGAAAAGTAAATCATTTTTCCTTCCCTCAATGTGTATAACAGTACTCAAGGGATATTCTAATTCCCTTATAAAATATTAGTTTTTATCAATTATAATAAATGTCTATTGTTTAGAATTTATTCCCAGTAATTCATTAAAATTTCTAATCTTCCCTATGTGTTAGTCTTAAAGATTAAATTCAGTGACAGAATGATAAGGAATCTGCATTTCCAATTTAACTTTTTCAATTGAAATTGGGATTCAGACTTTTGGTAAAAAGCAAAGCTCACTGACCATTTCACCATTCTGACAGGCAGTAGCTATCTTCCATGAACCAATGTCTCAACTAGCCTGATGTATTCTTTGTAAAAAGCCCATTGTACCTTCAGTAAACAGTTTATAAATTGGAAAACATAAACCTTCAATCAGTGAATCTGGCTCCAGTCTTCCTAGAACCAAAAGAAAAATAAAATATGAATGTGTCTATGTGCTTACATTTTGAATTAAATACATCTCCCTTTAAATTATGCCTATTGAAGTTATACTTAGCCAATTTTTTACATATGCTAAGTGTATTTATGATTATTTTCCTTAAGAATATATAAAAAGTATCAGGGTAAGAGAAACCTGCAAACATTACAGATATATAAGGAAGCATGATCTGTGAATTTGTTGCAAATCATATTTTCATCAAAGCATTTGACCAGAGCAAGACATCAAGCTTTGCCTTATGTCAATAGTTTTTAAAGCCAGTAATCGAAAACAAACAAAAAAGTTGCAGAAGAAGGAAAGTATTAAATAAGGAAACTGAGAGGAGATGTTCAATGACCTCAAAGCATAATAATTAAGAACACACCTTGAATAAAACAGTCCTGAGCCAGAATATCAAATATGACATTGACTAGGTTTAAAATTAAAACAAGGTGTCTACTTTTATGTCCTTTCTATCTCCATTAGTAAGCTGGGGACAGTGATGCCTACTTTGCAATTTAAGATATGTATGTATATAGAAAGAAGCAGATAGAGATATATAGATACATATCACAAAGTGACTGGCACCTAGTGGATGTTCAATTAATATTAGTTATCACTACTACTACTACTATGACTACTATTACTGCTATTGTTATTACCACAGCCTGTTTGTTATACCTGGTAGAGAATAAGTAGCATAGAAAGCAAATGGTATGTCCAAAAGGAGCAGTTAATAAATTTGAGTCTATGCACATTCAATCCTTGTGTTTAACCACTTGATTTATTTCTCTAATTTAACTGATTATATTTTAATATCTTATGCTGCTATACCCCTTTAGAATTTTCACAGGGCTTTCAAAAACTCCTGCCTTATTCTATTTGTATTTCTATAAAAGAACACCCAAGTCTCGGTAATTTGTAAAGAAAATACGTTTATTTGGCTCACAGTTCTGCAGGCTGTGCAGAAGAAGAAGCACAGCACCAGCATCTGCATCTATTAAGGGCCTCAGACTGCTTTTCCTCTTAGCAGAAGTCAAAGGGGAGCAGGCAAAGGGAAGATGCCATGTGCAGAGTTCATATGGTGAGAGAGGAAATGAGAGAGAAGAAAGAGAACGGTCAAGACCTTTTTAACAACCAGCTCTCATGGGAACTAAGAGTGATAACTGAAGGAGGGCACCAAGTCATTCATTAGGGCTCTGTCCCCATGACCCAAATATTTCCCATTAGGTCCCACCTCTAACAGTGGGGATCAAATTTCAACATAAGGTTTGGAGGGGTTAAATATCCAAATCATAGCGCACCAACTGCTATTTGAATAATTTTCAACATTTTTTTGGTCTATTCTATCATCCTGACCAAATATTATTCTGAGGCAACTGCAGTATTATACAAAGCATTCTCAAATTATGAAATAACAGAGATGGAAAATTATTTAGGTTGGTGGCTCATTTGATATCAAAAGAAAGCAAGGCCTAGGAAGGTTGAAATAGCTTGCACAAAGCTACTTAGAAATAAATGAAATTCTAAAACTTTTGTAACAAATAAAACTATTAACAAAAGATATCATAAGAAAATATTCAAAGTTTAACCAGTAGACCAACCATTCTAAATGATATTTAATTCAAAAACAAATTCAAAACAAAAAAAAAAATGTGGGCAGTTTCTCAGCTCATGTTTGCTATGCAATGTGGACCTGAGACTAAGTATGTCAATATCCATAGCACAAGCACAGCATCACCCTAGAACACAGATGGGTACATTCTGTGTCAATTGTACAAATGTTTCCAGAGCCACATTTTGAGCTATGTTTAAAGTCATTGATGATCTTTAAATTTTGCACACTGCATTACAGGATGTAGAGAGATATTTCATAAACATCTGACTTATTTTGACTTTCGATGCTGATGTAATTACATTTTGAGGACAGTTTCTTATTCCTATAGGATAGCACCAGGAATAGAAATGCCAACAAATAATTCTTTTCTGGGGCATGACTTTATAATAGAGCACTCTTCAATTTTTTTTAGTGGTCTGATCCTTTCAGTGATACAAAATACTCATGACATGTTTACCTCATTCTCTTTGATTTACCACCAGGAAAAAAATCACCAGAACTGATACAAAGCTATCATTCTTTTCATATTCAGTTTTTAAAATTGTAAGTTAAATATTATTCACGACAGAAACCAATGTAGATAACATTACCACATTATATATATAAACATTTAAGTGATTAATTCTCTTAAATATTACCTAAATACTCTTAAATATTAAAATTCACATAGTAGAATATTTACAGTTTTCACTTCACACCAAGCACTAGGTTTAGCATTGTAATATTGTTATTATGATTAATCCTAATGATCACTCTCTTAGACAAGTGTTTTTTAAAATTATATCTTGACATTTTACAAACAAACTGAAAGTTTAAGTAATTTGAGCATAGTCACATAATAGGAATGTGAACCAAGTTTGGACTGACTCTAAATTGTATTCTCTTTTCACTATGGTATGCTTCCCCTGTAAAAAATACACTCAAACATTGTTTATAAAAATTTAAGAAAGGCAAATGCTTCTCAGGATTGGCCCAGATCCGATATCAAATAAAAGTAAACTTTTGCCCTGGTATACACTCTCATTAAGGCCAGAACAGTCCTCCATCCTGTTCTCTCTGTAGATACCACAGAAGATTTGGTGGTTGTATACATATCAGAGGCAGCAGTCACAGGAGGGACACTGGAGATTGTCCATCCCTGGCAAGGATGAACAATAAAATACTAGTAAAAGGCAAAGTCAGTTGCATTGTATAGTAGTTCTACACTTCTCTTATACAGGCTTTCCTTTACCACTCCCATACATTGCATTTTTACTTTATTTCTTTTCTCTTCCTCATTTGCCTGCTCAAACACAGCACATTTACCAGTGAACTCTCTCCAAATAAAAGTAGAAAGCATTGAGATAAACACATAAAACCACAGTAAAATACGAACTACATTCTCTACTCTCATTTTATCCTGATATTTTACTATCCAATAGTGACTGGTATATGTCTTTCTGATTCAGTTTCTAATATACGTGAAATCCCAATTGCATGAAGAAAAATATCTTTGGAATAATCTCAGCAAATGTTCTCCAAGCTCCCAGTAGGGTACCAGGTACACAGTGGGTCCTCAATAAACATATATTCATAAAGACAGTGATGATGCATATGATAATTTTGATGTACTTGTCACATTTCAAGAGAGTTGTAGTTCATGACACTAGAGTACCATTTAAGTTATCTCAGTGACTACTAATCAGTGTCTCCTATTAAAAGCACATTATTTAAAAGATAAAGTTAATATAAGAACTTTTAAAATGCTACTTTGCATATTTAGATTTTCTTGGTGTTTAAAACTCTACTTTAGCTTTACCTCTAAGGAGTCTAAAATGTGTGATGACAGCTGGCACAGGATTTCAGAGAAGACGAATAAAATGAGAATGTTCCCAGCATGTTGGACTTTTCACCAAAATTAATGTCAACAATCAGCCAAAATTGTGAAATATATCAGAACACACATCTGATGATTCACAGGGAAACTAGCACCACTCAAGATTTCCTTGAGCAACAATTCCTGTTACCAAGCCTCAAACAGTACACACCAGTGTGTACTCTGACACCCTGGGAAAGCACTAATGGCATCTGGGACCTCTCCAGCATCATATATTAGGACAAAGGCAGGCCCCAATGAGCTAGCCTCCAAGAATATACCTGGGTTGCTTATTCATAACATTCTCCACTTCCAACATATATTTATGATACTTAGGGTTTCTTAAGTTCCCCACTTAAGTAATTTTGGAATTTAGTCTTAAAGAAAAACATTTAACAATAATCTAAATCAGTGTGCAATTAGATTATATGATCTGTCCAGAAAGTGAAAAAAAATCATTATTGGCAATAGTTTTTGGCTGGGCTTAAGAAAGGAATATGTTGACATTTGCACATACATAAATGCATAATATTAAATTGTTATGATTCAGATTCACTGATCAGGAAAGGCTATGAGTAAAAAGAACTTCTGATGAGTCAATGTCAGTTCTATTTCATCTAGTATTCTGGAGAATGGGACTTCACTAAGAATATAAACCTTCTCCGAGCTAAAGAGCTCTTTCATGACTCTCAAAAGTAAGCTGGGATTCTTTCAAGATCAAACATTATCCTAAAATCTTCACAACTTCATGAACCTAAAAATGGCATGAAAAAATTTTTTTCTTTCCAGTCTTTTTACAACCCTGAAATTCCAGAAAAATATTAAATATGATATTAAACATTCATAAAATATGTAAAGATATTCTATTGTTGAGGTTAAAAAAGAAATGGAAATAGTTCTCTTATTACTAGCAAATAAACAGCACTGCTATAATGCAATTAACACAGGCATTAAAATATTTGCTATTTTAATAGGTAAAAAGCAATATGCTAGTTAAATGAATTTAGACACTCATACATAGTATTAAGTGATGCTTTTATAATATTTGCAAAACCTTAAATTGGAGCATTTTTTCTCTAAAATGTAGATGTCCTTGCATTATAGCTTTTCACAGAAACCTTGTTATTTATGAGCATCTGGTTACCTTCTCCCATCTCTATAGTCTGCCTGGACTTGGCATAATTGTGATATGAACATAGATGGCAGATGCCTTGACTTTTGATGTAGTTAATCATGACTGGAGGCATTCCAAGACATTGTTCCTGAAGAAATGTGGCAGTGTGTGGGCTCTTGTGTAATGGTAAACAAAGCAATGAAGTTCCTGCACAGTTTCTCTGTTATTGAAGATTTGGGGGTAGATTTTCCCTGCCTTTAATTGATATTAAGTAGACCTCTTTTGACAATATTGAGAGAAAGTAAAAGCTGTCTTCTGCATACTATGTTTAGTGCTGCTCAGTAGTTAATCATAGAAAATCAATTGCCTGTATTTTATACCTGATTGTAGAAATTTATTTGGTGAAATTCTTTTGCATGGGAAATGTTGATAAATCATCAGCTCAGCAAGTATCTGTTCTCTTGTTTCTGATAGTTTGAAAAGCTTAACAAATTAGAAAATAGAGGAAAATATGGTGAGTTTGCTTCCCAAAATTAAAACAAGAAAAGCTATCAATTTCAGAGTATTCTTGTTTATGTAAAATCTCATTTTCTTTTAACAATTTTACTTAACCAGTTAAAATATTTATTCTTTCTCCCAACGTAATCATTCTCTCCACTAACTGGCAGAACACAGTACCATCAATGCAGCCAAAAACAGAGGTTTTACTCTGACTTTCAGGCTTTTTTGTGGAAGTTAGCAACATTCAATGTCAAATTGATAATAGAACAGAAGAGAATGGAAGATTGTAACACCAAAGCCAGAGACAGTATTCTTAGTAGAATGAATTCAAAAAGCAAATGTGTATTGAACAAAGTGGAGACATTCCTCCTAAATCATTGTCCTTGATAGGCATTATTTCAAGCTTAGCCTTTTCATACAGCAATCATCCTGCAAGTTGCCTTTTGGAGCATTCCTTATCTCATACAAAGCTGTGTGAATTCAAAGACTGAAACAAAAAACAAAACAAAACAAAACAAATGGTCCAGAACAACTAATGTAAAATAGAAGATCAGCATGCAGAGGTACCACTTCAGTGTGGAAGCATCTTAAAAAGAAGTGTCAGAAGCCCAGAAATGAATAACAAATATTCTTCAGTGAATCTGGCCATCAAACCAGGAGTTGTCAAGTTCAAGAGGTTTCATATTTTTCAAAAACTGTAGCAATTTGCCCTGATATTAAACTGTTAATTGATTTGGGAATTTTCATTCTTCCAGGTTGCATCTCTGTTTCCATGTGATGTACAGCCTTTGTGTGTTTACTTTTCTCATTTTTAATAAATGCTCTGATACAAAAACAATACAAAAAACGTATTGTTTCCATTGATCTTTGCTGCACCAGCCTAATATTTCTTTCTATTCTTTAAATATTGAGTGTTTTTAGCGCTCTCCTCTTGCTTGTCACTTTGCTTCCTCCTAGAAGGAACTCATTTCTCTGTCATCTTCTCCAGTTGCTTGTTCAACATTTGCTAATATTTTCCTCTTTGAAAGATATAGCCAGCTTCAGGATTCAAATTAAAGGCAGCATCACTTAAAGAATAGCCAATCTTGAAGGCTATGACCTACACATTTTCGCCGGGTAAATTCTGGAGTATAAATTCATATATCTACAAATGCACTTAGTAATTTATATAGTCTTATCTTCTGAAATATAACTTTACACATTGCTTTGAATTTAGGGCAGAGTTTGTATATGTACAGAGAGCTGAAGTGCAGAATTGGCATGCCTAGCATAGCAATAGATGACACAACTTCACTACAGACAACAATATTGCACAGGATAGATGGTCTCTTTTCACTTCTCAAACTAATTAATTCACAAACCTTCTAATTGTCTTTCAAGAAACAAATGGTTATAAAACAATGCCTTTTGCTTAATTTTCTCATAATAAAATATATTATCTAATTAGAAACATTTTTTCCTATATCTATTTTCTTGAAATTTGAACTTTCTTCACATTGTGTACTTGCAAGAAAATGAAACAATAAAGCAATTAGGTGGGGAAGAACTATGAATTCTAATATTGCTATATTATTATGTATTACATAGCTCTTTATTCACTAGCTTCCCTGGAATCTGGCTAAGAACCAAGAACTAATGCCATCCCACTATTGAGAGGAAATGGAACACAAGTTTCATTCCCTCTGACCTGGCCTATTCACTAAACTGTACCCCTGCAGTGGGAATTAGAATGTATTCCCCATCCTGCCCACCACTACACACACATATATCAAGCATGAGTAGCTGCTTTTCTCCCCTCCATGACACTAAACCTATATTTAATTAGGTCTGCCACACATTGAGAGAAAGATTGTTTGGTTTTGAAATTGGACTTGCCTTTACCAAATATGTCAGTAGTTCATCTCTGTTTCTGAAATTGGATTTGCATAGCTCCCCCTTTGTTACCATTAAATTAAACTGCTAAGCCATAACACATATTGAATTCTGTTCAGAGACATTCTGTCATTACTAAAGTGTGATCCTCTCTTTAAAAGGTAAAAGAAATCATATGCATGAGTGTGTACATGCGAACAAAATGTGTGTGGGAGTAAAATGTGAACTGCAGAGGTTGTCTGCCAGCAGCCCATTAATTGAAGCTTTCTTGTTTTTCCAAATTCGAAATAATTCCCATCTGCCTTGGCTTACTCTGAGCATGAAATCCAAGTCCCTTAGCAGGAGATCAGGGAAGCTGCAGACTAGATCACTGAGGCAGTTTAAGATGTTAGTTTTGCCCCATGGGGAATATGAAACAGAGGTTTCAAAGTACTCTGCAATGCTTGCTTGTCCCTGAAACAACATGCAATTGCAGATAAGATGATAATCTGCTGCACTGATTACCAACTACACATTTGTACACGTGGGCTTGTTATGTGCAAATATTTTCTTTCAGAAACAGTGCAAGTGCACTGTAGCCCTGTAGCCTTTTGTTACCCTGACTAAAAGTACCATTAAGTTCTGTGCTGCTGTTATGATTTAATTCCTGTACATAGCAGTCTGTCACCTCCATTCATATAGAGTTCCTCAATTTTATATTCCCAGGGCTAGCTTATAAAATTGCACCACCCCTCCCTTCAGCCACCCATTTGCTTTTCCTTGATAGAAAGATGGGCTCTCACTCCTGAGACAGCGGTTTTTCAAATTATTATTTACCCCACTGCACGTTCAGGTTTTCCGTAATAATAGCTCTTCAATTGCCATACGCAGAATAAGTCAATACTTTCTGCTCATTTCTTTTTGGGGTCCTATCTCTGTTTATAACTTTTCTAAACTTAATGCAAACAGATAATGATGTATCATCATTTTATTGCTCATCACAGGTGAGTTTTCAGGACCTCTGGTCTTTCAACTTTCTCTTTTCATCAGCATACTCTATATAATACCTCTTCCATTCAAATTTTTTTATTTCATAGTCTTTTGCCTATATAAGTGTATTTTGAAATATCACACCATATCGACTATATATCTATTTAAAACTAGGTTCTACTTTTGATCACTCATGTTTATCAAAACGTGTCGTATGTATTTCTCTCATATTCTGCAACTTTTCATCTTGAACTAATTGTTCAATTTATTCAAAAAATATAGTTTTCTGTGAAGAATACTGCCTCAGAAACTATTATCTTAAAAAACGAAGCCCATCCCTTAACATGCCCAGAAATTGTCAGAAGTCATGCACAACTAGACTTCTGTCTGAGACGGAATCTGCTGCTAAAGGACATCCATGGAATTAGGAAGAGGAGTATCCTGAAAATTACAGCGAATGGTTAATTGAAAGAAAGACAGACTGGTAAGCCATCTGTGGCCTGACTAGCTTTGGGAAGAAACTAGATCAGCTGGCTATCTGTCGTTGCTCTAATTTATAATTCCCAGCAAATAATCACACTGCCATTTCCCGGCCTGTTCTCATGTCTCTGCCACCTAATAACAGTACAACCATAGACAAGTAACTTAACCCAAATATTCTCTGTGCCTCTTTATTTTTGTAAATAAAACGCTGATAATGGTCATTCCTACCTCACAATGTCATGTGAGGGTTTACTGAGATAAAATGTGGCACAACTCTAAAAACAATGAATAATGTACCTGACAAAATGTCTACCACAGTGTTAAATACTAGGTTGTCATACTGCCTTGGCTACTCTTACTACCTAATATTTAATGTGAAGTAGTCTGTTAATCTTGTGGCATTTGCATTTTTGCTTTACTGGATATTATATTTTTGTTAATATATTATTTATTCTCCAATTAAAATCAAGATAGGCATCTTCCTAAATCACACACCTTGGCAGGCTTCACTTTTTATTCACAAATCCTATGCATAGATGCTTATACAAAACATTAGTACTTTATGTACAAGTTCAACATTTATGCCTATCACCCACCAAGATATGAAGAATTCAGTCAATAATTAAAATTGAAAGCCTATGTTTATCCTTTGTATGTGTGGGAAGAGGGTAGTTTTCATCCAGACAATTCATATCAGTCTCCTTATTTATATTAAATATAAGCCACTCTTTTTACCTGTGAATATCAAGCAGACCATACAGATTTCCAATCAGAGAAAGAAGTACTAAGCCTGTTCCAGTGAACAGGATTTTTTTCCGTTCCTTTCTGCAGTCTATTCCACTGTTTATCATATTCTGTTCTCTCTCATTTGACCAGTCAGACATTGAAGGTAACACCGCTGCTTGTTTCACCATATCTGAAAACCAAAAACCAAACACAAACCCGGCATGTCTCTTGTAGATGACTATTTAGCATCGTCTAGTAGAGAGAGGCACCTAAGCTAACAAATAGCTGCCATCTTTATGCACAGCAAACAGTGACTATCTCTTACTCATTTACCATCCAATTCCATAAACAATGTTAGGCTTGCGATGCATGCTACAATGAGATCGTTTAAATATAGAAAGAATGTACCCACCACCTCCCTTCAAAGACTAGCCCAATAACCACATCATCTAATCCAACTGCTGTTTTCTGTTCATGAGTTATTTAAAAAGACAACTCCAGCATGATATAAAACATGCTTTAATCACTACACCTAATTATCAAGAACAGTAAATAATTTTCACATTAATTGACTTCAACATAGCAAAGTTAATAATTAATAATTACAGATTGAAATTCCAGCATTATATAGTCAAACAGGACAAAGGCCCAGAAACTGTGACCTTACCTACCACTGATTCTACCCACATTTCCCATGGGTGTTTCGGAAAAAATGTCTGTCACTAGACATCACCTGTTTAAGGTGAGATTTCACTGGGCTTTAAGCTAATGCTTGTAATATATTCTGAATTAACTGGATGAACAGCATTAAATATTAATAAAATATTACAGTTTAGTTGTCTTAATCTTATTAATCATTCCTTCCATAACTCATTCTGTCTCTCTACCCGACTCGTTTTTTTTGTTTGTTTGTTTGTTTGGTTGGTTTTTTGAGACAGAGTCTCACTCTTGTTGCCCAGGCTGGAGTGCAGTGGCACGATCTTGGCTCACTACAACCTCTGCTTCCCGGGTTCCAGTGATTCTCCTGCCTCAGCCTTCTGAGTAGCTGGGATTACAGGTGCCTGTCACCATGCCAGGCTAATTTTTGTATTTTTAGTAGAGATGGGGTTTCACCATGTTGGCCAGGATGGTTTCGAACCCCCAAAGTCAGGTGATTTGCTTGCCTCGGGCTCCCAAAGTGCTGAGGTTACAGGCATGAGACACCACGCCCAGCCCTGACTCTCATTTTTACTCTTACTACATCTCCTTTTTTTCTTAAGAATCAGAAAACACTTTTATTTGGAATTTACTGAATGTTTCTGTTTTATGTCTTAAAAGACAAGCTGTTCTATAGACTGCATTAACTAATACAAAGGGTTCAATGAATACATTTGGAGCTTTCTCCAGGTAACTTAAAGAACTAACCCAGGAACAGGCTTTGAGCAGGAACTTCAAGAGTTAGATAGTTGTACTACTTTTTCAAAATGTAGGTTCTATTGTGATATGCCCCTCATTTCTCAGTGAGATGGAATTTTTAAAAGCTTAATGTAATATAGGTGTACTTTTAACATAAAAACTTTTATTTGTCTAACTACCCTAGTTGGCCTTCAATTCTAGCTGGTTGATGATCTGTACATAAACAGCTGGAAAAAGAAATAGGCTACATTTTACCCAGATTTACTCTATCCCACAACACAATTATAAATGAGTTTATTCTAAATCATTTTTCAATTATACTTTAATTTTTCAATCTGTTTTTTTTTTTTTTTTTTTTTTGAGACACAGTCTCGCTCTGTCACCCAGGCTGGAGTGCAATGGCATGATCTCGGCTCACTGCAACCTCCGCCTCCCGGGTTCAAGTGATTCTCCTGCGTCAGCCTTCTGAGTAGCTAGGATTACAGGCGCACGCCATCACGCCCGGCTAAGTTTTGTATTTTCAGTAGAGACAGGGTTTTACCATGTTGGTCAAGCTGGTCTCGAACTCCTGACCTCGGGATCCACCTGCCTCAGCCTCCCAAAGTGCTGGGATTACGGGAGTGAGCCACCACACCCAGCCTCAATCATAATTTAAAAATAGAAACTGGCATAAGGAGATTTGATAGGAGATTTGATAGTCTCCTAATTGTAAGCCCTCCCCCCCCCGGCTTGGAAGTAGTGTCAAGTCTTTAATGATCAAACACTTGGAGATATAATGATATTACACTTTACTGTCACCAGTTGGACATCTGTATCTTTCTCCTATATTTTTCAGGTCTGTTTTTCCTGAATAAAGTCTTGGCATTGTACAACAATGACTTTTTCTCAATCACTTTCAGTTCAATAGGTTGCTTTCACTGTTTTCTTTATTTCCTTTCATATAAATTCCAGTAGAAGAGTATGAGAAATCTATTACATAAAACCAAGTTTTTAATGTTTCTGTTCAAAATTTTTGAAAACTTCAGAATTGAAGGGGGATGGGGGAATGACTAATGTTACTTTAGGAGGCCTAAGGCCTAAGATATATAGAAACAATATAAGCTAGCTTGAGGAAGTTGTAGTATATCAGCTATTTTTTATAAAGGAGTGCAGAGTGAAGATGAGAGAAGCTTAATAACCCATGCTTCAGTGTTAGAAGGAGGAAATAAGTGAACTGACAGCATAAATATTAAGAAAATTGACAATAATCTCAGACTTTTGAAACTGAAGGAACTCATCATGGAGTGATGCCTGATCGATGGCTATCCTATTACAATAAACTTTCCTTCAATTTTACATTCCAGCTGACATCATTTATAAAAGAGGCCCTGCTGAGGGGAGATAGGGTTAGATAAGGTCACTGCTAAGAGCAATTAGAATTAACAATAATCAAAAGTTTGACAATTGAATCATGATGCCAGAAAATTCAGAACCAGAAACAGAAGAGTGAATTATAGGGGCTAGACAGTCTGCAACTCACAGCTACTTTCAAATGCAGAGAAGCTTGATGGAAGGCTTGCATGCTTTGGATGACATCAGAATTAAAAGGTTGCATGGAAGTATTAGAACATAAAGCGAAGCCCCTCCTTTTTAGATGAGGAAACTGAAATCCGTTGAGAAAAAGTCATTTCTGCAGGTGATTCAATTAGCTACTGGCAAAACCAAGATAAGAACTCTCTCCTGACTCTCGATCTAGCACTCTTTCTACATTACACAGGAAATAAAAAAGTTGAAGTTAGGCAGAATTCATTCATTTTTTCCAGGTGGTATTATTTGTTCAAATTATACTTTGCTGTTACTTTTAATAGCAATAAGCAAATAGTTGATTAGTATTTAATCTGCATTAGGGTGGTGTGATAGTTAATATTAGGTATCAACTTGATTCGATTGAGGAATGCCTGGATAACTGATGAAGTACTGTTTCTGGGGGTGTCTGTGAGGGTGTTTCCAGTAGAAATTGACATGTGAGTCAGTGGACTGGGAGAGCAAGATGTACTCTACATGTGGGTGGGCACCATCCAATCAGTTTCAAGGTCAGCTAGAACAAAATAGGTGGAAGAAGTGGGTACTCAGCTTGCTGAGCTCCCTCTCCTTCTTTCTTCCACAGCTAGATGCCTTTTCTCCTCCTGCTCGTAGACATCAGACTCCAGATTCCCAGATTCTTTGGCTTTTGGAACTAGCATCAGTGGCCTTCGATGGGTTCTCAGGTCCTTGGCCTCAGACTGGGGTCTGCATTGTCAGCTTCCCTGGTTGTGAGGCTTTTGAACTGGACTGAGCCACGCTACTGGCTTTTCTAATTTCCCAGCTTGCAGATGGCCTGTAGTGAGACGTTGCCTTTTTAATTGTATGAGTCATTTCCCCCTAATAACCTACTTTTCTCACACACACACACACACACACACACATACACACACACACAGAGAGAGAGAGAGAGAGAGAGAGACAGAGAGAGCGAGAACTATATAGGAGATATATCTCCTATAGGTTCTGTCCCTCTGGAGAACCCTGACTACTACACTACTACAGGTGGGGAAAAAGAGAGGTCAATGTTGCATAATTGAAAAAGCACTAAACTAGAGTCAGGGAGACCTAAGTTCTAGTTCCAGGTATTTACACAAACTAGCAGTGTGACCTTAGAAAAACTACTTAACCTCAGAAAGCTGAAACTGGATCCTTTCCTTACTCCTTATACGAA
>NW_012114722.1:566370-591465 GCF_000951035.1 Colobus angolensis palliatus | reverse complement strand
ATACCTGATATAAATGACGAATTGATGGGTGCTGACGAGTTGATGGGTGCAGCACACCAACATGGCACAAGTATACATATGTAACAAACCTGCATGTTATGCACATGTACCCTAGAACTTAAAGTATAATAAAAAAAAAAGAAAAAGAAAAAGAAAAACTACTTAACCTCACTAGATACAACCTTCCAAATTACAAACCAAGAGGCTTGAACTAAACAGTATCTGTGATGGTTAGCTTTGGGTTTCTCAGTATCAGGAACTACATCCTTTATTTCTGACATATGCCTTCTCCTTCCTTTCATAGTAGTGCCTAGTTTGGGGCTCTGTTTTCACTGGTTACTTAGTCAATGATGACAGAAATAAGGATTAACAGTTACCATAAGATGTCAAAGGATGCAGCTAATCAAGAAATCCACTGATTCCAAAGGTAGGTAATTTGAGGTCTAAAATAATACATAAATGCCTTATGTTCAACAAGTACAGGAGGAAAGATTGAAGCTTTGCTGAGGAGGGTGTTCTTTCAACACATCCCTGCTTCTGAACCTTTATCTTTAGCATTCTCTGCATTGGTCAAGAATGTTAGAATGTTTGGTTTCAGGTGTCCAGAATCCTACTTGAGAAAGCTTGAGCAGAAAGCGGGGTTTGTTTGTTCCTTTAACTGGGAAGTATAGGAGTGAAGTTCACCTCTAATATGACTATATAAAGGACACAAACAACATTAGGGCCCTTCCATCTCTACTTTCTGCTTGTTGCTACATACTGGAATACCTGGCCATTTTCACAGTCCAGCTCTTCCCAATATGAAGGATGTGGACACCAGTATTTCAGGCCTCCCATACTCACTATTTGCAATCTGAGAGACAAAAAGGTCATACTACCAGCATCAGTGAGAAAAATCCCTGGGGAAGACTTTGATTGGCTCAGTTGGAATCACTTTCATCTCTTGTATAGTTATCATGGCCAATGGCCAGTAAGATAGAGTACTGTTATTGTCATACCCTGGCTACATGAGGAAATTGCTTTTGTTTCTTTAAGCCTTGGTTTTATTTTTTTAATTATATAATGAACTTCATTGCTCTTACCACCCAACCTGAGAACTGGAACAATGACAGTAATGTACATCCACTTTTGTGCTTCTCTACTAGTTCATCTCCTACTTCCCTCTACCTAGGAAGACACTACTTGATTTTTATTTTATCATTTCCTTATGTTTTCAAATAAGTTTTATCTCATACTTATATATTACATATTACAGGATTATACTATTAATGAGATCAAACCTCTCTATATACATTTATTAGCCATATGTATTTTTATCATATGTGAGATGACTTTTATTGACTTTGCCCATTTTTCTCTTTGTGTTCTTTGTTGTTTTTGTATTGATTGATCTATGGGGGTTTTATTTACATTGTGAATAGCAGGTCTATGACAACTATGTGTTGCAAATGTCTTCTCTCAGTTAGTAGATTGTCTTTTCACTATATTTAAGGTATATGTTAATGAAAGTTCATTGTTAATATATTTAAAATAATCATTATTTTACTTTATGGTTACTATTTTATATGTTTTCATTAAAAAGTCTTTCATCTTCCTTAAGGTGATAGTTATTTAAAGTTCACACAAATAGTACTAATGTTTGCTTTTGGCATCAAACCACTTAATTCACATGGAGTTTATTTTTTGTATATAGCTTGAGGTAGAGAATTATTTTATTTTTTCCATATGGATAACTCCAGATCTATTTATTGAATACCTCATCCTTTCATCACAGATCTTCCCCAACATCAGTGTTAAATTGCAAAGTTTCCAATATGTATGATATACCTAGTATTTAGCTACTTGCCAATAAATAGTTTGAAAACTTTCCTCCAGACCTATAAAAGCTGGATTCACTTTCTATATATGAGGCACTTGCAATAAATGAGAACATTTCAACAGTTCATTCAAGTGAAAAAAGAAAGGTTCTGTATGTAGTTTCCACCCCATCATTTATCAGGCAGGTTTGTGCTTCATAAGGTAAAGTCACGTGAAAGGAGTGATCGAGACAGTGAATTTTATTTGTGTTTGTGCTGCTAACCATAGTCAGTTTATGAAATATTTGGAAGAAGATGAACAGGATAAGATATTTAATTTTGTTGAATGCTGTCAGATGGCTAGGTCATAAAACTTGCTAAAGAAATTCACTGAGTATGGACTTTTGGAATTAAAAGAGCTCTAATGGGCTAAAATGTTTGGCCCCCCACAGTTCATAGTATTGTACTTTTTCACTGATGTGACAAGATATCTGACCACACTGAACTTGAAACTTCAGAGAAAAACAAACGCACTGCTGATACATTCAAGGAAGTGTGTATTTGAACTTAAACTGACCATGAATTTAGCAAATATTATCAGAAGATTGTATGCATTTAATATTACAGAACGGCACTAAACTCATTTTTTAAATGTAGAGCTATTTGTAGAAAGAAAGTTGCAATTTTGAAAGAGAGTCAGGAGTTTTAATAAATATAGATCATGCTTCAAATTTCTTTAGCTAAGAAAGAAAATAAAGTTAAAAGACAAATGCAGAACGGTATGTATAGTATATATTTGCAATTCATGGTATACAACATGTTCATATTTTAATATACTAAGACCACCTATATATCAACATGATAAAACATCAATAAAAAAAATGGACAAAAGATATGAAAGGGCAATTCACAGTAGAAGAAATACAAATGGCAAACATAAACATGAAAGTATATTTAATCTTACCAGTAAGAAAAGAAAGCTTTTAAAATATGAAGTGCCATTTTCTCCAATTGGAATAGCTAAAATTTAAAGGTTGACAAATTCCAGTGTAGCTGAGAGTAGAGATAAATAGGATCTCTTATGAATCATTGATAGGAGTGGAAATTAGTATAACCTTTAAATAGGGCAATATTGGCAATACTTACAATGCATATACACTCTGACTCAATAATCCCACTGAGAGACAATTCTCCCCTCCATTGGTCTCTTGCATTACTACCCATCTTGACAGCGAGGACTGACAATTCTTTGTTCTTGACCACCTTTCCAAGGATGTTTATGTAGTGGAAGATGGAGGTATTGCCTCCCTCCAGTATAAAGGGACAGATTTTCTTACAACTTGAGATGATAGAGATAGTGTCTCACCACAGAGCAAAGAGGAAGTATGGTTGGCCAGGGAATTTTATGTCTTCTACCAACATCCATGAAACTGTGGCAGGTTAACATGTTTCCTTTGCAAATAAGGCAAAATCTCAGATTCTTCACTCATATTGCTAGGTATTACTTTGAGAACTTTATCTTGATATGGTATTAGCACAATAATTCAAAGATAATTGCAAAAATGTGTTTATGGCACTAATACTTAATATTGCAGAAAAACTGAAAACAACCTAAATGTCCATGAAAACTGCTCATTAAATAAGTCATTACCTGCCAATGATAGAATACTGTGAAGCCATAAAAAAAATGAATGTATACTCCTATAATTATTCAACGTGATAGATATCTGTGACAAGATAATATTAACTATAAAAGCAAGTTATTGAACAGTGTAGTATAGTTCTATTTTTGTTAGTAAATTAATTTCTTTCTGGCTTGCTCTCTCTCTTTCACACAGACACACACACAAACACCCACACACACACACGTCCCACACGTATTTCAAGATAGCTATTTACCAATATGTTAGTAATGGTTAACTCAGAATAGTGGATTATAGAATGATTTTAAGTTTTTCTGCTTATCTATATTTTCTGATTTTCCTAAAATTATCATATGTTATTTGTACATTTAAAAAATAAATGATTCATGCTAAAAAAATTCTGCAGCTGCCTTTGGAATTCATATCTCAGGAAGTATCTGAATTATCACACATCTGACCCATTAGTGAAGCTCATTTCAAAGAGGAACTGATTGAGCTGAAAGCAAACTACACCCACTACATAGGCATAATATCTGTCAAATTTTGGAGAGGAAAATATAATTGCACAAATAATTCTAAAACTTCTGGCTATGTGACCAAACTCTGAGCTACGTCTGGGTCCATCTGGCTCTGTGAAACCATATTTTCCCTTACATAACTTCTGAAATCACTATTAAGACCATTAGAAATGGAAAGCTGGAGTTAGTGCTTTGAGTAAGTTTACCCTTGGTTCCAGAGTAAGTCTTCTGATCATAGCAATATTCTCATTGATTTGTAACTGTGCATTTTGTATAAACACAGTTTTTAAAAAATAATTTAACTGATATTTATCACTGCTTAAATGCATGTTTTAAAATACGGAAGGTTATACTTCACCATGATCTTTATATATAAATTACATAAATATGTCTTTCTTTTTTCCTCACTTAAAACCCTCAAGCTCACAAAAGTAATAGAATATATAAATATACTATTCTCTAGCACTATCAAAATGGTTGCAGTTTTTCAAACTTAAACATTCTATTTCATACTTCCTTTTCTGTTCTCATGTTATTCCTTTTGCTGAGAGCCCCTCCACCCTTTTTAACCTAGATAACTGGTTAATGTTTAAGACTCAATGTAGCCATCATCCCTTCCAAGAAATTCACCTCAAATTCCAACATGTCATCTGCTTTCCTCACTGATACCATGACATCCATCATATATTTGTGTTTATTCTTGAACAAACATTTATATATAAAACAATGTGCTTGATGATCAGGATATAAGTGAGCAACATTAGGCATGACTCTTGCCTTCATGGGACTTATGGTTTATCTTGTCAGTTACCACATTAAAATAAAATTCACTATTTTAACTTTCCACCCTTTCTAAGTTATAAGCTCCTTAATACCAAGGCCTGTGTATATTCATATTAGTCCCCTTAGGGACTAGCACTGTCCTGAAATATAATAGGCACACAACTTGCGTTTGTTGAACTAAACTGTCTGATTATTCCAAAGATAAAAATGTCATTTTTCCAAATTATCAGTGCCTTGACTCTCTTATGTGATCTGTCCCTACTCTCTGCTACTGATTTTTATAAGGACAAGAGATCCTGTCCCATTAGGATAAGTGGGGAGTGGGAGATGTTAGAGGAAAAGAAGGTATAACTCAGAAATATAAAGAGGTTGACTCAAAACTGTAGCACGTTTTCTACTCGCTCTTCCTGCATTCTCACCACATTAACTCTATACTATCATGTATTCTCAAATCATGTCTTCTCTCACATAGATGAATTAAAGAAAACTGTGTGTGTGTGTGTGTGTGTGTGTGTGTGTGTGTGTGTGTGTGTGTGTGTGAGAGAGAGAGAGAGAGAGAGAGAGAGAGAGATTGGACATCGTCCTAAATTCTGATGTAGATGAGACTTACATATTAATCAATGAGTCAGCATTAAGTAGCAGTCATAACACACCTGAGAGGCCAAAAATGATACACGCACCCAATCCACTAAATGAAATTTTGTCAATGTTAGGATCAATTTGGCATTTTCACTTGACTTCCATTGTCCTCAAAACTCAGTTTCAATCCATTCACCTGCCTTTTTATGTTCCAAATGACTGGCTTCCACATTATCACACATGAGAGCTCCTGGGATGCTATTTTACCAATTCACTTTTGAAAATTAAAATAGCAATGGCTAAGGTAGCCAATGAAAGATAATACTATATGTTACCTAGTAGTATTAGATGCAGTAAGATCCAGGAAGTTTTCACCATATGTTAAGAGTGACAAAAACTCAAGGAGCTGTTCTGACCTACTGACATGCCAATTATTTAGATATAACTTGCTCAGATGATTTAAAGAACTAATACCCTGAGTAGACCTTTATTATTTAACCCCTCCATACCCCATTCCTTGCTTCACCCAGCTCCCTCTCCTGCTCCCTATTGCTTACCCTCACCCTCCCCCCTCCCAACACACACGCACATGCACACGCACAGACACACATTTTCACAATCTACAAATATTTGTCTACTGAAGAAGATAGTGTGGCTCCCGTATTTATCTTCACCTGCTTCTTCTCTATTATTTGCATAATAAAAGATAAATGTTTAATGTTTTTAAAAAGTGTTTTTTGTCCATTTTACTTTAGTGTTAATCACGTTTTTCACTTTCCTCATGTGTTATGAAGGAAAAACAAGCTCCCTCCTCCAAATTGTAGCCACTATTGTTTCTCAGCCTTTCGGCTGAAATCATGTGCAAATTGTACCACCTACAAGATTATCTTTGCCACAACAGGTAAGCGCCTTTAAATTCTATTTTTGCACCAATTAATTCTTATAATAAATAGAGGTGACTCAGTCTCTGTAATGGGAATAAAGTAACTCTATTATGCCCTATAGCTATGCATCTTTATTTTAAAGAGCTGAAATTAAAATAAAGTACAGTTAACTAAATTGTATTTCAATCTCATAATTATTAGAACTTTAATCAAATTACTTGGTCATTTTTTCTCTCTTTGCCAATGTTGTAAAAGCTATTTTGTAGACTATGTTTCAGCCTACTTTCTAGCAACTTAAAGAAAAGATAAAATAGGTACTTGTCCTCTGGAAGCTCTGTAACTACCCATGTATATTTTTTATGCTATGCAAAAATAAGCTCATTTTTCTATGAATGGGCTATTTAAATGCAGGCAGATTTGACATTTTAAGATTGTCATCAATTCTGAGACATTACTTTCCTTGTTCCTTTAAGAAACCAATTTCATTCAAGGTACTTTTCCCCCTAGAATTTGGGACGGGGGTTTCAAATGAATGCTATCAAAGACACGATTAAATAGGATTGTATCAAGTTGACCAAGGTTCATGCTAGGAACCATTTCAGATATTGTCTAACATTGAAAATACAATTCTTCAATTATACTTCCCAGATAAAATTAAATTACCTTGAATACGTGGTCTAGTTGGCTTACTCCTGATAATGCAATGCTAAATGATGAAATCCATCTTTATAGCAAAGTGGATCTGATAAAAAATTTAATGCATCATAAAAAGGAAGAAAGGTAAATGAAAAACAAAAGACCCAGGAACTAGTAAAATGTGATCTCTCAAACAGTTTGCCATATAAAGAACATCATTTACCCCTTCTATGCTGATGGATGTAATTACGTGTTGACTTGTTGAATTTATCTTTCACTTACCTATTATTAATATAACAAACATTTATTTGGGCTGACTCTTTGCTACTTTTAAGGCTTTCAGGTCTCTGAAGTATTATTCTCTTCATGCCTACTGAAGTTTAATGAATTCTGAATACCTCACTTATTGTAGGTAGGCTCTGAATGGATTCATATTTTGCTTTGTTATTAGATTTCCATGAGGTGGGGTTGATTTCAATAATTCAGTGTCAACATTCTGAATCATCATTTTATTTATTTATTTATTTATTTATTTTTGGAGACAGAGTCTCACTCTGTCGCCCAGGCTGGAGCGCAGTGGTACAATCTCAGCTCACTGCAACCTCCACCTCCCGGGTTCAAGCAATTCTCCTGTCTCAGCCTCCCGAGTAGCTTGGACTACAGGCGCACGCCACCACACCTGGCTAATTTTTTGTATTTTAGTAGAGACGAGGTTTCACCATGTTGCCCAGGCTGGTTTCAATTCCTGAGCACGAGCAATCTACCTGCCTCCGCCTACCAAAGTGCTGGGATTACAGGCATGAGCCACAGCACCCAGCCTGAATCATCATTTTTAAAATAACAAAAAGTAGCGCAAATCCACTGAAAAAAATTTAGAAAATACAGAAAATCTAAAAGGGAAAAAAACACTAAAATAAAATCACTTGAAATCTCACCATGAATTCATTAAATAAACATTGTTAAAAATTGTGTGTCTTTAGTACTTTCTATACATGTATGTGTGCATAAATATCATAAAGTCACTGTCAAATTCTTTGTTTTATATCCTGCTTTACCTAAAATTAAATTATATACATTTCTCATGTCATTAAATATTATTTTAATACATGCTTCTCAATGGTGTCAATATTCCATCATTTGAATGCATCATAATTTATTTAAATAATCCCTCATCTTTGACTATTTAGACTGATTTCAAATGCTTGTTATTAAAATAATGTTGTGGTCAGCATCCTTTTAAATATGTCTTTCTATGTATCTCTGATTGTCTCTTTAGAATAAATTACAATGAATGGAATTACTAGGTCACAGAGTACAAAGCCACTTAAGGATTTTTTTATACATTTTGCCAAGTTTTCCTCAAAATGATTTATACTGTTTTACACTCCATTATCAGTGTATATGAGGGCCAATTTCACAATACTCTTTCCAGAATTGGCTATATTTTCAAAATCATTTTCTAGTGTGATAGGAGAAAAACTGTATCTTATTATTTAATTTGAATTATTTTATTATTTTAATGTTAAACCCTCTTCATACAGTAATTGATATTATTTATAAATTTTCTGTTTATGCCTCTCATTCAATTTTCTTATAAGGCATTTCACATTTTCTAATTGACTTGCATGTGATCTTCATATATTGAGGACATTAACCTTGTATGTGTTATTTGTTTTCTAATTATTTTCACTGTCTGCCATTTTTCTTTTAGAATTATTTGGTTTTTTTTAGAGTTGTCTATTCAAATTCAAAAATTGTTTTAATTTTTCTTATATGGTTTCTGCCTTAGATGTCATACTGAGAAAGTCTTTCCATAGTCCCCAAATTATATAAATATTTACCCATATTTCATGGTTTAGTGTGTGTATATACACACACTCACACAAATATGTAGATATATCTTCATAAATGGTATGAAACTACTGTGTTTGTGGTAGCATTATCTTTGCTAAAGTTATGCATCAGAGTTATGCTTGGTTTGAAAATAGACTTTGTGTCTATTTTTGAAGAGTTTACTTTCTGGTAATATAATGAAGAAAATATGAAAATCTGCAGATCCTTGAAGATTTAAAACCAATCAAGCATAAGATCATTTGAAACATTATTTTTCAGGCAATTCCCTTAAACTTGTTTTTTCCCAACTTCCTTCATGGTTATTGGTCTATCTCATTTTTTCTGTTCTGAAATCCATTATAACAATTTATATTTTTGTAGAAAATTGCCCATTTCATCTTAACAATCAAATTATTTGCATAAGGTTTTGCATACCTTTATTTTTATGTATTTAAAAAACATGTTTTTGGTGGCTGGCAAGATGGCCGAATAGGAACAGCTCTGGTCTGCAGCTCCCAGCGAGATCAATGCAGAAGGCAGCTGATTTTTGCATTTCCAACTGAGGTACCTGGTTCATGTCATTGGGAATGGTTAGACAGGGGATGCAGCCCACGGAGGGCGAGTCGAAGCAGGGTGGGGTGTCACCTCACCCGGGAAGCGCGTGGGGTCAGGGAACTCCCTCCCCTAGCCAAGGGAAGCCGTAAGGGACTGTGTGTGCCATTCTTCCCCAGATACTACGCTTTTCCCATGGTCTTCACAACTCTCAGACCAGGAGATTCCCTCGGGTGCCTACACCACCAGGGCCCTGGGTTTCAAGCACAAAACTGGGCGACCATGTGGGCAGACACCGAGCTAGCTCTAGGAGTTTCTTTTTTTCTTTTTTTTCTTTTCCATATTCCAGTGGAGCCTGGAACACCAGGGAGACAGAACTGTTCACTCCCCTGGAAAGGGGGCTGAAGCCAGGGTGCCAACTGGTCTAGCTCAGTGGATCCCACCCCCACAGAACCCAGCAAGCTAAGAGCCATTGTCTTGAAATTCTCACTGCCAGCACAGCAGTCTGAAGTCCACCTGGGACACTTGAGCTTGCTGTGGGGAGGGGTGTCTGCTATTACTGAGGCTTGAGTAGGTGGTTTTCCCCTGACAGCGTAAACAAAGTCACAGTGAAGTTCGAACTGGGCAGAGCCCACTTCAGCTCAGCAAATCCACTGTAGCCAGGCTGCCTTTCCAGATTCCTCCTCTCTGGGCAGGGTATCTCTGAAAGAAAGGCAGCAGCCCCAGTCACGGGCTTGTAGATAAAACTCCCATCTTCCTGGGACAGAGCGCCTAAGGGAAGGGGTGGCTGTGGGTGCAGCTTCAGCAGACATAAACGTTCCTGCCTGAGGGCTCTGAAGAGAGCTGCGGATGTCACACCACAGCGTTCAAGCTCTGCTAAGGGACCGACCACCTCCTCAAGTGGGTCCCTGACCCCTATGCCTTCTGATGAGGAGACACCTAGCAGTAGGGGTCGACAGAGAGCTCATACAAGAGAGTTTCGGCTGGCATCTGATGGGTGCCCCTCTGGGACGAAGTTTCCAGAGGAAGAAACAGGTAGCAATCTTTGCTGTTCGGCAGTCTCTACCCAGGCAAACAGCGTCTGGAGTGGACCTCCAGCAAACTCCAGCAGACCTGCAACAGAGGGGCCTGACTCTTAGAACGAAAACTAACAAGCAGAAAGGAATAGCATCAACATCAACAAAAAGGACATACACACAAAAAACCCCATAAGAAGGTCACCAACATCAAAGACCAAAGGTAAATAAATCCATGAAGATGAGAAAAAACCAGCACAAAAAGGCTGAAAATTACAAAAACAAGAATGCCTCTTCTCCTCCAAAGGATCACAACTCCTTGCCAGCAAGGGAACAAAACTGGATGGAAAATGAGTTTGACAGACTGACAGAAGTAGGTTTCAGAAGGTGAATAATAACAAAACCCTCTGAGATAAAGGAGAATGTTCTAACCTAATGCAAAGAAGCTAAGAACCTTGAAGAAAGGTTAGAGGAATTGCTAACTAGAATAACCAGTTTAGAGAAAAACATAAATGACCTGATAGAGCTGAAAAACAGCATGAGAACTTCGTGAAGCATACATAAGTATCAATAGCCAAATCAATCAAGCAGAAGAAAGGATATCAGAGATTGAAGATCAATTTAATGAAATAAAGTACGAAGACAAGATTAGAGAAAAAAAGAATGAAAAGGAACCAACAAAGCCTCCAAGACACATTGGAGTATGTGAAAAGACCAAACCTACATTTGAATGGTATACCTGAAAGTGACAGGGAGAATGGAACCCAGTTAGAAAACACTCTTCAGAATATTATCCAGGAGAACTTCCCAACCTAGCAAGGTAGGCCAACATTCAAATTCAGGAAATATAGAGAACACAATAAAGATAGTCCTCAAGAAGAGCAACCTCAAGACACATAATCCTCAGTTTCACCAAGGTTGAAATGAATGAAAAAATGTTAAGGGCAGCCAGAGAAAAAGGTCATGTTACCCACAAAGGGAAGCCCATCAGACTAACAACGGATCTCTCTGCAGAAACCCCACAAGCCAGAAGATAGTAAGGGCTAATATTCAACATTTTTTAGAAAACAATTTTCAGCCCAGAATTTCATATCCAGCCAAACTAAGCTTCATAAGTGAAAGAGAAAAAAGATCCTTCACAAACAAGAATATGCTGAGAGATTTTGTCACCACCAGGCCTGCCTTACAAGAGCTCCAGAAGGAAGCACTAAATATGGAAAGGAAAAACTGGTACCAACCATTCCAAAAACATACCAAATTGTAAAGACCATCCATACTATAAGGAAACTGCATCAACTAACGGGCAAAGTAACCAGATAGGACAGATAGGGCAAAGTAATGACAGGATCAAATTCACACATAACTATATTAACCTTAAATGTAAATGGGCTAAATGCCCCAATTAAAAGACACAGACTGGCAAATTGAGTAAAGAGTCAAGACCCATCAGCGTACTGCATTCAGGAGACCCATCTTACATGCACAGGGATATATAAGCTCAAAATAAAGGGCTGGAGGATTATTTACCAAGCAAGTGGAAAGCAAAAGAAGCAAGGGTTGCAATCCTAGTCTCTGATAAAACAGACTTTAAACTAACAAAGATCAAAAAAGACAAAAAAGGGCATTACATAATGGTAAAGGGATCAATGCAACAAGAGATAACTATCCTAAATATATATGCATCCAATACAGGAGCACCCAGATTCATAAAGCAAGTCCTGAGAGACCAACAAAGAGACTTAGACTCCCACACAATAATAGTGGGAGACTTTAACACCCCACTGTCAATATTAGACAGATCAATGAGACAAAAAATTAACAAGGATATTCAGGACTTGAACTCAGCTCTGAACCAAATGGACCTAATAGACATCTACAGAACTCTCCACCTCAAATCAACAGAATATACATTCTTCTCAGCACCACATGAAACTTATTCTAAAAGTGACCACATAAATGGAAGTAAAACACTCCTCAGAAAATGCAAAAGAACACAAATCATAACAAACACGGTCTCAGAAAACACTGCAATCAAATTAGAACTCAAGATTAAGAAACTCACTCAAAACCGCACAAATATGTGGAAACTGAACAACCTGCTCCTGAATGACTACTGGTTAAATAACGACACAACAACAAAAAAAGAAAATTTTAGGCCAATGTCCTTCATGAACATCAATGTGAAAATCCTCAATAAAATACTGGCAACTGAATCCAGCAGCATATCAAAAAGCTTATCCACCAGGATCAAGTCAGCTTCATCCCTGGGATGCAAGACTGGTTCAACATATGCAAATAAATAAACGTAATCCATCACATAAACAGAGGCAACAACAAAAACCACATGATTATCTCAATTGATACAGAAAAGGCCTTCAATAAAATTCAACACCTCTTCATGCTACAAACTCTTAATAAACTAGTTATTGATGGAACATATCTCAAAATAGTAGGAGCTATTTATGATGAACCCACAGCCAATATACTGAATGGGCAAAAGTTGGAAGCATTCCCTTTGAAAACCAGCACAAAACAAGGATGCCCTCTCTCACCACTCCTATTCAACATAGTATTGCAAGTCCTGGCCAGGGCAATCAGGCAAGAGAAAGAAATATCAGATAGGAAAAGAGGAAGTCAAATTGTCTCTGTTTACAGATGACATGATTGTATATTTAGAAAAACATCGTCTCAGCCCAAAATCTCCTTAAGCTGATAAGCAACTTCAGCAAAGTCTCAGAATACAAGATCAAGGTGCAAAAATCACATGCATTCCTATACATCAATAATAGACAAACAGAGACCCAAATCCTGAGTGAACTCCCATTCACAGTTGCTGCAAAGGGAATAAAATACCTAGGAATACTGCTTACAAGGGATGTGAAGGACCTCTTCAAGGGGAACTACAAACCACTGCTCAAGGAAATAAGAGAGGACACAAACAAATGGGAAAACTTTCCATGCTCATGGATAGGAAGAATCAGTATTGTCAAAATGGCCATACTGCCCAAAGTAATTTATAAATTCAGTGGTATCCCAATCAAGCTACCATTGACTTTCTTCACAGAATTAGAAAAAACTACTTTAAATTTCATATGAAACAAAAAAGGAGCCCGTATAACCAAAACAATCATAAGTAAAAAGAACAAAGCTGGAGGCATCATGCTACCCAACTTCAAACTATACTACATGACTACAGTAATCAAAACAACATGGTACTGGTACCAAAACAGATATATAGACCAATGGAACAGAAAATAGGCCTCAGAAATAGTGCCACACATCTACAACCGTCTGATCTTTGAAAAACATGACAAAAACAAGCAATGGGGAAAGATTTTCTATTTAATAAATGGTGTTGGGAAAACTGGTGAGCCATATGCAGGAAACTGAAAATAGACTCTTTCTTTATACCTTATAAAATTAACTCAAGATGGATTAAAGACTTAAATATAACACCTAAAACCATAAAAACCCTAGAAGAAAACCTAGGCAATACCCCTCAGGACATAGGCATGGGCAAAGACTTGATGACTAAAATACCCAAAGCAATGGCAACAAAAGCCAAAATTGACAAGAGGGATCTAATTATAAACTAAAGAGCTTCTGCACAGCAAATTAACAATCTTCAGAGTGAAAAGTCAACCTACAGAATGGGAGAAAATGTTTGCAATCGATCCATCTGACAAAGGGCTAATATCCAGAATCTACAAAGAACTTAAACACATTTACAAGAAAAAAACAAGCAATCTCATCAAAAAGTGGGCAAAGGATATGAACATACACTTCTCAAAAGAAGACATTTATGCTGCCAACAAACATATGAAAAAAAGCTCATCATCACTGGTCATTAGAGAAATGCAAATCAAAACCACAATGAGATACCATTTCATGCCAGTTAGAATGGTGATCATTAAAAAGTCGGGAAACAACAGATGCTGGAGGGAATGTGGAGAAACAGGAACGGTTTTACACTGTTTGTGGGAGTGTAAATTAGTTCAACCATTGTGGAAGACAGTGTGGCAATTCCTCAAGGATCTAGAACCAGAAATACCATTTGACCTAGCAATCCCAGTACTGGGTATATACCCAAAGGATTATAAATCATTCTACTGTAAAGACACATGAACATGTATGTTGATTGCAGCCCTATTCACAATAGCAAAGACTTGGAACCAACTGAAATGCCCACTAATTATAGACTGGATAAAGAAAATGTAGTGCATACACACCATGGAATACTATGCAACCATAAAAAATAATGAGTTCATGTCCTTTGCAGGGACGTGGATGAAGGTGGAAACCATCATTCTCAGCAAACTAACACAGGAACAGAAAACCAAACACTGTATGTTCTCACTCATAAGTGGGAGTTGAACAATGAGAACACATGGACACAGGGAGGGAAACATCACACACAGGGGCTTGTCAGGAGGTGGGGGGCTAGGGGATGGATAGCATTAGGAGAAATACCTAGTGTAGATTATGGGTTGATGGGTGCAGCAAACCACCACGGCACATGTATACCTACGTAACAAGCCTACACCTTCTGCACATGTATCACAGAACTTAAAAGTATAATAAAAAAGATTAGATAGATAGATAGATACATAGACAGATACATAGACAGATAGATAGATGATTTGTCAAAGTTTTGTCTAGTTTTATTATCTTCACAGACTATTAAGCAAGATTGTGGAGAATATATGTAAAAGAACGGACAGAAGTAAGGGAGAGTAGTTCAGATAATTTGAAATGAATAAGCCAAGTACCTTCACAAGCTGTGATTACACTAAGGATGTTTGTAAGTAAAAATGACTTTGGAATTATTTATCCTGATAGAGACCGCACTTGGTGTAGACGGGGAAAACCCCTTTGGTACTGTCTGTATTAAAAGATACTTTGACAGGCTATTACCAATAAGGCGTTTTGCTAAAAATTTAGATAAATTAGATGGTTAAATGTGTGTTAATTGTACTCTCATATTCGAAAGAGCGAGATTTACTATAGCCAAGATCCTCACAGAGAATGAGTGTAAATGATGGCATGATTTTTAACCTTAATATTATTGTAAATAATGGACATCTTTCTTAAAATACCTAGGCTTAACCACTAACTTGCATTAGAAATCACATTTTTAAAAGATGATATATACGTAGAATAAGATTTAAAGAAATTTAAACTTTTACCTAAGATTCCTTTCTCAGTAATTATGAACCAATATACTAATTATTAATCTTGGTTCACTTTTTCCCTAACCTCAGGATTAATGAGAATACTGATTAATTGAGGATCAAAAATTTTCTGCTGCAACAATACAACTCTTTGTCCCGTTTAAAATGAAAGTTCTTGCAAATATCACTTGATATGTTTTCCTTAAGTATAACTGTCTGTAACACAAAAGATCAAACTGCTTCCAAATCTTATCAAAGAGGAGGCATGAAGTTATCTTTCCAGCATCCTCAATTATTATTATTAATTATTACAATTTTCCTCTATCACTGTAAAAGTCTGTGTAAATCTCTTTGCTTGCATGGCATTCTTTCATTCAAAGGATTGTTTCCCTTCCTCAGTACTAATTATTTGCCCTTTGAAAAATATTTTATTTATACTTATATATTCTGAATCAAACTATTTCCTACCAACATAATGCACAATATCACAAACATAAAACTTCAGACTACGTTCTAAAAAGTTTGATGTTCAAAACCAAGTTTACCGTAGCTTACTTTAAAAATCACATTTATACACAACTTAAATTTTGAAATCTTGTCAGACCTATAATAGTTTCAACACAGCATGCTGAAAGACAAGAGCATGAACAAGAAATTTCAGGGCACCCAGGAAGTGTAGGTACATCTTAATATCCTTCTAAATATACTTAATATCCTTCTAAAGGTACACCTGTCTATCCTTCTAAATCAAATAAAGCACACATATTTATCTGTTCACTCTTCCTCGATACAGTGGGAGATAATTTACGAGTAGAGATTAGCAATATCTCCAGTATTTAGCTATGTTTATCTTTTCACTTAAGGATAGAAGATGAGAGTGAATTGGCTGTGAAAGCAAATATTGTTTCATTAGGTTCTACAAGATTGCTAAAAGTTACCTGAATAAGTGAGGGCACTGCAATTAAAGCACCAAATCTCCTATGATCTTTGACCAGTAGTATTTTTTTTTTGAACAGTGTGTTATCACAGTGTAAAATATGAGTTAATCTTAATCAAAAAGCAATCACTAATGATACAAAAGTTCTGACACATCACGTATGGGATCTTCTAATAGGTACATCACATCAGTTCAAAATGGAGCTTGTTGGTGGTGAAAATAGGATTAACAGAATGCAGCAACACTCAACAGAACTGAGATGTTTAACTACTGAAAAGATCTAAACCATCACTGATGCTTTAGTTCCAGTATTTATCCCACAGTCCAGAGAAGATATGGTTCTAGTTTATGAGTAAGTTGTGGTGACCATGAGGCTATATAGTAACTTTGGAGTCAGCCCAGAGGATTCCCTGAGTCCTCCAAACCTAGTGTTTGCTTGCACTGATTCTTATGTGCCACAACCTGTCTCCAGGAATCTAAAACTACAACATCCAGAAGAAAGTCAAGTTGAACAAGAAACTATAGATCTTCTTTACTCTAGGCCAACAATGGTAGACAGAGGCAAATCCATTTAACGGATATTTGCTGAGTACCTATGATGTCCAGGCACTGTTCTAGCACTGCAGACAAAAGATATAAACAAAACAGGCAAGATCCTTGTCCTATGAAACTTACATTCTGATTCTGCACTGATGCTCTATAATTGAAAAAAATAGGTAGAAAATATCACAGCAAATATTATCATTTCATTGTTTATTTGTTTTCTGAGAAGACAGCCCTTCTGGAATGCAATTTAAAGATGGGAAGGCATGATATAATCAGCAAAAAAAGGGCAATTTCAAAGATCTGAGACAATTTAAATAGAAGGCTCTTTTTGGGAAAAAGAAAATGTAAAGGGCGTGAGTGGAAAGAAGCTGTTTCATAGGAGAAAAATAAAATAATGTGGAATATAGTAGAAGAAATAAGAAAAGTCTGTGTCAATTTTCTAAAGCTAATTAGTATTATAATTATTGAGCACCTATTCTGTGACAGGCACTATGTTAAGGATTCACCAGTAAACAAAACATACTTTGCTGTCTCCAGTCTGTAATCAACATGAAGTATGTTGAGCATAATGATGGAAGTGATGGGGCCTATGGGAGTATACATTAGATTCTGAACAAGTCTGAAGGGTAAAGGGAACCTTTTTGAGAAAGTGATATCTATCTGAGATTTGAAGAATGGGTTGGGCAAGGAGAGAAGGTGTAAGAGTGTTTCAAGCTGAATGTATAGCAAATGTGAAGGCCTAAACTAAGAGAAAGGGCATGGCATGTTCCAGGGACAGAAGGATCAGAGTGCCTGGAGGTTGAAAAAACAGATTGGGCAGAGACTCTAAAAATAAGGTGATGATTTTGGATGTTATCTACTGAAGGGCATTAGTCATGTGAATGTTATTGCATTTACATTTTTTGAAAGATCTTTCTCTCTAGTGTGAAGAATGGACTGGAAAAGAAAATGATACGTTAGAAGCTCTGAGAAGACCCACTTTTAATTTCCATATCAAAGAACATCATATCTGAATTCTCTAATATTGGTGGAAAGGAGAACATTAATGGAATTTAGAATTATGAGAGTTACATCAAAGTTGCTTTAGATACCCTCCCACTCCTGTGATTCTTGAAGGGTAAGACTGGAATACACCTGGAGCTCTCTCTCCTATATTGGATTTGAGGGTTCTTGTTCCTGGGACCCAACTCCTTAATTCAAAATACATTAATCTACTTCTGAACTAAGAAATTGAGGAGACAGGATGTAAGTCACTGTCCAAATTTATTAATTCATTCAATGAATAAAGGTGTCGTTCCAGGTATTAAAAATATACCTGTGAAAAAGGCAACAAGGTCCCACTTTCCCTGGGCTTATATTCTAGTGAGGGGAGACAAATTAAAAAATATACAATTCCAGACAGAGATAAGTGCTATGTGTATAGTCCTAAGAAGTTAACAGAAAATTGGGAAATGGGCTTAGCTGGCAGGAACAGAAACAGGGGTAGAGGGGAGTAAATGTTCTGAGAAATGAGGCCAACCACAAATAGTTCACTAGCACCCAAGCATCCTATTACAAGCACCCAGCTCACAGCCCACCTGCACCCAAGCAGCCTGTCTTCAAGAGTTCAGCCTAAGCAGGATGACCTTATAAAACTCCCCTCACCCTGCCTCTTGGCAGACAGCCTTCTTTATTCTGTCTTGCCCTTTGTTCCCTTGCAATGTATCTCCTCCTTTCCTCTTAAATAAATCTGCCTTTCTAAACTCATTACTGTCTTGGTAAATCCCTTTACCATCCATGCACCACCTTCAGATAGTCATTGACCATGACATTATGAAGAAGTACTTAATATGAAGAAATAAGCAATACAGAGTGACTGCCAATGATAGATGGGATTGGATAAACATGCATTTAGATTGGGTGGTCAGGAAAGGAATCTCTATGGCAATAATACTGGAGCTGTGATCTAGATTAAAAGAACATTATCCTAGATCAGAGGGCATAGTTGTTTAGGGAGGAAGAATGAAAAGTGAAAGGATCCCTAGGAGAGAATAAGTTTGATGTGTTTAGGGTCAGAAAAGTCAACATGGCAGTAGCTTTACAAGGAGAAAAATGGCAGTGTATGAGGTTAAAGAGGTATATAGTGGGAACCAGATAATGTCAGATAATGTAAGGCATTATAGATAATTGTAAGTATTGGGGGCCAATTATAAGTATGATTGGAGGGCCGGGCGTGGTGGCTCAAGCCTGTAATCCCAGCACTTTGGGAGGCCGAGACGGGCGGATCACGAGGTCAGGAGATCGAGACCAGCCTGGCTAACACGGTGAAACCCCGTCTCTACTAAAAAATACAAAAAACTAGCCGGGCGCGGTGGCGGGCGCCTGTAGTCCCAGCTACTCGGGAGGCTGAGGCAGGAGAATGGCATGAAGCCGGGAGGCGGAGCTTGCAGTGAGCTGAGATCTGGCCACTGCACTCCAGCCTGGGCGACAGAGCAAGACTCTGTCAAAAAAAAAAAAAAAAAAAAGATGGGAAACCCCAACAACTCAATACTAATTAAGCACGATCCTAAATGTACAGATTACATCCACCTAGTAGAGCATCATCCACTCTTACTTGGAATATCTAGCTGCATACCTATATGTAGGCAAATTAAGGTCTCTATGAACAATAAAGAGATCAATTATTGCCACTTGTGAGTTAAATTTAGCAATAGTGAGAAGTGTATAATAGGGTTTGGACTGAACTTACACTGACTTCACATAAACTCAAAGAGTAATCAGAGAGTAGCTATATATACACCATCATTTAATAGCTTCAACTTATGGCTTGGAAATACTTAACAGGCTTCACTTCAGGAAATCCTTGAGAATAAGCACCAGTAGAGTGAGTAAAGGCATTTGTCTATCAAATGGTGAAATTTCAAAATTATCAAGAATCAGTCTTTAAATTGTTTCCAGATTTTTGGGCATAAAATTACGACTGTTCAATATGTTTTCTGTAGAAAGATAAGACAGCCTATGAGTTTTCATAGCAGAGGTAAATATTATCAAACAATGAATTCTTAAGAGCTTATTTTGCTTCTGAATCAATAAGAAAAAGAACTCTTTCCTTCTGGTTAAAATGAGTTTGTGACAATAAGCGTATATATTAAATCTTTTTCTTTCTTGAGAGTAATAATAGAGTGAGTAAACCAGAATAGAAACAAGTAAAAAGCAGCATTTCTTGCAGTTGGAATTGTCATGACTCTATCTTACATTCTTCAGAAAGTTCACTTCTGTTTAGTCAGTCATTTAAATTCTCTTTTCCTTACTTGTCTTGATTATTTTCCATAATGATTATTTTTCATGTGACTGTTAAGTTTCTGCATTGTGACAGTCTAAACTAGTGTTTTGATAGTTCCCCCTTTGAAAGAAGGCAAAAAGAAGACAACTGTCAAATATATGACAGGAGTAATAAAACTGGGGATACTGTGCCCCATTAAACACAGAACAGGTTCCATCATTATTACCTGATTACTAGTTAATAAGAACTTTTGAAACAACTCATTTGGTAGGCTTTGGGACTGCTTAAACTGGGAGGTTTTAGTTTGTCCAATATATGCGCATATTGAGTACTCAACAAATGCTTGAGTATATAAGCACAAATATGTGCTTATATAAAATAATTAAGCAATAGGAGATTAAGGCAAATGAGGTTCAACAATGTTAACCAATTTGTCAAATTTTCACAATTAGTACACTTTGGAGCTATAATTTCAGCCCAAGCCTGATTCCAAAATGCATGCTATCCCCACTACATCACTGATTATCAAATGAGTAAGTGAATAAATGAACAAAACAGAATTTCATAAATGAAAGAATATTTATGACTAGAAATATTTTCTTTTATAAGTAAAGTTCAGGTGCTCTATTTGACAAACTTAGACATTGAATATATCACAAGCTAAGCACACAAATTACGAGGATTATCTTAAATTATAAAAAACTCTTGCTCATAACTAAATTTCTGTCAAAAATCAACTTATGCTTCTATCATTTTTATATCCAAATTAAAAAGAAATATAGAAACAGTGCCAAACAGAGTTTCTATTTCTTCCTGATTTAATCTAGCAGGGTTGTATATTTCCAGAAATTTATCCACCTCTTCTAGACTTATAGATTTTCTAGTTTGTGCATGTAAAGGTGTTCATGGGAGCCTCGAACGATCTTTTGTATTTCTGTGGTATAAATTTTAATAATTTCTGTTTTATTTGTAATTGAGTTTATTTGAATCTTCTCTCTTCTTTTATTAGATAATCTTGCTAATGGTGTATCCATTTTGTTTACCTTTTCAAAGAACCAGCTTTTTGTTTTCTTTATCTTTTGTACTGTTTTTGTTTGTTTATTTGTTTGTTTCAATTCCATTTAATTCTGCTCTGATCTTTGTTATTTATTTTCTTCTTCTGCATTTGAGTTTGGTTTGTTTTTGTTTCTCTAGTTCCTTGATGTGTGACAATAGGTTGTCTATTTGTGCTCTTTTGGACATTTGGATGTAGGCATTTAATGCTATGAACTTTCCTCTTGACACCATTTTTGCTGTATCCCAGAGGTTTTGATAGGTTGTGTCACTATTATTGTTCTCCTCAAAGAATTTTTTTAAATTTCCATCTTGATTTCGTTTGTAACCCAAAATCATTCAAGAACAGGTTATTTTATTTCTATGTATTTGTATAGTTTTGAGGGTTTCTTTTGGAGTTAATTTCCAGTTTTATTCCACTGTGGAATAAACTAACACTTGATATAATTTCCAGTTTTATTCCATTGTGGTCTGAAATGATACTTGATATAATTTTGATTTTCTTAAATGTATTGAGACTTGTTTTGTGGCCTATTGTATTGTATATCTTGGAGGATGTTCTGAGTGCTAATGAAAAGAATGTATATTCTGCACTTGTTGGGTAGAATGTTCTATAAATATCTGTTAAGTCCATTTGTTCTAGGGTATAGTTTAAGCCCATTGTTTCTTTGTTGATTTTCTGTCTTGATGACCTGTCTAGTGCTGTCAGTGGACTACTGGAGTACCCCACTATTATTATGTTGCCGTCTATGTCATTTCTTAGGTCCAGTAGTAATAGTTTAATGAATTTGGGAGCTCCCGAGTTAGGTGCATATATATTTAGGATGGCGATATTTTCCTGTTGGACTAATCCTTTTATCATTATACAATGTCTTTCTTTGTCCTTTTTTACTGTTGTTGCTTTAAAGTCTTTTTTTTTTTTTTTCCGGATATAAGAATGGCTACTCCTGGATGCTTTGGTTTTCATTTGGGTGGAATATCTTTTTCCACTCCATTACCTTAAGATTATGTGAGTCCTCATGTGTTAGCACATGAGGTGAAGCTAGTAGATACTTGCTGGGTGGATTTTTATCCATTCTGCCAGTCTGTGTCTTTAAAATGGTGTGTTTCGTATGTTTATTGCGGCACTATTCACAATACCAAAGACTTGGAATCAACCCAAATGTCCATCAGTGACAGACTGGATTAAGAAAATGTGGCACATATACACCATGGAATACTATGCAACCATAAAAAAGAATGAGTTCGTGTCCTTTGTGGGGACATGGATGCAGCTGGAAACCATCATTCTTAGCAAATTATGGCAAGAACAGAAAACCAAATACCGCATGTTCTCACTCATAGGTGGGAACTGAACAATGAGATCACTTGGACACAGGAAGGGGATCATCACATACCGGGTCCTATTGTGGGGAGGGGTGGGGGGAGGGATAGCATTAGGAGATATACCTAATGTAAATGACGAGTTAATGAGTGCAGCACACCAACATGGCACATGTATACATATGTAACAAACCTGCACGTTGTGCACATGTACCCTAGAATTTAAAGTATACTAAAAAAAAAAAAAAAAAAAAACATAAAATGGTGTGTTTAGGTCATGTACATTCAATGTTAGTATTGAGATGTGAGGCACTGTTCTATTCATCATGTTAGATGTTGCCTAAATACCTTGTTTTTTTTTCATTGTGTTATTGTTTTATAGGCCCTGTGAGATTTATGCTTTAAGGAGGTTCTATTTTGGTGTATTTTGAGGTTTTGCTTCAAGATTTAGAAGTCTTTTTAATATTTTCTTGTAGTGCCAGTTTGGTAGTCCACTTGTAGCTACTTGGATGGAGTTGGAGACAATTATTCTAAGTGAAGTAACTAAAGAATGGAAAGCCAAATGTCTTATGTTCTCACTTATAAGTGAGAACTAAACTATGAGAATGCAAAGACAAAAGAATGATACAATGGACTTTGGGGACTCAGGGACAAGGATGGGAGTGGGGTGAGGGACAAAAGCCTATACCTTGGGCACAGTGTACACTGCTTGGTTGATGGCATCACCAAAATCTCAGAAATCAACACTAAAGAACTTCTCCATGTAACCAAAACCACCTGTTCCCTAAAAGCTATTGAATTAATTTTTTTAAACAGGAAGGGTGCAAAACAAAGACACAAGTGACCAGAATAAATTTTTAAAGTCTGCTGTTAGCCATTGCTTCAAAACACACAGAACATAGTATATTTGATTGTATATTGCAAACTATACATATATTTCTACAAATAAACAGTTTCATAAAATTTGTCATACTATTTATATTTGAGCATAATACTTTTCATTCATGTACATCTTCATATATTATATATTCAATTAGATTTGCAGTTGATGTTTTATAAGTTTAATTGCCTGTGTCTATACTTGATTGTGTATCTTTGTGTTCTGTCATAATTTCAAATGATTGGGGACCGATCAAAGAGTAAGATATGACCACAGGTACAATAAAATAAACATTGGGTGACATTTACACAGGGTTGCAAGAGGGAGGAAGTCCCTCACAGCAGGAGTCTGTCTACAGACTGTGGTGAAGAGGGCTCTCTCATCAGAAGGGGAGAAGAACAAGGGAACTCCCAGAGAAGAAGGGGATCAGGGAGTGGGCTTATGTGTTTAGGTTATATTACTCAGAAACATGGTGGGGAGTTACTGGGTCAGAGACTCCTAATGACCCACCGTAGCTTGGAGTTTTATAACCAGAAGGCTCTAGCTTATCACTGGTGAGCACATGTGGATTAGGGTTTCATAGAGTATGCAAATCAGGCGGGCTCCAAATTGCTAAAAATCTGCTTTTGGAGATTATTTTTAAAATAGTCGGATATGTAAAAATTTGAATTTGGTGTTGGTTGGCTTATGAGCTAATAGGTTTTATCCTTCAGTGAAGAAATACCATAGGGGCCAATATACAGAGGCCATCTTTGGCTCATTCTGTTTTTAAAATAATGGCAAAATCTTTGTGTATATTCGTAGTTGCTACTTATGAGTTTTCACGGTTTCAATATCCCTACATGTACACATATGTGAATATTTAGAGAATACAGTCAGATAGTCACATTCTCAAAGTCTTCATACCTGAATACAAAATAAGTAAGTCATTCAAACTAAAGGACATCTTTAATATAGCAAAAATTTCTGGTGATTTGAAAAACATAATTGTATTATTTAGGATATAAGCAGTCATGTAAGTTCAGTTTCAAAGACAATGGTTTTGACATGAACCATATATACACACTTATATATTTAAAGTACAGTTGACTTTTGAACAACATGAGCTTGAACTTCAGGGGTCCACTCATATATTGATTTTCTGCATCTGTCACCCCTGAGACAGTAAGACAAAGTTCTCCTCTTCCTTTTCCTCCTCAGCCTACTCAAGATGAGCAGGATGAAGATCTTTATGATAATCTACTTCCACTTAATTAATAGTAAATATATTTTCTTTTCTTTATGATTTTCTTGATAACATTTTCTTTCCCCTAGCTTCCTTTATTGCAATAAAACAGTATATAATATATATAACACACAAAATATGTGTCAATCAACTGTCTATGTTATCAGTAAAGTTATTGGTCAAAAATAGGCTATTAGTAGTTAAGATTTGGGGGAGTTGAAAGTCGTATTTGGATTTCTGACCGTGCAGGAAAGGTCAGTGCCTCTAACCCCCACATGGTTCAAGGGTCAACTATACATTTATATTTAAATATATAAATGTGAGGTGTGTGTGTTTGTGGTTTGTAGGTGTGTATGTGTGTATCACCATCTGGAAATATTGAAGAAAAATCTCAAATAGAAGAATCAGGAAACAACAGGAGCTGGAGAGGATGTGGAGAAATAGGAACACTTTTACAC
>NW_012114722.1:540864-565599 GCF_000951035.1 Colobus angolensis palliatus | reverse complement strand
GTTTTGTTATGGATTGAATATTTGTCCTCTCCAAAACTCATGTTGAAATTGGAGTTGTAACATACTAAGTAATGTACATTGTAACAGTACTAAGAGGTGCGATTTTTAAGAGGTGATTAGAGCACCAGGTCTCTGCCCTCACGGGTGGAATTTATGCCATTATTAAAGGGTGAATGTGACCCTCTCTTGCTTTCCTTTTGCCCTCATGAAAGCTTTCATGAGATGCGAGCCTCCAATCACGGACTTCCCAGCCTTCAGAACTGTGAGCCAATAAATTTCTGTTCATTGTCAATTACTTGGTCTGTGGTATTTTGCTATAGCAGCACAAAGAACCCTAAGACATATTTTAACAGATCAATTTTTAGGGAAATGGAAAAATCAGAGAATAAGGGTGAAATATATAGCTAGACTGGTTGAAATTTGTTTCATCAGTAAAATCATTTTAGTTACATACACATGGTCAAGAGTCTCTCAGTTTATAGTACTGGCCCCTTGTACCAGTGTGGAATGATGATAACTTGCTTCAAGAAGCCCTACCACCTCGTATTACACACCTTTTGTTTTAGGTACTAATCCTCACTTCCCAAAACACCAATACTCTTATATTCCACCACAAAGCATTCTACTTAGGATGCCCAGTATTTTAGTGTTGACTCTTGTTTCTCATCTCTATCAAAACATGCTTTTCACAAATATCATGCCTTTGGGAACCTAAGTGAATAGTGTGTCTAATGAACTCATCCAAGTTTAAGCACTATTGGCTTAATGTTTATCCCTCTTTAATAACATTGTGTTTTCTTTAAGTACTTACATCAAAAAGATAGGCACATGAGATCCAGAGTTTGAGACCAGCCTGGCCAACATGGAGAAACTCCATCTCTACTAAAAATATAAAAATTAGCCAGGTACAGTGGCAGGCATCTGTAATCCCAGCTATTCGGGAGGCTGAGGCAGGAGAATCACTTGAACCCGGGAGGCAGAGGTTGCAGTGAGCCAAGATCATGCCACTGCACTCCAGCCTGGGCGACAGAGCCAGACTCTGTGTCAAAAAAAAAAAGATAGGCAATTAAAAGACACTGAAGACAGAGCAACTGTTTGAGGTCAGGGGAAAGGTCTCTCAAAATATACCATTTGACTTATTGTCTGTTTCATCTATGCCTAAAGAAATGTCATCTAATCAAATAGCTAGAGGAGTAAATTCAAGGAATCTCTAAAATAATTTCCTCTCAATTGTATTAAAATATATATTTAAAAGTCATATAATCTAATGTATATATAGTATTGATTTATGGTGCTATAGTGGAAATAAAATAAATGTCCAAATATAGGGTATTGGGAAAATAAATTACCAATCAGTCATACAGTGAGAAACAATGCAGACATTAGAAGTGGTACAAAAGCATATTTATTGATATGAAAATATGGTCATACGAAATTATAAAAAAGTGACAATTCAGCTTATAAACCAATGCATATATCATATTTTTAGAAACACACACACAGCTAAAAAATAATGATAATATCTCCAGATAGTGGGTTTATAGGCAATTTTTTAATTCTTTTTGTTTGCATTTTCTAACTTTTTAGATCAAAAGAATATGTATTTCTTTTCATAATAAAAAGTTTTTTTACAAAATTAGTAACTGATACATTCCTTTAAGTAGATAACCATGAGTGATTTAAGAACAAGGTACTCATTAACATATCTTCAACAACTCGCCTGACACCTGGAACACAGTAGATAATTAAGGTTTTTAATCAAAGGTAAACCATACAAGCGATTGGGTTTCAGATTAATCAATTCTATAGGACTAGGATTTTAGCAGTGCAGTCAATGTATCCTATTCTTTTATCCATTCCTTTTGAAAAGTTTTAGGTTGGGCTTCAAAATTTCATTCAGAAACCATCATATGGTTATGAAGTAGATTTGATATAAAATATACAACTAATTCAGTGAAGAAAGTCCATAGTAGCTTGATGGGGACAGCACTGAACCTATACAATTGGAGAAGACAGTGTGGCAATTCCTCAAGGATCTAGAACCAGAAATACCATTTGATCCAGCAATCTCATTACTGGGTATATACCCAAAGGATTATAAATCATTCTACTATAAAGACACATGCACACAAATGTTTATTGCAGCACTATTCACAATAGCAAAGACTTGGAACCCACTCAAATGTCCATCAATGATAGACTGGATAAAGAAATTGTGGCGCATAGACACCACAGAATACTATGCAGCCATATAAAAGGATGAATGCATGTCCTTTGCCGGGACATGGATGAAGCTGGAAACCATCATTTTCAGCAAACTAACACAGGAACAGAAAACCAAACACCACATGTTCTCACTTAGTTCTCACTAAGTGGGAGCTGAACAATGAGAACACATGGACACAGGGAGAGGAACATCACACACTGGGGCCTGTCCAGGGGTGGGGGGCTAGGGGAGGGATACCATTAGGAGAAATATCTAATGTAGATGACAGGTTGATGGGTGCAGCAAACCACCATGGCAAGTGTATACCTTTGTAACAAACCTGCACATGTATCCCAGAAATTAAAGTATAATAAATATATATATATAAAATTATAAATTTTAGAGACTACTTCATAACGCCCTAATAACTTAATTTCTTGAAAGGTTTCTTATAGCAAGACTATTTCCTTGGAATTATATTATAAAAATGTTCTCAGCTTAAATAACTTACATCTCCACTCCACCTTCACCTCAGTCCTCTTTTTTTTTTTTTTTTTTGAGACGGAGTCTCGCTCTGTCGCCCAGGCTGGAGTGCAGTGGCGTGATCTCGGCTCACTGCAAGCTCCGCCTCCCAGGTTCAGGCCATTCTCCTGCCTCAGTCTCCTGAGTAGCTGGGACTACAGGCGCCCGCCACCACACCCAGCTAATTTTTTGTATTTTTAGTAGAGACGGGGTTTCACCGAGTTAGCCAGGATGGTCTGGATCTCCTGACCTTGTGATCCACCGGCCTCGGCCTCCCAAAGGGCTGGGATTACAGGCGTGAGCCACTGCGCCCGGCCCTCATCTTATACTTAATCATTGCATGGAATTTCCTGGTTGCTCTAACTGTATTCCTCCTAGTTTTCTGATTGTTTCCTATTATCACGTTTTAATAACTTCTTCAATACCTTATTGGTCTCACTATGCATCAAGGATCCTATTTTCAAATGCTTCAACTAAATTCTTACCAATTCCCTGAACCTCTCAACTCCTTTATCCTTGCATTATACCTACCATGCTGAACCCCAACCCTGAATTAACCCAAACAACCATTTTCTTTAATTTCCTATCCAGTTTATGCAAGTTGCTTCAAGAAAGACACATCACCATTCTGATTAGGTACATTAAATATTCATGATACAAAATTTCAACTGAGACCCCACTTTTAATAATTTCTTTTCATTTCTAAATAATTACCTCCTTACTGAATCCACTGCAGCAACTACTATAAAACTTTTCTGTTCCCCTCAGTCTCTGCAAACTGAGTAGTCTACACTTACTGCATACTTACTTTTTGTTTTTCTTCAGCTCCAGTCATTCTGGGTTCAACATCTAGCATACTATGAAAACTTAAACTCACTACAAAGTACCAATTCCAATGACATCTTCCAGTTTATAATCTACTTTTTGTATAATTTGTTACTGTTGACAACCCATCATTCCTAAATTTTCTCTTCCAGTGATTTCTGTGATGGTCTCATTATCTTCTCTTCTTTTCTCTTTGGATTCCTCTGTCCTTCTCATGAATTCCTCTTCTAAGCATTTCTTATTTAAGGTATTTCCCAATGTTCTGTTCCTGATCCTCTTCTGCCATTTATTCACTGTTAGCAACTGCATCCTTTCCTATAACTTCGACAATAAACTTCCCAACCCCTGATTCTCTTCTGAAGTGCATTACCAAATTTATATCTGCCTGATTAGCATTTATTAATGTTCCAGAAGCATCTCAAACTTAACATGTATAAACCATATCACCTCATCAGACTTCCAGCTTTTCTATTCCTTCTGTATTTTTCAGGTACTTAAAGCCAAATCCTCAGCATCCATTTTTACTCCTCCATATTCCTAATTATTCTCTATATTTAAGCATGAATTATATCCTGTTACTTCTATCACTACAATATTTTACCTTCTTTCCAAGAAAATGTGCTTACTATCTTAGCTCAAGCCTCATTATCTCAGATTTTGACTATTATAACAACTAGTGTTTCTGACTTTAGTCCATTGTTCTGCTCTCCTAAATCATAGGTAGACGGTATTGCATCTTTTCACTATTCAAAGATGTTTATGAGCTCCCACTGCAAACAGAAATAAAGTCGAGTTCATAATTCTAACATGTGTAGTACTCTATATTTCTTCCCCAATCTACTTTACCAGACTCATCTGTCACTCAGTTGACCCCACAAATATTGAGACACTTTGGCTATGGCCTTTACCTTGATCACACCTCTACCCCAACATCCCAACCCCAATCTCTCAGTACTAGGCTTACTAAACCTTCATTCTTTAATTCAATAACCACTTATATATAAAACACTATAATGGGTAAGTAGGTAAAAGAAAAAAAAGAGTTTCTGTCATCAAATATTTTATAGTCTATTGAAGAGAGAGATGAATGAATCATTATGCTATGATATAGTACCTGTTGTAAGAGAGGTGTGTGGGAATAGGAACATTGTAGAAGAAAACCTGCTTGAGCAATCTGGACACAGCTTCACACAGAGCTAACATTTGAGCAGGGTGATCGAGTTGACCTATCTCTCATCTCTCTGTATACTTCAAAATTAATTTATTTCTACCGCTATTGTAATACTCATTACAGTCTTCTTTGTACCATTTCTTCATGGATTCACTAATTCAACAATCTTTATCGTCTACTGTGTGCCAGACACTTATCTAAACACTAAGCAAGAACAAAACAGACAAAAACCTCCAATTTTCCTGGAGATTTGATTCTGGTGTGAAGAGATTTAAAAAGTAAATTATATTGAATATAATCATAAATGCTACCAAAAATTAAAGCCAGGTAGCGGGCTAAGGAATACTGGTGTTGGGATACAATTTTAATAGGAATTTTGTATTATTTATGACTCTTATACTAGATTTGGGGTTTCTCAAGAGGTATTTTGCAGTGTGGCTATTTCAGTTTTGCATTGTGGTGTCTGATAATTGTTTGCCAAGTTGAATTGGTTATAACAAATTTTCTTCAAATTTCTATAGACTTTTTTTATCCAAATCTCTAACAAAGGCTACATTGTTTGCATGGCAGGAAGGAAGATGATTGCTAAAATGTTCTATACAAACTCTTTTAATTTGTGTTCTGTCAAAAGGATCAATTAGATATCATCATTTAGTTAAATTTCCCCCCTTAAATTTAAAATATCAACAACAAATTGTGGGTGTTCATGAAATTTTTTATAATAGAAATTTGTTTGTATAGTGACCCAAAAGCATAATAAACAATGTAAATAATTTGTGTTTCACAACTAAGTCAATCAATCATATTTAGGTGGCAGAATAACAATAACAGTTTCAAAATTACAACAGAGTTTTAGCCTTTGAAAGATGTTGAACTTTAATTATGAACTGCAAGTCTGTAAAAAAAAAATTAATGTTCTCAAGAGTTTCCCTGGATTGTCATTTTTGACATCTACATTCACTATGAAGAATCACTGATACGATTTTTGTAAAATGAGATTCTTATTAGCTTGTACATATCATAACTCAGTAAAGATGTTGTTTGAATCTGGGCAGATCTTTAACTATAATCTCAGTTTTCACAGTGTGTTTGATTAGCTGCCTTTTTTGTTTGAAGATCAGTGAATTTATTTTTTAATGTCTTCAGACTGAATTCAACTATCTTACTTTGTGATATGAAAAGTGCAGCCAACCTTGAATAATAAGACCCTGTGATTAATTGTTTTCACAGCAATAATCTGCACTGCAATTTTCCCCAGCATTGTTGAAGCCTTAAACCATTCAATACAGGGGGAAAAGACACTATGGAGAAACTCAAGATGAGTTATATAAGCTTTACCACTAATAACAAGATCTTGAAGAAGAGCAATATGTGTCACTTCTGGTAACATAAAGATAAATGTCATAGCATTTCCAACCACAATGATACACAAACAAAAGATCTCGCAATTTTAGAAATATAGAGTATATTCAGTACTCTCTAATTCCTTCTCACTATAAATTTGGTTATAATTTGGTAGGTAGAAATTCATAAAGCTCAGATTCATCTTTCAGATAACTTCCCATTTGTCAAATTTTGTATACTAAACTAACTGAAAAATTACTGAGAGCTTCCAGCGTACCAGTTTTTGTTTTCCCTCAATATTAATCATTTTGATTATCTCTCTGTTTTTATAGGACACAATACCCTATTAAGAACTACAGAAGAGGCCGGGCGCGGTGGCTCAAGCCTGTAATCCCAGCACTTTGGGAGGCCGAGACGGGCGGATCACGAGGTCAGGAGATGGAGACCATCCTGGCTAATACGGTGAAACCCCGTCTCTACTAAAAATACAAAAAACTAGCCGGGCGAGGTGGCGGGCGCCTGTAGTCCCAGCTACTCGGGAGGCTGAGGCAGGAGAATGGCGTGAACCCGGGAGGCGGAGCTTGCAGTGAGCTGAGATCCGGCCACTGCACTCCACCTCGGGCGACAGAGCAAGACTCCTGTCTCATCCAAGTTAGCCACAGGTTCCCATAAACCCACCCAGAAATTTCCCTCTGACTGTTAATGACAAATTAGCCTTTCATCTAAAATCAGATAATACGGTTGAACATAAATGTTGTCTGGTAATTAGCTTATATTACTAAACATTGGTAATGCCTTACAGAAATAGTTTTGGAAGTCATCTGAATGACCCAGAAAAAGAACAGCCAAAGCACTCAGTCAGGCAGGCTGAGCTAAGCCTTCAGGAGCTATGCATATTTAAGCAGATTTGATGAGATCAAAGGGTAAGTTATGTGTAGGTAGTTTTCCTTGCTGAGTCCCTGTGTAGAGAACATGGCTTTTTCTCTTTTTCCTTTCAGATATGGGATTGAAGGTTTCCATTCAGTTCACATGTGCACTAGACAACAACAAATATAGTTAATCCAACTGCAAGTTCTTAAGCACACATACAATTCTCTTATTCTCAGAGGTCCAAGAAACATCCCTTCCAATTAATATTACCCACCCCAAAAATTTGTGAAAAGTGTTTGCTACACACAAAAAAAAAGAAAAAGAAAACAAACAAACAAACAAATAAAAACAAGCTTAGTACAGTCAATGTCTTCTTCCCATTTAGTAGATGTGTGCCAGCAAGGACATTTATTTTTAGAATGTGTTTACTGGAAAAATGCAGTTGTATTTGAATGATTGCTTAGGGAAAAATAAAGTCTTTGGGTGAGTCATAAGTGAAGAGAAAAAAGGTCATTTGAGAAGATTTCAGTTGAAGGAGAAATTGATAAAGAATATGGAAACGAATTCTAATTAGACTGAAAGGTTCCAAGACTGCACCCTGTGGTGAAATTAGTGTCTTCAATAGACAATACGCCTCGTTAACAATAGGAATCTAACTTTTATTACACTTTTCTTGAATTTTTCGCTTCAAGTTGTAACACTTAAAATATGCGTTAATGACCAAATGAATTAATTTATTTGCTGTGGCTATTCTGAGTCTCTTGAATGAACAAGACATCTAGCCTGAACCTTTGAAAAGAGAACTAGAATAAATTATATGGTGCATAATCTGGTAACAGATAATGATCTGATGAAAGAGTCACCTTTACAGGAAGCGCAAAGAATATTAACAAATGAAGGCTACTACTACTATGCATGTTAAATCATTTAGCATTTTCCAAATGAAGCCAGGATGTTGTTGAAATTTATTCTGTGTATCTGACTGTGATGTAGTTCAGTCTTGATCAAGAATCCCATGTCAAAATCTAACATGGAAAATCCAAGAGTTGTACTAAAATTATTTACAGGAGGTAAGTAAGTAATTTTAAAGTCTTTGTTTAATAGACAAACCTTCATCACTCTGGGAAAGCTGGGTTTAAATAATTCATTTACCTAATTAAAAGGAAGACAAAGTTAAGTCATGTTTAAAACTTAAATATAATGTGGTACCCATCCTCTTAATTGCATAACAGAGTTCTGCTTTTTGCACTTAATTGTATAATTTTTTAAGACTGGCAAGTTTCAAATACAATAAGATAATCAACTAGTATTTACAGTCTGTCATTTTGCTACTAGAAATATGTTATTCTAAAATCCTGGAAGAAAGGAGAAAAAAGAAATATTAAGTGTTGCTTAAAGTTGGCTTAACTGGTTGGGGAGTTGAGGGTGGAGAAAAAACATAAATTTTGATTTGTCATTTATTTCACTTCATAGGTCATAGCAAATGAAAAAGGAGAATTACAAAGGGGAAACACCCAGGTACAACATGAATTATCTCTTGGACTGGTGAAATGTTTGATTACAGTGTTTCTGATTTCCCAATTGACAAATTTTTAATGTAATAAGGTCCTCAAATCCAGAAAGATTATTCTGATAAGAGAAGTAAAGATAATCCTTGAAGAAAGGAAATAAAGCAAAGAAATAATTTGCTTTAACTCCTGGTTGTTGTTAACAAATGTACATGCTCAACATAAGACAACTCATTGGGGTATAATGATTTTAAAATTACATCCTTGGAAAATATTAATTAGCCCTCGTAGATAATGAGGTAGAAGTGGGAGAGCCTTCATATACTAAATACAATATTTTGACCTTTAGGGTTGTGACTGAGGGATGAAGCAAAGACAATTACCCCCAAAGTAAAAGAACACAGTATCCTGCACATAGAGAAATTAAACAGCTATTTGCTTCTAACATATTTTTCTGACAATCAATGAATAAAAGAGATGATGTTATTAGACTACATTACTCTTCATCAGAAAATGAATGGAATAATTGTTTTATTTTTTAATTATACTTTATAAGTTCTGGAATACATGTGCAGAACACGCAGGGGTTTTTTGTTTGCTTGTTTGTTTGTTTTGCTGTTTTGTTTTCATTTTTTCCTTTTTTTTTTTTTTTTTTGAGACGGAGTCTCGCTCTGTCACCAGGCTGGAGTGCTGTGGCATGATCTCGGCTCACTGCAACCTCCAACTACCTGGTTCAAGTGATTCTCCTGCCTCAGCCTCCCGAGTAGCTGGGATTACACACCACCATGCCCAGCTAACTTTTGTATTTTCAGTAGAGATGGGGGTTTCACCATGTATACATGTGCCATGGTAGTTTACTGCACCCATCAACCCGTCATCTACATTAGGTATTTCTCCTAATGCTGTCCCTCCCCTAGCCGTTCACCCCTCGACAGGCCCTGGTGTGTGACGTTCCTCTCCCTGTGTCCATGTGTTCTCATTGTTCAACCACCACTTATGAGTGAGAACATGCGGTGTTTGGTTTTCTGTTCCTGGCTTGGTTTGTTGAGAAAGATAGTTTCCAGTTTCATCCATGTCCCTGCAAAGGACATGAACTCATGTTTTTTTTATGGCCGCATAGTATTCCATAGTGTATATGTGCCACATTTTCTTTATCCAGTCTATCATTGATGGGCATTTGGGTTGGTTCCAAGTCTTTGCTACTGTGAACAGTGCTGCAGTAAACATATGTGTGCATGTGTCTTTATAGTAGAATGATTTACAATCCTTTGGGAATTTTTTGTTCTTACAAATGTCAGGTTTGGTAGAAAGGAGAAGCTGCATGAAAGGAAAATATCATCTGTACTTTTTGTCGGGTTTTTCATTGTTAAAACCTGATTCCTTATTAAATCATTATTGTTTCTTGTACTCCTTGAACATTTTCCATCCAAGCTATTGGAGTCCTAATCTAGAGAGTGAGTTTTGTGTAACATAACTTATAGTACAAGATTGAAAGCATTAAGCAAACTTTTTGCCAGTAATAAAAATGGTACATTGGTGACTTACTTCTTTTATTTCAATTTTGAAGAATGACTTCAGAACTCAAAGAATAATAAAATATAATCTTCTAAGATTACTCTAACTTTTTCTCCAATTATATGTGATAGACAGCTAGAAGAAATAATCAAAGCAGAAGTAAGAGTTGAGAAGCAAATCTCAGAATCACAAAAATTATTCTTAAAGGAACATAGGTTGTAGTCTGTAGCAGGCCCAGATGCAGTGCTGGGATACTTTCAACAGTGGAGTGCTTTCTTATTAAGGGGAAAGGGAGATATTTTAGGCTTTTGGAAAAAGGTCAGTCTAAATGTTATAGCTTCTGAACATCCCTATTTCATTTAACACTTTTAAATTGATGACCCCAAATCAATATTTCCATCCCCAAATATTTCCTTCAGTGGCAGATACAAACATCCAACTAAACAGCAGAACTTTACACTTAAATGTCGCTAATGGCACAAAATTACCAAGTATTTTTCTCCTGTGCTACCTGCCCCAAGTCAATAGCATTCCTTGCTTAAGCCAGAAGCCTGACATCATTGCCTGTAATTCATCAATTTCCAAATTGAGGCAATACAGGAGCCTCCTCCAAACTAAACAAATCAGAAAAACTTCTGCTTCTAAGCCTGCATTTTCTTTTCCAGGAAACACATTCACATCTGCCAGGTGACACCAGCCAGAAACTTGGCAGTGATTACAGATTTCTTCCTCTTCCTACCTCTGATCTCCATTCAGCTCTCTCCTTTCTCTCTCTTTCTCTCTCAATAAAACCAGAGAATTCTGTTTTCCATAACTCCCAAATCTGTCTACATCATATCCCCATAGCCACGACTCTAGACTAGACCTTTAACATCCCTCCCCCGATGTCAGTTTCCAAACTACACCACTGATATCAGAAATATGTTTTGAAGGCAAAATGTGTTATATTATTCACTCTATCATTAAATGAAAAGAAGGATTAAGAGGACAATCATATTAAGGAGGAAGAAACTGTGGAGCACTCTCTAATTATATTATACTTCTTGAAATGTGAATGTCATCTCTGACTCCTTCCCCTCCTCATGTTCCTCCCACATTTAGCTGCTACATCCTGTTCATTCTAACTCTAGAGTGTCTCTAACGTTTATTTCCATTCCTACTGTCACTAACATAATTCAGGTCCTCATCATTTTTCATACGATTTCCTCCTGTTAAAACAAAACTACTTAGTTTCTTGTTCTGCTTATACAAGTAATGAAAACTCATTGCACTAAGAATTTTCAGAAAATGCAGAAATATAGTGAAAAATGTAAAAATCGTCTGCTATCTCACTTTTCATAAATAACCATTGTCAACATTTTGGTATAAATCCTTTCTGATTTTTTCTATATAAATTTTCCTACATCTCTACCTCCCTCTTCTTTATTCCCTCTCTCTTTCCTTCCTTTCTTCCTTTTTTCTTCCTTCTTTTCCTCCTCCCTCCCTCCCTTTCCTTTCTTCCTTCTTTCTTTCCTTCCTTCCATTCTACCTCTCAAATTTTTATTAAACTCCTATTATGCACCAGACACTGTGCTAATTGCTAATTACACACCTGTAAACAAGAAAATGTATTATCACCAAACTCACCTTCTAGTGGAAAAATTGGGCAGCAACAAATAATTACAGGTTGCGATTGGTGCCATAAGAGATATAAATAGCATGCTGTAATGAGGAATGACAGGTTACCTAATATAGACGGGGTTGTCAGGAAAGGTCTCTCTGAGGGAGGTGACATTTAAGCTAAAACCTGAAGGATCAGAAAATACAGGTCAATGTTTGTAAAGTATCTGTCATGGGAAAAACCATTCTAAGCCTTTCTGATTTCTGCTTTTCTTTTTTCAAAACATGCTTAGAAAGGCTTCACCCATGAAAAGTATTTTATAAACATTGACCTCATTATCCTATAGTACAATTTCATTGTTTGCATTTAAATATTCTGTCCATCTGTGATATTTGGATAAGATGTTATATAGAGATCTGAGGCAGAGATAATAGTGATCAATCATCAAACACTTCAACTACTCTCCTTCATTTCCCCAAACAGCTTATTGTTAGGAAAGATTGTAAAACTAGTTATGGTAGGATGTGGGAAAGAATAAAAAAATTAACTTATGATACCACAGCTATCTTTTCCTTTTTTGCAATGTCTAAAAAGGGCACATGCTCCAGAGAGTGCAAATATAAGATATTGCTACTTCTGTCATCATGGATCCCTGAGTGATTATGTGAAGCAGAGATCCCACTGCCAATCATCAATGGACATGTAGGTTTTTTTTGTTGTTGTTGTTGTTGTTTTTTTTTTTTTGCGTGGTATTTGGCTGTAAGATTGTTATCTAATTTTTTTTTTTTTTTTATACTTTAAGTTCTAGGAGACATGTAGTTTAACTGTGAGATAAGTTTTGGTTTTGATAAGCCACTGAAATTTCATGGGTGATTTGTTACTGCAGCATAATATAGCCTAGTGGTTCTCAAACTTTAGCATGCAGCAGAATCACTTGGAAAGTTTATTAAAACACAAATTGCAGGGTCTCACCACCAAAGTTTCTGATTCAGTGGGTTCTGGAGTGGTGCCTGAAAATTTTCATTGCTAAAATTTCCCACATGATATGGACACTCTTGTCCAGAGGATACATCTAGAAAACCACCACTCGACCTCACCTACAAAAGAGCTAATTTGATTTTAGTTTTCCAAATAGCAATTTGCTCTGAAAATATTCTTTCATTTTGATATTGTTTTTAAAGTATCCCCTTATTATAAACTAACATGCATTTGGGCCAATTACTAGCACTCCAGTGACTTCCTCACAATGACCTGGTTGCCTAATCAAGCACTAGAATCACACTTTTAATTTTTATAACTACATAATTTAATATTTGTTAGAATAAGTCTCCTCTTGTTGCTCTTACTTCAAAATGCCCATCTATCCTTGCAAGTTTTTTTTTTTTTTTAACTTTTTGGCCTTTCTGATAAATTTTAGAATCATTTTTCTAAGAAATAAACAAAAAGAAAATCCCATTGAAATTTTTACTGGGTTTATGTTAAATTTAAATATTAATTTTGAAAGAATTTTATTTAAGTTGTTCATGTCAAGAATATGAAAATTCTCTCTATTCAAATCTGCTTATATGTACCTTAGTAAATTTTATTATCTCTTGCCTGGACTGTTGTAATAATCTTCTATAATTTTCCTACTAATTACAACATGACATAACAACACTCCCAGATCAATTTGCCAAAAGCAGCGTCCCCAACATGAAATTCTACTATTTGAAATTTTTAATGCTACTGCATTGCTAAGAAAATAAGGTAAAACTCCTTAGCCCATGCTTTAGTCTTTAGCTAAAATCTCATGATTAAGGAAAATCTAATGTAATTGGCAGTCAATATATCTAACAGCAAAAGAGAGATTTTAAAACTTCTGAAGTTCAAAGCTGGGTGGGAGGGAATACATTCTGAATTTAATATACAATTTATCACACATGATAAATAAGTTTGTTCAGGTAAAAAGGACTAGTCTTCCAAATTAGTCAGAACATACTGAGACTTCAGATTCTTGGGGTATTCTCTACTCTGTTTCATTTTCATCTTGTAAGCCTGTGTAAAAAGGTCAACTGTTGAATTAAGCTAGCTTAAAATTACTTTAAAATAAGTAAAGATATTGAAGGGTTAAGTGGAAAATCAGCATTTTCTTCTTTTATTTTAGATTCACTTATTATTAGGTAACACAGAGGGAAAACTAATGCATTTCCTAATTATATTGAATAATGGAGCATACGAATCACTAAGCAATGAAATTCCAGACAACAGTGAGATGGCTTGTTTGTGAGGACTCCTGTAAAATTTAGTGCCTATATTATTTAGGGTAATATTAATAGCTATAACCAAGAAACTCTGAAAGTTCCAATGGCTTAACAAAATAGAAGTTAATTTCTCATTAACGTTAACAGTCAAATGCAGTTTTTTTCCTGGTCAGCATGTAGCTTTCTCCCACATGGTGATTCAGGAACCTAGTTTCCTTTTTAAGGCCTTGAAATCCTTTGCATCCAGCTGGCAGACAGAGGAATTAAGTAGCGAAAGCACACCAGATTTATCAAGATAAATTATTGCCAAGGTGACATGCATCATTTCTGCCCACATTTTATTAGTGAAAACTAGTCACATGGTCACAACAGAATGCAAAGATTACTATAGGGAGATGTCACCATTGGCTGGACAGCTATCTTTAGGTGACAACTCCACACTATGGAAATGGAGGAGCATAAGTGTTTGCTGAATGGTAAGCCATCTCTGTCAGTGCCATTAACCATACTTCCAAAATGATTAAATGTCTGGATGGAGTGGGATATTATAATTAACATTTTATTTTTTCCTTTACCACCTTCCAGCCATGACATACTATAATATTCATCATCTGAAATTCGACTTTAACATTCAACCATCCTGTTTTGTACATGAATTGTTTCATGTGCAGATTTTTTGTCTCCCCAGACAGATTATACATTCATCAGGGACACATAATATGTAGCACAGAATAGGTGCTAAATATTACTAAATTCAATTGGATGATATTGCACTTCTACAAAGTCTGTAAGAGCTTCTTATAATCCTCCACATCAGAATTAAGCTCCTTAGCCTTTGCTGTTATTCTTCCAACTACCCAGTCATCTACATCACTTCTCATACTGTCTAAATCAACCTAATTTTCCAAAAATCATTAAAAATATAAAGGCTTTTCAATGGCAGAGAATTAAGGCAAGCAAACCTCTCCCTATTCTTTGATTCAAGGTAGAGATTATAAATTACACTAAATTTATGTGCAATAGGTGCATACAGATATAGATAATTCATGGCTGAAAATAAGACTAGATGTCTTGAGAATAAGTGAAGAAGGAGTAAGAATATAGATAATGGTCTTTATTGATTCCTAAGTATTCATCTTAAAAATAGATATGATGGCATTGCTTGTGTATGCCTTAGTCCCTAACATTGTAAGCCACCAAAAATCTGGATAATAACTATAACATTTGTTGATTCCAAGCCCCAATCCTGAAAATTTTTTCATCCACTCCAGAACTATGACATGTCCTGATTTTCCCAGGAAGTCTTAGTTTATGTCTGTAGTAGTAGAATAATTATTAACATACTCCTTTTCACTTTTAGAAAGTGCCCATCTTTAGACAATAAATAATATGATCATCCTATCCAAATGCCTCAAGTCTTCTTCCTATTCTGAGTGATGGGTAGATGATAGTGCCTTCGTGATTCCTGAATTTTTTTGCTGTTATTGCTGTTATTCCTCACTGCTGCTCTGATAGGTGATTTATTCTGAGGCTATGTTGTCTGCAACTGCCAAAATGACTAACAAAATGTGAGCAGTCCTATTGCTGATTGCACCCTCGTCATATCAAGGCTACTGCTCCAGTCACTGGCTACGGCTACTCTATCTCCACTTTCAGTGTCACTCACTCCATTCTCCATTACAATGAAACTGGAAGTTGGGAAAGGGTAACTTTCCAACTAATAAGTACAATTAGGCACCTTAAAGTAACTTATCCTTCTGAGTTCTGTACTCTTGAACAGAGTTTGTGTCAAAGATTATTTGGATGGATCACTTGTTGACACATGCAAAAAAGGCCTCTCCCTCCCATCTATAGGTCCATCACAACTGATTATATGTTTTTGATCAGTACTCCTAGAAATTGAGGGTGGTGTTTTCTCCTCATTTTGTCAGAACTGTAAATTCTAATGTTCTGAAGGACACAACTTCTAGTCCTCAAAAATTGCTCCAACATTTCCCTCAAGAGGCAGGATATACACCTTCAAATAGTATCCCTTGATTGTCTCTTTAGATATCCCACTGTCTATAGAATTGGTATACAGATTAGATCCCCATCCTGAAAAGAGTTTTTTTTTCAATGATGCCATAATATCACATTAAAACAGTTTCTATTTTTAATTAGATTATTGTTAATACTACAATATCTCTGTACTTCTCAATATGCTCTTTCCCTTGTTCTGCTGTTATTTTCATTGTTTTTTTTTTTTTTTGCTGTTTTGTTTTATTTTGTTTTGGCATTTTTTGTAATATGATGTCAAAATAAAAATATTTGTTTGAGTTTTGGCTGAAGCCCTAAAATGTCAGATGACACATCCCAACAGGTGGAAATCCATCATGCAGAATTGACAAAGGTGGTTGAATACTCCTATGAAAATATTAGGATATCTCATTTTCAGCCAATTACAAAGGTTGGAGAGTTTGATTAAAAAAAAAAAATTGGTGTTTAGGAGGGGATTTTAGGAAAGAGCTGTTGGTATGCCATGAGTAACACTTTCTCAAAGGGTGAATAGTGTGGGATGCTTGTCCCTTATCACAAGTTGAAGAGTCTTCAACAGAATCATATGAGAGTTTAAAATATGTCTCTGGTAGCTTGATAGATAGTGGATTGATGCATGGCTCACAGCATCTGGATAATTTAAAGGCAATGCTTGTTGGCAAGTTGTTTTGAAAGCACAGCAAAGGGAAGTTGCTATATTTGAGGAATGTCCGCACTCCTAAAGTCTGTTGGGACAAAGGATACATGAGTATATCCTGTAGATCATATGACGTCCACAAAAGAAAAAGCCAGCATGGAGTTCCTTAGAACTTTGCCCAGATAGGCCAAGAGAGAGACTTCCAATAAAGGAATAAATAGCCAGATTCCTACAGGATGAAAAAGAAACTGCAAATAAAAAGCCACAAGAGATGTACTGATAAGCATCAGGAGAATTGCAAGTGATGGATTTTCAGTGATCACGTGGTTTCTGAAAGCAAATATTGCATTTCATGAAACAAAGAATCAAGCTAAAATCCCTACCAACCACAGGGAGTATTTTTGCCTTCTCCTGACAGTATAATAAAGTACTTCCTTTCCTGCCCTCCTTTTTCTCCTCTCCTTCTGCCTTTCTAGTACCATGAGGAAGTCACACACACACACACACACACACACACGCTTAACATAATAGAAGAGGAGGAAGAAAATGTAAGGTAGAGAAAACATGTCCTCTTTCCTGTACAAACTAGTGAGCCTGCAATAGGCCTGAGCTGGGAAAAGAGAGAAGTTTTGAATAAAACCTATAGTTTTGATCATTACACTATTTTAGATATATTGATTACTAAAATGAGACTCTTATTACTTAAAAAGAACCATAAAAGCTTTTGAACTTTCCTTGAGTTTACCCAGGGGCAAGGGAAGAAGTCATCTCACAGAGTAAGTTTAAAGGACTCATAGAAAATGAAAACATAGCTGCTTTCTGATTATATCCCATAAGTCATGTTTGATATATGCACCAGTTACATGCTAATCATCTCCAAATTGACTATTTTTCCTCTTACTTATTCTTGAATAAAAAGAAATCTACCAAGATCTAAAATTCTGTAACAGATAGCATATGTAGATTTCTCTTGACTTTGTTCTTTATCCATTTGTCAGTTGGACAAATATTTTTCTCAACTATTTTAAAATAAGTGTTAGAAATTAATAGTTAAAGAATGACATTAAAATAAGGAACACTAGGGTTCATATCCTGGCTTTACCATTTTCTGTGTGACTTTGGGAAGCTATTTGCGTTTTCTCATCTGTAAAACTAGGTTGGTATTACTTAGCTTACAAGATTGTGAGGAGGATGTGAATTGGTGCATATAGCAAGATGCATGGCACACAGATAGTATTATATACTAAACATAAGGTCTTGTGTATAGTTACTAGCCCAATAGCCCAATTCTAAGTATCTAATGGGTTTTCACTTTTTATTTGTTGTGTTAAATTAACTGAAAGAAGATCTTTTATTGTCCTCACAAACCCATACTCTAAGATTCTTATTATATGGAGATGGTTTCTAAAATCACTACACAAGCATACATTGCTTAAAGACACCCTACTCTGTCCATCCATGCTACATCAGTTACAACAATATTAGCTTCTGTAACAAATCTAAAATCTCAATGGCTCATGACAGTATTTCTTGCTGAAACAACTCTTCAGTGAGTATTCAGTGGGTTAACTTCCAGTCTGCTCTGCCATAACCTAGGGCCTTGGAGTCCTTCTTCACCTTCAGCTGGAAAATGGAAAAGGCACCATAGTAAAGAATGCCTGCTTCCTAACCACTTCTACCTGGAAGCAACACATAACACTTTTGTTCACCTTCTTTTGGCAGCGAACATCGCCATATATAGATGCAAGAAGGACAAACAACATAGTTTCTGGAGGGACAGCTGTTACCCTCAAACAATTCTATTCTATGGAAAGAGTATGAGTATTCAGAACATAGCTAGTTGTCTCTGCCATGGTGGTTCACAGTACTTTAAGAAACTATGAACCTCCAAATTAGTGTATTATTGTTAGTTCCTCCCTACATCATGACTGAGACATCGTGGGAGTTGTAGCTTCTAACTACATATAGAAAGTGAAGTACTGATAGAAGTGAAAGAATATGGTGGGAAGGCTAAAAAAGCAGGGCCTATGCAGTGGAAATATTAGCACCCAGTTTTATAGTATGAATTTGCAACGGAGAACGAAAGAATAGATAGAAAAAGTACACCCATTTTTTTCATATTAGCAGGTTTGTTCTACTCATAGGAGTTTAGCAGCATATGTCAGTTACCAGCTGTGTTTCTAGAGTGAGTTCCAATGGCCTATCAGTACACACTTTTCTCCATATTTTTGGAAACTGATTGATTAATGTTCTCAGTTTTATTAATGTTGTGAGTTTTTATTTTTATGTGTCTTCAAAAGTGTTTAGTGGGAAGTTGAGAGAGATTGCATCTGGTACAATTAGCCAGATACCAGTCAACCTCAATAAATTGCCTATATTTTAAGGCATTTCATAATCTGGCCCCAACAGATCTATTCAACTTTATTTCCTGGTATTTACTATGCTCACTAGTCAGATATTTATTCTCACCATCCTACATATAAGCCAAACTCATTGCCATAGATGTGCTTTCACTTCTATTGTCTTCCCATGACTTAAAATTTCATACTCTATCTTCCCTAGATACCCAAATATTATTCATCCTTCAAACCCAAATCAACAATCATTTCTTCCATAAAATTATTTCTTATAACTCAATTCTCAATAAAAAGTTTTCTTTCAAATATTATAGTAGCTATGGTCTGTAGAGTTTAGCATTGTAATATGTGATGTCTGGCATATAGTGTCTTAAGTTTTCTTTGTTTCTTCTCTGTGTTATTGTTCTGTACCTAACACGTTTATATATTATTTGAAGGCAAGAAGTAGGCTTTATCTTTCTGTATACTTTCATGGCATCAAAAATACAGTTGATCTTTGAACAACACAGGTTTGAAATTGGTAGGTCCACTTATATGCAGATTTTTTTCAACCAAAGGCAGACTGAAAATACAGTATTTAAGGCATGTGAAACCTGCCTATATGGAGGGCTAAATTTTTGTATATACAAGTTCCGCAGGGCCAATTTCAGGATTTAAATAGGAACAGATTTTGGTATATGGGGAAGAATGGGGGTTGGAGAGGTGGGGACCCTGGAACCACTGAAACATACCACTGCAGTACTTGATAAAGAAAAAAAATGGACTTTGCCTTCCAAAAATAAGTTTAAACATACAGATTTTTAAATCTATATAAAATGTATAATGCAGATGTGCCATGGAATTTTTTTGCTTACTTAGAGAGGCTTAGGGAAATGTGTTTTTTAATTTTTTTATTGTGGTAAAATATATATAACAAAAAATGTACCATTTTACTATTTTAAGTGCATAGTTTAGTAGCATTAATTACATTTACATTGTTTTGCAACAGTCACCACCATCTATCCCAGAACTATTTCATCATCCCACATTGAAACTCTGTACCCATTAAACAATAAATCCCTCCTTCCTCACTTTTCCCTAGCCTCTGGCAACCACCATCGAGTTTCTGTATCTATGACTTTGATTATACTGGATACTTTATATAAGTGAAATCATACAATATTTACCCTTTGTGTTTGGCTTATTTCCCTTAGCATGATGTCTTCAAGGTTTGTTCACATTGTAGCATGTGTCAAAATTTTATTCATTGTTTAAGGCTGAATAATATTCCATTCTATGTATATATCATTTGTTTACTCATTCATTCATCCAGGGACATTTGGGTTTTTTCCAACTTTGGGCTGTTGTGAAGAATGTTGCCATAAATACTCAAGTACAAGTATCTGTCCAAGCCTCTGATTTCAATTCTTTTGAGTATATATCCACAGAAAGAAATGCTGATTATATTGTAATTCTGTTTAATTTTTGAGCAATCATCATGCTGCTTTTTACAGAAGCTGTGCAATTTTACATTCTAATGGGAAACATGCTTTTAAGTCCTGTTTACAAGTTAAAAATTCTGCAGTTTGGTAGAGACGAGTAGGGCTTCCCAGGTATGCAGAAGAAGTGGAAATGGATCAAAGATGAAGCAAGCTATATTGGAAATTATATTTTCTTACATTTTCTCACCAAACTCGGTACACACATCATATTATTTATCCCGATGACCACCTCATTTTCTATAAAGTCTATTAGTTAGGTAGATGTCATTCTACTTCCCAGAAAAGTGGAACCAACAAGTGATATGTGATTATAGATGAATGCCACAGTCCCTACAAACAGGGAAAACACTTGAAAAAAGTGTAACTTTATTTAGGGGCTTCATTCTACCTTAGGGTACAACTCACTTTCATACACACACACACACACACACACACACACGGAAAAAAAAAACCATGGTATTCAATACAATTATACTGTTTCTTTATTGCCTACCTTCAACTCCCTCCAAAGAAGGGATCCACTCAACCTTGTCCATAATGCAATCTGCCAAACATTTATTTGATATCCTTCAACTCGTATCAAATGTTGGCTATGTTATTACTCAGGAATACAGCCAGGTAGCTGGAGAATATTTTATATTTTATTTTATTTATTTTATTTATATTTTATTTTATTTTATTTATTTTATTATTTTATTTTATTTTATTTATTTTATTTTATTTTCTTTATTTTTTGAGATGGAGCTTCCCTCTTGTTTCCCAGGCTGGAGTGCAATGGCTCGATCTTGGCTCACTGCAACCTCTGCTTCCTGGACTCAAGCAATTCTCCTGCCTCAGCCTTCTGAGTAGGTGGGATTACAGGTGCCAGTCACCACACCTGGCTAGTTTTTGTATTTTTTAGTAGAGACAGGGTTTTACCATGTTGACCAGGCTGATCTCGAACTCCTGACTGCAAGTCATCTGCCCACCTCAGCCTCCCAAAGTGCTGGGATTACAGGCCCTGGAGTTATCTTAACTCCCCAATTATGTTCCTTGAAAACTGAGACTGTCTTTTGTTTCTAAATCTGTCTTTCTCTTCTGCAACAAGTAATCTACATTTTCACACAGCAGGTGTTCCAACATTACATTAATTAGTAAAACAAGAAGAAAGTTGATGTCTTGTAGTAGCTTACCTTACCCATATAATGTATGCATTTGAAAAACTTCAACTCTTAAGCCAAAGAAATTGAAAAAAAAAAAAAAATACATCTGATACCTTGACTAAGGAAGCTGTTTGAAGCAGAGGAACTTTTAATGTTCCTTAAATCACATCTAGAAAGCTGTTGACTTTACACCGGGTGGGTGAGTACTGTCCACAGTAAGTAGTGATGAAAGTGGAGTCAAGACACGGAAGCACTATATTTCTGTCTAATTGAGAATCGGGTTAAGTTAGACAGGAGGGCTGAAGAGTGGATGGAGGAGGCCTTCAAAATACAAAATGAATAACTCTGGATTTTTTTCTTATGTTTTGCAAAATGTCTGCAAGATACAAGGAAGAAAATTTAGACTGGTAATTAAAGAAAGCAAAGTAGGTACGAAAATAAATACTTAGGTACTCACTGTCTCAGCAACTCCTGCTCTACTTAAATCACCCCTAGTCACTTTCTGTTGCTTGCATCTCAGAATTCTGACCGACAACCCTGCCTACCTCTCTTTGGAAGAAGGTAACCCAGCTACATGTCAATTACAATTCCTTATGTAATCACTCACTAGATAAATTTTCATTTTGGCAAGCATGAGGCTGTGTTTAACAGCCAGTAATGTACCTAAAATGAATCATTTAAGTAAGAACAACATAGCCACTGACATTTGTGTGCCTCTCTAAGTAGATTACTAAGAGGCAATTAATTTAAAAGACTGAAATTTTATTTATTTCACAATTGAATGAAAACACCAAGGGTCTAGTGCCAAGGAATATTCTTGAATTTGACATTTCAGTTCTCTATATTTAACCAACTAGAATTTTCCTCATTGTTACTCATTTTAACCTCTTAAAAGAAGTATTTCCCTGAGAAATATGCATTTCTTCATAAAAATGCAATATAGTTTCGAAATTCTCAAGATGAACATGATCTTTTTGATACAATGTACCTCTTAAACACCAGGTTTACATGAAACAATTTACATTAAGCATCATAGAATGGAAACATACATGAAAGCTGAGAAGATGAAAGACACAATTTTTAATTCAAGTGAATCAAATGCCATATGACACAATTCCTAGAAGTGATACTGCAGTCCTGTCTCCTTACCCCCAATTTCACAATCAAGAGGCCACAAAAACAGAATAGGCCCAGAACAAAAAAATATATTTGTAAAAAATGACATTTTGAGCTTTGATAACAAATGAAAGTTCGGTTTTCAAGGGCCAAAGCAGCTTGTTTACTCAAAGAAAATAACCCAGACTTATGAAGAACATGTGTCTTGAATTCTCCAGGACTTTTCTTATTTGATGTAATCTAAGGAAGAAATTTTATCTAATAAAAATGGCCAGGTTTTGCAGCCAGATGTATCTGGGTTTAAATTCTGATTCTACTACAAATTAGCCACATAAACTTGGATAAGTTACAAGACCTCTAGAAGCCTCAATTTCTTTATCTGTAAAATGAGTATAATAATACTTTTCATAAAGTGTGTTGTGAGGATTAAATTATGTAACATTAGGAAAGTACTTGTCATAGACTAGGCATCCAATAAATAACCAGTAATTTAATTTTTGCTATGTTCCTCTTTTCCTTGAGTCAGAAGCATGACACTAATACAGGAAATATCGCTAATTTATTCTCAGTTTGTAAAAGTATTTTGTATAACTCAAAGAGTAAAACTATAGATGGGAGAAGTGCTCCTTGAATTTATATTTATAGCACAACAGTGAACTGCTATGGACAGTATCAGTAAGTTATCTACAACGGTTGTTACTGATGATGTTAAAGACACTGGCAAGACTCCAAAATCACTGATATTGGTTTAATAAAACTAAGATATATCATTTAAAAAACTAAGAGAAAGTTTGATATTGATGAGAAACAATGTGAAGTGCTGGGAAAAATATGTTTCAGAGTTTTGCAGATGTTCTTAGGTCAAATATGATTTCTCTGGAAATATGTAGGATTATTTTCAATTGTTTTAGAAAGCATAAAACTCAGAGTAAAAGTGCTGCGGGTTTTTTGCCTGTTTTGTTTTTAGGAATAAACAGTAAAATCTCATCTCACCTAATGTGTGTATGTGATAATTTTCATAAGTTTTTAATTCTGCAGAAAGAATGGGAATTATTTTGATATTGGTGCTGTTAAAATTCCTGATTGTCTTTTTCAAACTCCAAAACTTGTCAATAATTGTTATGTCTCCTATGGAGAACTCCTACACAATCACCTTCACTGGAAAAACAAATTGATTGTCTATTTAGACTATCGCTCATTTTGAACATGTTTAGATTCCTTTCTTCGCTTTGAAAGAATCTAGTTATGTACACCCAAATAATGGTTTAAAAAAATAGGCACAATATTACATGTGGAATCAATAAAGCTATAAGAAGCCCCAATAATTCATTATTTCTTAAATAAACTGAAGTATACCTACTAATTATACTAGTGTTCCTCAACAAAGTTTCTTTATTGTATCCCATCCGTAAATGAAAAAGTGGTTGCTGAATATATAATCAGTGAGACATTTGCTTTAAAAAGGCAAAATAAGGAGGCACGCCCAAGATGGCTGAACAGGAAGAGCTCCAGCCTCCAGCTCCAAGTGTGAGCGACACAGAAGACTGGTGATTTTTGCTTTTTCAACTGAGGTACCGGGTTCATCTCACTGGGGAGTGTCAGACAGTTGGCACTGGTCCATGGGTGCAGCCCAACCAGCGAGACCCAAAGCAGGGCAAGGCATCGCCTAACCTGGGAAGCACAAGGGGGAAGGGAATTCCTTTTCCCAGCCAAAGGAAACTGAGACACACAACACTGGGAAAATCGGTAACTCCCACCCTAATACTGCGCTTTACCAAGGGTCTTCGCAAAGGGCACACCAGGAGATTATATCCCACACCTGGCCGGGAGGGTCTCACACTCACGGAGCCTCCCTCATTGCTAGCACAGCAGTCTGAAATCTAACTGAAAGGTGGCAGCAAGGCTGGGGGAGGGGCACCCGCCATTGCTGAGGCTTAGGTAGGTAAACAAAGCCTCCAGGAAGCTCGAATTGGGTGGAGCCCACCACAGCTCAAGGAGGCCAGCCTGCCTCTGTAAACTCCTCCTCTGGGGACAGGGCATAGCTAAATAAAAAGCAGCAGAAACCCCAGCAGAGGTCAATGCCCCTGTCTGACAGCTTTGAAGAGAGCAGTGGATCTCCCAGCATGGAGGCTGAGATCTGAGAACAGACAGACTGCCTGCTCAAGTG
>NW_012114722.1:475682-539383 GCF_000951035.1 Colobus angolensis palliatus | reverse complement strand
ACCCAGATTCATAAAGCAAGTCCTTAGAGACTTACAAAGAGACTTAGACTCCCATACAATAATAACGGGAGACTTCAACATCCCACTGTCATCATTAGACAGATCAATGAGACAGAAAGTTAACAAGGATATCCAGGAATTGAACTCACCTCTGCACCAAGCGGACCTAATAGACGTCTACAGAACTCTCCACCCCAAATCAACAGAATATACATTCTTCTCAGCACCACATCGCACTTATTCCAAAATTGACCACATAATTGGAAGTAAAGCACTCCTCAGCAAATGTACAAGAATAGAAATTATAACAAACTGTCTCTCAGACCACAGTGCAATCAAACTAGAACTCAGGACTAAGAAACTCAATCAAAACTGCTCAACTACATGGAAAACTGAACAACCTGCTCCTGAATGACTACTGGGTACATAACGAAATGAAGGCAGAAATAAAGATGTTCTTTGAAACCAATGAGAACAAAGATACAACATGCCAGAATCTCTGGGACACATTTAAAGCAGTGTGTAGAGGGAAATTTATAGCACTAAATGCCCATAAGAGAAAGCAGGAAAGATCAAAAATTGACACCCTAACATCACAATTAAAAGAACTAGAGAAGCAAGAGCAAACACATTCAAAAGCTAGCAGAACTGAAGGAGATAGAGACACAAAAAACCCTCCAAAAAATCAATGAATCCAGGAGCTGGTTTTTTGAAAAGATAAACAAAATTGATAGACTGCTAGCAAGACTAACAAAGAAGAAATAAGAGAAGAATTAAATAGACGCAATAAAAAATGATAAAGGGGATATCACCATGAACCCCACAGAAATACAAACTCTATCAGAGAATACTATAAACACCTGTACGCAAATAAACTAGAAAACCTAGAAGAAATGGATAATTTCCTGGACACTTACACTCTCCCAAGATTAAACCAGGAAGACACTGAATCCCTGAATAGACCAATAGCAGGCTCTGAAATTGAGGCAATAATTAATAGTTAATTATTAATAATTAATAGTTTACCAACCAAAAAAAGTCCAGGACCAGACAGATTCACAGTCGAATTCTACCAGAGGTACCACTTATCAGATAAGTGGGTATTAACCCATTATTACAGTCTAAGAAAACAGGAATCAAATTAATTTTCCCAAGTCTTTACAACACTTGATCTTAGCCAAAAGGTCAAGAAACAATGCCCAAGTCTTTATGACTGGAAGGGAACAGATCTAAGATTCACCTTCAAGTCAGTCTGATTTTAAAGCTTGGTTTCTTCAGTACATACCCCTGCTCAGTGCAGCCCATATTTCTTTGTTCACCCAGAATAAGATAATAAGATATAGAAAAAGAGCATGTAGGTCAGGCGCAGTGGCTGAAGCCTGTAATCCCAGCACTTTGGGAGGCCAAGATGGGCGGATCAGGAGGTCATGAGATCGAGACCATTCTGGCTAATACGGTGAAACCCCGTCTCTACTGAAAAATACAAAAAACTAGCTGGGTGAGGTAGTGGGCACCTGTAGTCCCAGCTACTCGGGAGGCTGAGGCAGGAGAATGGTGTGAACCCGGGAGGCGGAGCTTGCAGTGAGCTGAGATCCGGCCACTGCACTCCAGCCTGGACAACAGAGCGAGACTCCGTCTCAAAAACAAAGAAAAGAAAAATAGCATGTGTCTTTTTTTTTTTTTTTGAGATGGAGTTTCACTCTTGTTGCCCAGGCTGGAGTGCAATGGTGCTACCTTGGCTCCCTGTTCCACAACCTCTGCCTCCTGGGTTCAAGCAATTCTCCTGCCTCAGCCTCCCAAGTAGCTGGGATTACAGGCATGTGCCACCAAGCCCGGCTAATTTTGTATTTTTTAGTAGAGACAGGGTTTCTCCATGTTGGTCAGGCTGGTCTCGAACTCCCGACCTCAGGTGATATGCCCTCCTCGGCCTCCCAAAGTGCTGGGATTACAAGAGTGAGCCACCATGCCTGGCCGCATGTGTGTTAAATCAATAAAAACCTGTTTGTATTTCTCTCATGGCGAGTGATGATGAGCATTTTTTCATGTGTCTGTTCAGCAAACTATCCCAAGAACAGAAAACCAAATACCGCATGTTCTCATTCATAGGTGGGAATTGAACAATGAGATCACTTGGACACAGGAAGGGGAACATCACACATTGGGTCCTATTGTGGGGAGGGGGAGGAGGAAGGGATAGCATTAAGAGATATACCTAATGTAAATGACAAGTTAATGGGTGCAGCACACCAACATGGCACATGTATACATATATAACAAACTTGCACATTGTGCACATGTACCCTAGAACTTAAAGTATAATAATAATTTTTTTAAAACCTGTTTATATATAAGTAATTATATAAAGTGAAAAATCACAAAAATGCATCTGAACGGTATCTGAGGAACAGAGTCCATTGATAAGATCTGAGTATAATCCACTCTGAATTGCCGTGATGTATCACACCTGATTTCTTTGAGAAGTGTAGTTTTCCTATCCTCACTTTTCTTTTTAGTTTTCTATAAGATAATGTTAACAACTAAGAAATACCAATGTCTTGAGGGTGAAGAAATGTGTTTATATTTTTTATGGGTATATAATAGCTGTATATATTTATGGGGTGAATATTGGTCTGTAGTTTTATCTTTTTTTGATGTGTCATTGTCTGGTTTTGGTATCGGAGTAATATTGGCCTTGTAGAATGAGTTTGGAAGTAGTCCCTCCTCCATTTTTTGGAACAGTTTGAGAAAGATTGGCATGAATTATTCTTAAAATATTTGGAAGAATTCAGCAGTGAAGCCTTTGAGTCATGGACAATTCTTTACTTGGAGACTTTTTATTATGGCTTCAGTGTCATTACTTATTTGTTCAGGTTTTGGATTTCTTCATGTTTAAATATTACTAGGTTCTATGTGTCTAGGAATTTATTTATTTCTTCCCTGTTTCCCAATTTACTGGCATGTAATTGTTCATAGTAGCCTCTAATAATCCTATGAATTTCTGCAGTATTGGTTATAATGTCTCCATTTTAATCTCTAATTTTATTCATTTGGGTGTTCTCTCTTTTGTCGTTAGTTATTCTGGCTAAAGGTTTGTCAATACTGTTTATATTTTCAGAAAACCAACTTTTTGTTTCATTGACCTTTTATGTTTTCTTCCGTGTTTCCATTTCATTTATTTCTCCTCTGTACTATTTCTTTTCTTCTACTAATTTTGTGTTTGGTTTGTTCTTGATTTTCTAGTTCTATAAAATGCATTATTAAGTTGTTTATTTGAGATTTTCCTACTTTTTTGACGTAGGCACTATAAACTTTCCTCTTAGTACTGCATTTGCTGTATCCAGTAAGTTTTAGTACATTATGTTTCTATTATCATTTGTTTCAAAAAATTTCCTTCTTAATTTCTTCATTGACCCACTGGTCATTCAGAAGGCTGTTGTTTAATTAACATGTGTTTGTACAGTTTCCAAAATTCCTCTTGTTATTGATTTCTAATTTGATTCCATTGCAGTCAGAGAAGATAGCTTCTTTCGTGACCTATCATATGGTCTATCCTTGAGAATGACCTATGTGCTTAGCAAAACAATGTGTATTCTGCAGCCATTGGAAGAAATACTCTTTAAATATTTTTTAGATCCATTTGGTCTATAGTACAGATTAAGACTGATGTTTCTTTGTTGATTTTCTGACTGGAAGACCTGTCTAATGCTGAACCTGAGGTGTTGAAGTCTCCAGCTATCATTGTATTGGAATCTGTCTCTCTTTAGCTCTAATAATATTTGCTTTATATATCTGAGTGTTCCAGTGTTGGGTGCATATATATTTAAAATTGTTATATTCTATTGCTGCATTGAACTCTTTATCATTATATAGTGACCTGCTTTTTCTTGTCTTATTGTTTTTCTCTCAAAATCTATTTTGCCTGATATATGTATAGCTACTCCTGCTCTTTTTTGTGTGTTTCGTTTGGCATAAAATATCTTTTTTCATCCCTTTGTTTTTAGTCTATGTGTGCTTTTATAGGTGAAGTATGTTTTTTTGTAGGAAGCAAATTAATGGGTCTTGTTTATTCCTCTATTCAACCACTCTTTGTCTTTTGATTGGCGAGTTTAGTTCACTTACATTCAATGTTTTTATTGATAAGTAAGGATTTACCCCTGCCATTTTGTCATTTGTTATCTGGTTATTTTGTGGTCTTCTCATCCTTCTTTCTTTCCTTCCTGTCTTCCTTTAGTAAAGGTGATTTCCGCTGGTCATATGATTTAGTTTCTTCATTTTTATTTTCTGTGTATACATTGTATGATTTTTTGTTAGAGGTTACCATGAGACTTGCAAATACTATCTTATAACCCATTATTATTAAATAACATAACACCATTTGCATAAACAAACAAGCAAAGAAGACTACCTCTAGGTATTTAATAATTAAACTTTAACATCTCTTGTAGGGCAGGTCTGGTGTTGATGAAAAAGAAAAATGATAAAAACTCTATGCCTAAACTTTATTCCTCCACTTTTTACATTTTGTTGTTCCTATGTATATCTCATTGTACCGTCTATTTCTTGAAAAACTGATGTAGGTATTATTTTTGCTTGGCTCATCATTTAGATTTTCTTCTTACAATAAGAGTAGTTTGCACACCACAGTTACAGTGTTATAATCTGTGTTTATCTGTGTACTTATTATTTACCAGTGAGTTTTGTCCATTCAGATGATTACTTATTGCTCATTAATGTCCTTTTCTCTATGATTAAAGTATTTCCTTTATCATTTCTTGTAACAGGTCTGGTGTTGATAAAATCCCTCAACTTCTGTTTTCTGGGAAAGCTTTTATTTCTCCTTCATGTTTGAAGGATATTTTCACCAAGTATACTATTCTAGGGTAAAATGATTTTTTTTTTTTTACCGTCGGCACTTTAAATATGTCATGCCTCTCTCTCTCCTGGCCTTTAAGGTTTCCACTGAGAAGTCTGCTGCCAGACATATTGGAGCTACATTGTACGTTATTTGTTTATTTTCTCCTGCTGCTTCTCGGATACTTTCTTCATTCTGGACATTTGGAAGTTTGATTATTAAATGTTTTGAGATAGTGTTAGTTGGGTTAAATCTACTTGGTGTTCTATAATTTTCTTGTATCTGGATATTGATATCTTTCTCTCAGTTCAGGAAATTCTGTTATTATCTATTGAATAAGCTTTCCATCCCTCTCTCTTTCTCTCTCTCTACTTCCTCTTTAAGTTTAATAACTCTTAAATGTGCCCATTTTAGGTTACTTTCTAGATCTTCTAAGTGCTCTTCATTCTTTTTCTTTGTTCTTTTGTATCCTCTGACTGTATTTTTAAATAGCTTGTCTTCATGTTTACTAATTATTTCTTCTGCTTGATCAATTCGGCTGTTAGGAGATTCTGATGCATTCCTCAGTATGTCAATTGCATTTTTCAACTCCAGAATTTCTGCTTGATTCTTTTTAATTATTTCAATCTTTTGGTTAAATTTATATGATAGGATTCTTAATTCCTTCTCTGTGTTATCCTAAATTTTTTAGTTTCCTCAAAACAGCTAATTTGAATACTCTCTCTGAAAGGTTATAAATCTTTTTTTCTCCAGGATTAATTAGTCTAGGTTGCCTAATTTAGTTCATTTGGTGAGGTTATGCTATACTGTATGGTCTTGATGCTTGTGGATGTTCATTCGTGTCTGGGTATTGAAGAGTTGGGTATTTATTGTGGCCTTTGTATTCTGGACTTGCTTGTGTCCGTCCATTTTGGGAAAAGCTTCCAGGTAGTTGAATGGACTTGGGGGTTGTGATCTAAGATTTTGGTCACTGCAGTTGTATCTGCATTAAATGAGGGCACCCCAAACTCAGGAATGCTGTGGCTCTTGGTGGTCTCAAATAAGAACCAGAAGAACTCTCTGGATTACAAGGCAGACACTCTTGTTCTCTTCCCTAAACTTCTCCTAAACAAACATCAGTCTCTCTCCCTACCTCCCTCCCTACCTCCCTTCCTTCCTTCCTCCCTCCCTCCTTTCCTCCCTCTGTGTTGAGCTGCCTGGAACTGGGGGGGAGGGGGGGTGACACAAGTGTCCCTGTGGCCACCAATCTTGGGACTGTGCTGGGTCAGACTTGAAGCCAGCATAGTAGTGGCTTGTGCTCAAGGCCTACGATAACCACGGCCTGGCTTCTGCCTATGTTCACTTAAGGCCCTAAGGCTCTAAAATCAGTAAGTGATGAAACCAGACAGACTTCTGTCCTTCCATTTAGGACAGCACGTTTTCTCTTGTCCCAGAAAGGTCCAGGAATGCTGTCAGAGAGCCAGGGCCTAGAGTCAGAAACTTTAAGAATCTACTTAGTGCTCTATTCTACTGTGGCTGAGTTGGCACCCAAGCCACAAGACAAAGTCCTTCCCACTCTTACCTCTCCTTTCCACAAGTGGTGGAGTTTCTCCCCACGGCCTTCACCAACTCAAGCCCATGGTAAGTACTGCCTGGCCACCACTGATGCTTACTGAAGGCCCAAGGGATCCTCAGTCAGACTGTGGTGAATGCTGCCAGACCTGAGACTCCCCCTCAGGGTAGTGGGCTCTCCTCTAGCCAAGGGCAAGTCTGGAAATGTTGTTCAAGGGCCAAAGCCCGTAATCAGGGACACCAAGAACCTGTTTGGTGCTCTACCCTACTGTGGCCAAGTTGGTAAAGCTGCAAGACAAAACCCTCCTTATTCTTACCTTCTCCTTTTGTCAAGCAAAAGGAGTGCCTCCCCATAGCTACCGTAGCTGGGAATGTGCTGAGTCATACCTGAAGTGTCACTCAAGGCCCATGGCGAGTACTTCATGGGTACCACTGCTGATTATGCAGGGCCCAAGGGCTCTTTAGTCTGTAGGTGATGAATCCTTCCAAGACTGGGTCTCTCCCTTCAAGGCAGCGGGTTCCCTTCTGGCCCAGGATGTATCTAGAACTGTCCAGAAGCAAGGTTCTGGAATGGCGACCTCAATACTCTGATGCCCTATCCTACTGTGGCTGAGCTGATATCCAGGTTCCAAGACAAAGTCCTCTTAACTTTTACTTATCCTCTCCTCAGGCAGAAGAAATAAGTCTTTCCTGGATCTGCACTGCCTGGGGTCAGGGGAGGGGAGGCAAAAGCACTCCTTTGGTGGCCCCCGCTGGCGTCTCACTATGTTGCATGTCCCACTAGTCCACTGGCTCTGAGCCCAGCACAGCCCTAGGACTTACCAGGAGTTGCAGTCCTTGTGGCCTAGACCGTCTTTCAAGTTTAGATATAGGACCTCAAAGTACTTTAGCTCACAGAGGCAAGGCTTGACAGAACTCAGATTCTGACCACTGGGAATAGGGGATTCCCCTCTGGCTAGGGCTGGTGTAGATGTTTCCTTCCTGGGCACTGGCTGACTTTTGCCTGTGTTACTTTCTGCTGTGACATGGCAGCACAGAGTTCCAATGCAAACCCCCACAATAATTCTGCTCTCCCTCCCCCAAGAACACAGAATCTCTCTCCATGCTGCATTGCCACTGCTGTGGGGATGGGGTAGGGGTGGCATCCGTGATTCAAGATTGTCTTTCCTACCCTCTTCAGTGCCTCTTTCAGTGATTTGAATTTAAAACCTGGATTTTTGGTTCTTATGATGGTACATTTTTAGGTGGATAGTTGTACAGTTTGGTGCTCCTGCAGGAAGGATGTTTGGTGGAGGCTCTATTTGGCCATCTTGCCATCAAGGATTCTTCTCTAAGATTCATGAAACTTAAAAAGCAACATTTCACAAATGGTCACATTGGGTCTCTGCTCAAATCTCCCTTGACAACTTTGTAAAATATCACCACCACTGGTTCCTCCTAACACTGTTACTGAGCTTTATTTTTCTCTATAGCACCTAAGACCTGGTGTAGCATATATTTAATTGTATTTTTATTCATTATCTGCTTCTTATTAGAATGTAAACTCCACAAGAGCATGCACTATGGTAGTTTTCTTCACTCCTCCATCCTCTCAGTGCCTAGCAGAGTGGACAATCGTTATTTTTAAAAATTATTTGTTGAATCAATAAATATAATAGGCAACTAGTAAATGTCATTTTCATTCTCTTACCCTTCTTTTATGTTAGATGAGAGGTTTTATTATCTTTAAATTATTTGAAATAGTCTTATCAAGAGAAAATTCAGTTATCTATGAACACTTAAACTGGTCAGTTAACTTAAATAACTAATAAGTTGTATGAAACAACTGTTCAATTCATAAAATTCAATTTCATATCTTCATCCCTTTGTTCATGGTTTTTATGAATTGTGCCCAAATGATTTTGATCATTGCTGTGGACCAATAACTGCTGGGTGGTTCCAATTCTCCCTTTTCTAAGTGGGGATTTTTGTGGCAAATATCCTGTTTCTTCTCTACAGTTGTATACCAGGTGGGTGAATGAGAGGGCAGATAACTTGCCTGTTAGTTTATAGGTGACCACAATACAATGAATTATATCTGAATGTGATAAAAGGGTACAGCATCAGGTATCTTGAACTTTGAGATGAACACAGTAACCTAGATAGGACTATGGGTCCTCTCTCTTGGGAAAAAGAGAAATGTGTTCTATGCATAGAAAGAAGAATGAGCATTGTTATTTGGGTAGTCAATAAAGCAGAGTGTCTCAGAAGTTACAATTTGTTTTTCCGATCTAGTACCGACTTTTTTCATAATAACAAACTTTTCAGCTGTGGTAAATATTACTTTCTGAACTATTCTTAAAGCTAGATGTAGCTAGGGGTCACAGTTATACACAATGTAACATAAGCAGAAATATCCTATAGCAGCTTCCAGGAGTCTTCCACCATTAACAACTTTCCATTCTCTATTTCAAATCTTCCTCCATCCTTCTGCTTGGAATAGAGATGCCACGATCTTGCAACATAAAATCAAGAAGGACATAGTTGATATGACGTAATGATAGATTAGAAGGAACTTGGGTCTCAAATGCATATCATGAACCAGAGATGGCATGCCAATTCTACACTGCTTATAACTGAAACGTTTATATGAAAGATAAATAAACTTCTATTTCCATAAAGCCACTGCCATTTTAGGTTTTATGTTCCTCACAACTGAACCTAATGCTAACTGATAGATATTATAAATATCTGGTTATGGCAACTGTATTAGTTTGCTAGGGCTGCCATAAGGAAAACACTACAGACCAGTTGGCTTAAAGAGAAATTTGTTTTCTCACAGTTATAGAGGCTAGAAGTTCAAGATCAAGGTGTCAGCAGGTTTGGTTTCTTCTGAGGCCTCTTTCCTTGGCCTTGGTCATCTTCTCAGTGTATCCTCACATGGTCTTTTCTCTATGCCTATGCATCCCTGGTGTTTCTTTGTGTGCGCAAATTTCTTCTACTTCTAAGGATGCCTGTCAGATTGGATTAGGGCCCACTTTAACAGCTTCATTTTAATTTAATCACCTGTTAAAAGCTCAATCTCCAAGTATGTTCACATTCTGAGGTACTGAGTGTTAGGACTTCACCATGTGAATTTTGAGAGGACACAATTCAGCCCATAACAGTAACTGTCTTGTGTGCAAGACGATGACTTCTGTGAAGGCAGGAGTTGCATTTTCTGCACTCATATTGGCATGTGGTTAGCACAAAGCCAGGCAGAGAATAGGTACTTGCTGGATATCAACTGCTTTTGAGAATTGAATCAATTTTCCTGAATGTTTAGAGTGAAATGACTGGCCAGTTTAACTAAATGGCCACATTCAGTGTAAACAAAGATACAGGCTTAAAATTCCATTTCTAAAACAATAGATTGGGATATTTCAGAATATCTGAACCAACATAAAATAATGGAAGGCAACACTGAAAGAAGCCAAACCCTAGGGAATTAATAATTAAGCATTTGCAGAAACTTAAAATATAGATTGTATTTACTAAAGAGAATATAATGTGAGATATTCAATATAAAGTACTGCTATCACGGTGGAATAAGATGTTGAGTATATCTCAGCTGAGCTTCCTATGAAGCTATCCCTTTCTGCTTCAATCATCCCACACAACCTATTCCAGAAGCCATGTGCATTGTAGCCACAGTGAGTGGTGTGTTGGAGCTGCCTACGACTAGGCCACAAGAGCTGATTGTTATATTTTCAAGTATTTTTCAAGCTAACAGTTAAACCACTGGTAGCTGAAAATCAGCCATGGTGGGAATGTTTCTACCATGGAAATTGGCAAATGTTACAAATCAGGATTTGTGGTCAGGGAGGCAGTTTTTAAACGTTTATCAGCATATCATTGGCCATAGTACAGATGAGCTCATTCAATGCAAAGCTTCTTCACATTGCAAACAGTTGTAGAGCAAACCCGTTGAACGAGACAGATAAATAGGAATGGTGAGAGGACTGGTGATTCAGGAGGAGGCTTCTCCCAGTCTCAGCCTTCACTCCCAAAAAGTTTAGGACAAGCTGCCTTAGCTCAGCAAAGGGTACTTAAGTTTATTTTTATTGAATCTCATTAAACTATTTTCAAACTCTCCTCCCTCAAATCTTTATCACCACATGTTCTATCTAAGAAAATGATCCTGTTATTCTGAAAATTTGCCTGGTCTATTTTCTTTGACTCTAAGGGTGGAAACATATACCATTTATTGTCATTAATGTTGACTTTATAGTATTATCTGTCCAACACTTATTGTTGAACAAGATGAAGTATATTCTTGCGTACTTTCTCATTAAGTAGTTCTATAACATGTTCATTTCAAAGCGTCACCAAACCACTATTTTGATTAATTTTATAACAGTTACAGGAATTGGGGAGTAAGGAAATGGCATTATGTTGTTACAAAACACCAAACTCCAGAAAGTTCAGATGTTTTCTTTAACTCAGGCACTAATCTGGGAGCTTATAGTGGATCACAGAATCTCTAAATCAATCTTTGTAGCTTATTAGTACTAGTGCCCCCGCTTTACTTTCTATGTGCCTCTCTGATGCTGGCTCCTATAATGCAAGTTCTTGTTCTTACCTCCCTCTCACCCCCCAACAGGATTTGAAAGGATCAAAGTTTATTATTAGCCAAAACAACTGCACCTGTTTCTATGTATTAGGCACCATTCAAGGTAATGGTACAGATAATTTTCAGTGACCCAAATAGGTAGGCACAATTATGCCTACTTTTCAGATGAGGAAACCAGTAAGTTATATTAAATAACTTACTGAAGTAAGTGGTAAAGTCTAAAAAACAATAATTTAAAAGAATTTTAAAAGTGGCTGAATTTAAATTTCATGGTTAATATAAAATGTAGTTGTCTGTCCGTGAACTCACATATATATTATCTCATTTAATATTCACCGTAGAATATGAAGCTATTACTACCCTCTTTTTAGGGTTGTGTAATCAAGAGTCAAGAAATTTCAGTCATCTGCTTGGGGTCATACAACCAGTAAGTAACAGAGCTCAGATTCAACCAAGATCTCCTGATTTCCCAACCAGGGTCCTTCTCACTCTAACACTAACACAGAGACCTGGTAAATTGCCAGCTTGTTACCTGCTGTTTTTCTTTCTACTATACAGCCTGCTTAATGACTACATTTTTTTCTCTCTCTCTCTCTTTTTTTTTTACTTGACCCTTTCTTGTTCCTATCCAGTGTTAGGTACCATCTTTGCATCATTTGTGTTGGAGGCATTGATTTACTGGTCATGTATGGTACTTGGCTTCTCTGACTATTACATGTTAATAAAACAAACAGAAAAAATGGGATACATATGTTTTATAGACCCAGTGGAACAGTGACATAGTACATTAAGAATTAAAAGAATTTTGTTAATTTTATTGAAATTTATTAGGCTCCAACTATGTACCAAGCAATGTTTTGAGTATAAGAATACAATAGTGAACATGTCTGGCACAAGCCCTGCCTCATAAAGCTTACATACTGGTGGAAGTGAGAGGGAGGACAAATAAAGTACATAGAAAATGAATACAGTTATTTAAAATTGTGATAAGGGCCTTGAAATAAGCAAACAAGGATAACATATAAAGAATGGCAGAAAGGAATGGGACCTACTTTATACTGATCAGTAAAGCACTCTCTAAGAATGATGTAAGCACATCCTACTGTTAAGAAACATATATGTGAGTTGTCCACATACATATGTCATGAGGAACAACGATATTCTCTTCAGAAGCTTGAAGTGTTAAACACTGGAAACTATGCTTACCAGAAAACAAAAGACAATTACTTTTATCAAGATGTGATACATAAAATAATATTTAATAAGAATATGTATATGAAATACATATGTGGTACATATATATGTACACATATATGGTTTTTCTCTTCTAAATATACAATAGTTAAACCTGCAGTAACAGTAATTAAGCCATATCTTAGAAACATCAAGATATTATACATTTAGGACAAACAATAATACAATTAGAGCGTGGTAGGCTTTTTGTGATACTCATTCAGAAACTGCGATTTTCAATTAATTTCAACAATGTCCAAATTAATTCATTTTTCTTTAAGTATTACCCAGGATATGTTATTCAAATATAAGAAAACAGAAAGATGTTGCTTATCAAATTCAAACAAATTTGAGTTGATTTTTAAATGTTAAAATGTTATTTTGTTTCTATAAATTTTTACCAAAAGAAATTGGGAAAGACTGTAATTATTTCTACTACTAAAAAACAAATCCCCAAATCTGAAGATAGTCATTTTCTAGTTTGTTTTTTAGAAGTCAAAATTGGGCTATGGATTGCTCAGAGTCATCTTTTCTTTTCTCTCTCTCTTACAATGAAATGTAGTGGTGGCATTTATTATTAGAAATGTTTTATTGGACATGGAATGAACTCAGGTATCCATCAATGGTAGACTGGATAAATAAAACACTGTACATATATACCATGGAACAGTACATAACAATAAAAAGAATGAAATCATGTCCTTTGCAGCAACATAGATGGAGGTGGAGACCATCATCCTAAGCAAATTAATGCAGGAACAGAAAAACAAATACCTCATGTTCTCAATTATGGTGGGAGCTAAGCTTTGAGCATGTATGGATAGACATAAATATGCAAACAATAGACACTGTGGACTGCTAGAAGGTGGGTGGAGGGGTAGGCTAAAAAAACTACCTATTGTATACTATGCTTACTACCAGGGTTACAGGATCCATACTCCAAACCCAGCATCACACAATATTCCCATGTACCCCCATATATAAAATAAAAATTGAAAAAAAAAAGAGAAATATCTTATTGGAATCAGGGCTCAGTGGCTAGTTCAAGTTAACCAGAAGACAGAGATTAGGATGGCTGCCGACACTTTTTATTCTTTCCCCATTCTGGTTGCTTTTCAGAGATAATTCAAAAAAAAGATGGGCCGACAGTGAAGCTGTCCCTTCGTGGGATGGGAGGCTACGTTGGTCCTTCTCTAATATTTCAAGGCTGCTGTGTCATGCACATAAAATCAGGAACAGAATGATAATGGAACAATTAATAATACCCATGATAAAACAATGTCCTTAAAATAAAATGCATAATTAAAACAACTGAACCACAAAAAAGTGCAACTATATACAGAAAATGTGCGTGTACATGCAAACAGGAGCAGAATAATCCCATAAACAACACCACTAACAAAAAATAATAAACATGCCAGATAAAAGAAGAATAGATACACTCTAGGTATCTTAGGCCCACAAATGCAATCTGAGATCATTCTGTAATATAGGAGGAAGAGGTCAATTCACTTTGGGAATTTCTTAGCCAAGGAATTCTCTATTGGTGTATTGGTACTAATATATGTCTGCTGTGCTCTCTTTCATTACTCTTACACCTAGCTCATAGTTTTGATGATTATAAGGCTAAATTTGGCAGCTTAATACTCAAGGTGGAATAATAAGGGAAGAGTACATGGCATTTGTTCCATTACCAATAAAGTGATCTTACTTATAAAGACCACTTATTGAAGCCCCAAAATGTTAAAGAACAAACAGAGAAGGCTGGGCACGGTGGCTCACGCCTGTAATCCCAACACTTTGGGAGGCCGAGGGGGTGGATCACGAGGTCAGGAGATCGAGACCATCCTGCCTTACTCAGTGAAACCCTGTCTCTACTAAAAATACAAAAAATTAGCCGGGTGTGGTGGTAGGCGCCTGTAGTCCCAGCTACTTGGGAGGCTGAGGCAGGAGAATGGTGTGAACCCAGGAGGCAGAGCTTGCAGTGAGGCGACATGGCGACAGACTGAGACTCCCTCTCTAAATAAACAGAATAGAACAGAACAGAATAGAATAGAATAGAATAGAATAGAATAGAATAGAATAGAATAGAATAGAATAGAATAGAATAGAATAGAATAGGAGAGAAGCAGTTGCCAGAGGCCCTCAAAATTCCGACAAGTGACCCAGAATCAAGTATACTCGCCCAGACTGCTATCTGGAAAGTTCACCTCAGGCACTTTTGTAATCTCCTGGGATCTCCATGAAGCCATTCGGCAACTTCAAAATATCAGCTCCCCAGTTCATGTTTCCCCAGTAAGGGCAGGAAATGTAAGGGTGCCTGTCAGGAACTTCCTGACTTAACTGAAGTTCAGTGTACTTCCTAGAAATTAAGAGACTCGGCAGTCAATAACCTGAGTAAACTATTTAAACCTCGTGTTACTGTCTTTTATTTTTTATTTTATTTTAATTTATTTTGAGACAGGTTCTCACTCTGTTGCCCAGGCTGTTACCAGTCCACAAGGAAATAAGTATAGCCACTGAGTTTAGAAACTTCTAAAGCCACATGGACATAATCCCAGTGTCTAAGAAAGTGCCTTTGTCATTAAACTCAGATGTTGTTGAACTCACGTAATGATTCATATTTGATGAAAGCTGTGTCATAGATATATGTGTGGTAGAACCACACTACAACATTAAATATTTTAAGATTAGTTCATGAACTAAACCCAAATGTTTAAATAGAATCTAAAAATCTAAAATCCATTTCCTTCAACAAAAGATAATTTTACTATAACCTTACAGGGAAATTTTTAGTAATGATTATCAGTGAACACTTGAAGATGAATTTTGAAACTATAGCATCATTTGTTTTATTTTGAATGAAAGTTAAAAATAATACCTTGAGCTTGCTGAAATGCTTGGAAATGTCTTTTATTCCTGTCAACATATTTATGAAGTGCATTTCTCTCCTCTAAATGTTATTAAAACAAAACATAGGAGAGTTATATGTACATTATTTCTTGAGTAGCATTGTCATCAATCCAGCCCAGATTATGTAAATTCATTAGCTAGAAGCAGGCTCATCTGTCACATTGGAAACTTTAAATTGTGATATACACAGTGTCTTTTAGAATGTTCATATAGGCATCTAGTATGAGGAATCAGCATTTCACTCATATGATCGTTAATTGCATATACTTACACTTTCAATGACTAACATAGAGTTTTGGTAAGTAAATAATTTTTTTTCCTATGATGTTTGTTCTCATTATATTTATTAAAATGTAATTTGGGGTCTGTTTGATCTAATAAAAGTGTAGGCTTTTATTTCATCTTACCCCAACCAAACTATGACACCCTATGAGGGTTTCATTTGGGTGAATGCATTCCTTGTCCTACTCAAGCTCCTCCATGGAGATGCCCTCTTCACTCTGTTCATGTTGTAACATCCCATACAGCCCTGCTATGCAGATGCCCTCTTTACCCCCTCTAGGCTCTCATACCTCTGCACCACCACAGCTCCCAAACCAATCAGGCTCAGATATTTATATTTCTGTGCCCTACTTAGTGGACTGAAGACTGAATTCTTCTGGAAGAAAGGAAGGAAAGAAAATGAAATGGAAGAAATGCAAGGGATAGGTAGAGGAAGGGAAGGGAAAATAAAAAGGAAAATTACGACTTTTTTTTTAAAGAATCAGAACAGAATGATAAAATTTGTTTTGAACTAACATAAGCACATATGCTTCCATCACCACTTTCTTGCACATTACACCAATAATGCTTTGTCATGGGAAGATATTTTCTAGGCGGAAAGACAGTCCTATCTGAAAGCTCCTTCACTTTTTCAATCTTCTAATCACTACACTCCATCACAATGCCACACATGAACACATCTCCAAAAACCTGCTCACAGCTGCAACATGGTGCATGGGGGATTGCTTGTCTCCAAGTCCCTCCTTGGAGAATGGAAAATGTTAAAGAGATAAAGGTATAAAAAGAGGCATAGGCCGGGCACGGTGGCTCATGCCTGTAATCTCAGCACGGTGGAAGGCCAAGACGGGCAGATCATGAGGTCAGGAGATCGAGACCATCCTGGCCAAAATGATGAAACCCCGTCTCTACTAAAAATACAAAAATTAGCTGGGCGTGGTGGTGCGTGCCTGTAATCTCAGCTACTCGGGAGGTTCAGGCAGGAGAATCGCTTGAACCAGGGAGTCGGAGGTTGCAGTGAGCCGAGATTGCGCCACTGCACTCCAGCCTGGCAACAGAGCGAGACTCCGTCTCAAAAATAAACTAAAATAAAAACTAAAAAGATAGGCATAATACAAATATCAGAATGTATTCTTTTCTGTAGTTCAAAGATGGTTAAATGGTTTTGATAAGAAGTAAGTTTCATTCTTACAGACTTCAAAATCCATTGGTGGCAGTCTACTGCAGAATGATGCATATCTATATATCAGGTTTGACAAGAATTTGCTCTTTATTCATTTAAATAAAAATAGTCAGCTGCGGGGGATGGATACTGTGCATCAGCCACTTCAAGAATAGGATATATTTCAAACACAATCATCTTTACCCAAGCCTATCATCTCTATAATTTTGTAAAAATTTTTGCCCTTTGTCTCTTCTGCTCAAATTTTCTGATCATCACCCTGTCTACTACCTCCAAGGCAAACCTCTTTTCACAATCCCAGACCTCTCACACTAACTGGTGTAAACTATGAATATAAGGATCTTCCATTCTGGAGTGAGCCACAATTGTAGACGGAGGTCTGGAAACCTGGACCCAATCCTGGTTCTGCCACTTGTTAGTTGTGTTACTTTAGCAACCATAATTTCTCTGTCTTTACATAAGGAGCAAGATAGAAGCAATCATTATGACTCTCTAAGGTCCCTCTCCAGTTTTAAAGTTTTTGAAAGTATAATAAAGTGACCACAATGAAAAAGAAAAATCACTGGCTCAGAAATCACCTTTTTAAAACATACGTCTGGTCCCTGACCCTGAATACATTCCTCTCTCTTACTCCTCATATCCAATTCATCCCTAAGACATAACAGTTTTACTTCCTAACTTTCTTTCAAATATGTGCACTTCTCTCCTCTAGCCTGCTCTAAACTATCATCATTTTTGTCCAGACAAATAAGACTGCTTCCTCAGTAATGTACATGAATCTACCAATATTCCATATTTTCTCAATACTACAGTCAGGGGAATCTTTGTGAAAGGCAAATGTAATCATGTTACCTCACTCCATCTATGCTTATACTCTCCATTGGATTTCCATTGTAAATAGGATACAGACTCATTAATGTAACCAGTCTAAGCTCTTTATGGTTCAGCCTGAAACTACCTCTCCAGCTTATTCTAAGACCACCTTCTCTATATGAAGGTGTCCTCTACCCCCACTTTTAATGCCAACTCAACCTATGAATTCAACTTGAGTATCACTAGCTAAGGGAAGCCTTCCTTAATCACCTAGAATTAGTCAAATTTCCATATTATAAAATCTCATTGACCATTTGCCTCTCCTTTATAGCACTGCCACATCAGTAATTTCACAACTATTTGTTAGGTTATTTAATAAATATATGTCTTCCATACTAGTCAGTGAGCTTGAAGAGAATAGGTAACTTGTTTTAGCTGCTTACTACTGCATACCCAGCATCTAACATTACGTTTGGCACATAATGAGTTCTTGAGTCAGGTGGCCCAGATTAGTCTTAGCTAGTATCTATTTTTGCTATGTGATCCTAGACTTTTCAAGGAACATAACCTCTCTATGCTTCAATATTCTCACCTGTTATAGAAAAGTAATAATCCCTCTATCACAGGGTTGTTTTTAACAGGCAAATAGCATGTGGTGATAGACAAGATGCAATTATTCATTTTTGAAATTTCAATATGTATCTTAGTGACAGGCATGCATGTGATGTGACTAAATAAAACTCATAAAGCTAGTATAATTTAAAAAAAAACTAGGTATATATTGTTATGACAATGTATATGTTATAGTTACAGTAATACTTCCAAAAAGGTGTAGATGGAAAACATACTAACTTTGTATCTCTGATTAAATATATTATTTATTTACTAGGAGCTTGTGGCTATACCTTCTAATGGAAAGAAATTAGCCTCTGTCAATGATCCTAAAACCATTTTCCTGTAGCCAATACATCATTCACAGCCTTTTTCTCTCTTGTTCTTGTTAAATAATGGTCGCTTTCTAGTAAGAACTTTTAGGGTTGGTGAATTAGCCCTGGGAACTGATATTTTCAGAGATGGGATACACAACTAAGAATGGCCACTGATTAGCTCATCCTGTCATGGGAAAAGTAACAGACACATGGACTATGCTGTTAAGGAGCCAGAGTAAGACCAAGAGATAAGAGACTTTAAGTTTAAAACTTCCACATTTTCCTTTTACAAGGGATTTAGCTTCTACCCCAAAAAGATATTGACTGTAATTAAGGTTTCAACCCAGAAGCAATTGGGTCAGGAAGAAAGGAGAATGAGGGCATTTGTTGACCACTAGATTCTTGATGTCTAACACAATGCCAGCATGAAATGAGCTCTCAGTCAGCACTTATTATAGCAATAAACGACATGAATAAATGAAAAAAATAAATGAATTAATGAAGCAACATTTGCAAATGAAACTAGAAGCACTGAACAAATACATTACTAGTTATCGGCAACCACTTATTCCAACCCAGAGGGTAATTTAGGCTTTCAGCCTTCACTTAATCCTTAACTATGTGCTCAAGGCCTAAAAGTACTTTAATATCAGTTATCTTCAAATTTTTCTGTGCATGAGGTCAAAAGATCCTGTCAGTAATAAATGTAGGTGAAGTTAGTGAATTTTCAGTGAATTTTAGTACCAAATTTTAGCTCGCCCTCAAACTCCATTTCAAAGTGTATTTGAACTTGCTTCTTCTCTGTCCCCCAGAGTGTCATACAACCTATCAATAAGCCACACCTATTAAACATTTCCTGACTCTGTTTTGATGACCTGACACCTGATAACTGAGGTAGAATGTAAATCTGAAGAATTTTCACAGGACCTTTAACTTGTTCTGATGAATCCAGAATAAAAGGATTTGAAAAATATACACTTGATCAGTGTAGTTGAAGAGAAGGTCACAAATTTCATTTGACCCTCATGGGGCTGATTATAATATAACCATTATTGCTCAATGTTTTCTCCATTAAACAAAAAATAAAGTTTCAAAGTGTTTTTAAGTGGGCTGCCATATATTTTAGGGTATGCTGCCCTCAGATATAATACAATTTGTATGTATACACACATATTTGATATATATATGTATATGTATATTTACATGATATACATAACCATATATATCCTGTAAGTGTATGGTTAGGGCCATTCTTTTACTTGGAAAGTAATAGAAGGAAAGATAATATTAGCTAAACAATAAATATACTTAATGTGTTTTTTGATCTTTTGGTGGGGCTTGTTTATTTGCTTAAAACTCTTGACTAGCTTCCCTTAGGAAAAAAGGTCTGGTTAAATATGCAGTTTAGTTCTTCACACAGAGACATGAAGGTCTGATGTACTTTGAAATTAAAGTAATGAAAAGGGGGAAAATGTTTGTCAAACAGAATGACCAAGCACAACTACACAGTCTGAGTATCAAACAGTTTCTCCTTTAAGAGTCACAAAGCTGTTAAGAGCAGAGAAAGAAAGAAAATCTATGGGTTTTTTTGCATACTGCATCATGAAGGGCAACATTCAGCTCTGTCTTTAATGCCAAGCAGTCAAACTATAAAGAGGAGCATTATTTTAGAGTCCTTGAAATGACTTACAAAAAGCCTTTCAAAAGATTTAGATGCTAGTGGTGCTATGCAAATGTCTCACTTGAAATTGAAATTCTTAAAAATAAATGTTTATTTTGCTTTCCATTAAGGGAAAAAAAATGCAATGCCTCCTCACATAACCAGAAAGCTATTTAACCACCTGCTGAATGGCTAAATGGTTCAGCTGTCTTTCTCTTATCCTAGACTGTATAAACGATATTAATATACCTTTACAATGGAATTATCTTGCACTCCATTTTCTTATTGATAGCATTCTTAATTTTTGTCCTCCTTCTATTATTGCCTCCTTCAGTTCATCAACCACAAACCTAAGGATCTATGCACCCCTACTGTATATATTATATATCTAGGAACTGATCTAGCCTAGTATGTTACATATACTTTATAATATATGTTTCTGGCCATAACACCTCTTCATACAGAATATCTCAAAATGCTAGATAAAATATCTTTAGATATCTATTTTAAAGCATGGCTGCACTGGTAAAATAAGAGCATTGATGGGGCTAGAAATGACAAGGAAATGTAATAACTGAGGCTCACAGAAATGGGCCTCTGACAATCATGTATGTACCACCACACTCACGCCACTGGTTTACACCTGTTTGGCAAGTGACAGACACATGAGCCAAACTGAGATGATCAAATTTTCTCCTCTGGAGATTTATATACATGATTCAGAAATGGCAAGTCAATCTTTATAATGTGGTTCTAAATTCGAGAGTAGTAGGGCAACCATATTTTGCCACATGGGCATGGAAACAAAGAAAACTGTCTTCAGTATAGGACAAAAGTGAAGCAGAGAAAGGAAAACAAGCAATAAACAGTATTCCCTGGGTTTATGGCAGCTTTCTATTTTCTTATTTTAGTGGATCTTTGAGACCCAGATGCTTTTCTGCTGTATTAGTTTGCTAGGGCTGCCACAACAATCTCCTACGATTGGGTGGCCTAAACAACAGGAACTTATTTTTTCACATTTCTAGAGGATAGAAGTTTGAGATCAAGGTGTCATCAATGTTGGTTTTTTTCTGAGACCTCTGCCCGAGGCTTGTAGATGACCGTCTTTTCCCTGTGCCTTCATGTGGTCTCCCCTCTCTGTGTGTCCCTGTCATATTTCTTTTTCTTATAAGAACACCCATCATACTGGATTAGGACCTGCCCTAGTGAGCTTATTTAACCTTAATTACCTCTTTAACGACTTCCAAATACTGTCACATTCTTAAGTACTGGAGGTTAGGACTTCAATATATGAATTTTAGGGGGAACACAATTCGGCCCATAACACTGTCCTTGGATTCCTTAAGACAAATTTGTACTGTTACATAACCTATATAAAGCTAAGCCACTATGTAATTCAGTCTCAACTCAGTGCTGCATACAAAGATATGCAAAAACAAAATAGAAAAAAATAATTGAAAACTATTAACATATTTACTGAAATATCTTGGGAAATGCCATGAAGAGGTTCCAAAGTTGACACATCACAAAAGTTCTTTAAAATTGTCCTCATTCACTCATCTCTTCAAAATCCTAGTCATCATAACATAGTAGCTAATCCCGATCTTTACTCTAAGTCATATCTAACCCTCCCTTCTCTCATTCCTGATCTATTATTTCCTCATTCCATAACTAACTTTTTGCATTTTCCAATACAAATTATAAAGCCAGGCTTGGATCTTTTCATTTCCACCCATCAGCAACCACATTCATTTGCCACAATTCTATACAAGAAAGGCCTACTAACCTAGCTCAAGTGCTCAAGTTATATTCTATTAATTATCACAACTGAAAAAATATTAACTATTACAAAATGTTAACAAGATATTTGTTTTACTATATCTCCTCACTAATGGGCATTTCTCCTTCTTCCCTGCATCTGTTCAATCTGATATTAAGCCTATCCGTATTTCTTAAATTTTGAAGACAGGATTTTTTAAAAACCTTTCTTCATCTAGGGTTGGAATGGCTTGGCAGCACTGTAGAGCTATGACCATAGCCACTGTCCTCTGAAGGGCCAAGCCAAGACTTCTCCTGCTGTTCTACTAGGCTAGCTCAATATTGTGCATACACATATTTTAATAGTCAGATCTGCTCTAACTGTAAATAGTATGTAAAGCCACCAGATAACTTGAAGACGTCGGATGATAGGTGCTGAAAATATTCTCTACCTCCTTCCAAAATAATAATAATAATAAATTTCTCTTCTACTGACCCCAGTTTAATTCCTAAAATTTCAACTGTTTCTCCATTGGTTTTAGTAACTGAAGGACACAGACAAAATGTAAATGTATGCTCTAGGAAGGGAAATGAATTAGCTTGCTTAATAAAGATAATGGCCTCAAGTGAATATGACAGTGGATTGCTAAGTTTTGATGAGTGGAGGAGGTTAGGGTAGACAAGAATGTTTTGGAGTTTGGAAGGCTACCCAGGGTGATCAATGAGGTAAAGGGCTGAATAAGTACAATGAGATGAGTACATGGGACAGGGAATAGGGTAATCAAGGACAGAAGGGTATGGAACGCTAATGTTGTTCACATATCTGTAACTCTCTTACAGTATAAACATCACAGCTGAAATGAACCATTATTGTAAATGCATGAATCTTGGGCACTGAGGAAGACATGTATCCTGCCCTTTAGGAAGTCAAATGTCAGCACATAAATAAAACTTTCAAATTGTTTTTCAATGTGACTCAAGTCACTTGAGCCTCTTTATTTTCTCTCACATCTACTCCATGTCTTCCATGTCAACCACTAACTACACTATTATTTAAATAGAGATCCCTGAAGCTGTAGCATTTAGCCAGTGCTTGGCACATTATGCTTAGAAATAATACAAATTAGTGTTTCCCTGTGTGTTCAAAATATGCCCTTTGAAAAATCTCATTTGCCTCATCCTGCACTAGAATCCAGTTTGTTTCTTTGTGTCTCAGGATGGCTGACTGCTTGGCTATTGGTTGCCTCCCTTGACATTTCCCTCTCACTTTGTATATTGCTTTTTAGAACTCAAAATTTGGTTTGCTTCTCTCCAAGGAGATTTCCCGAATTTGTATATATGATAAACACTGCACAATGCTGGATTGGAGAAACAGAGTCTTGGGGCACTTTTAGAGATCCGTTGCAACCAATTAGCATGACTTATTTATTTTCCACATGTTTTCATTCTCTGTGATGTCTTTCATCCAAGGAGCTCAGAGAGTTTTGCAAAATATTAATTAACCCTCACAGCACTCCCAGAGGTATGAAGAGCAGAAAAGGGATGGAAAGGAATTCCGTCCATACAGTATTCAGAAGACAAAAATCCTCTGTCCAATACATTAAAGAAAGACCAGTCTTGGGACTAGTTCGTTCAAAAAACAGCCTTGAAAATGCAACCTGGGAGTAATGCACTCCACCAGAACCAAGAAGGAGTGTAGGCATTCAAAAGTTATAAATAAATTGCTTTGTATTTCACTCTCAGAGAAAATCTCTGGAGACAAGAACTATAGAAGATAGCTTCTCTGAGGTGATTAAGGTTTTAAATGCTCATCTGTGATTGTCAGTGGCAACTTTTCCCTTGGTAGGGGAAGATAAAGAGAATGACCTTGAAGAGGAATGGGTTATGGCAATGGATCAATTTTTGCAATTGGCAAGTCTCCACCATACGGTATCTGAAGATAGTGTCAGGAATGTGGATATCTACATGGGTTAGAGAAGAGCAGCCAAGACTGAAGGTGGTACGTTTAGGACAAATGAAAAGGAAGAGACTGAATTTATCTATTCATAATGATGACTAAGCCAGCTCTACTTTCCCCTCAAAGACTCAGGCTTAGGGAAAGAGTAGAAGACAGTGAGGCAGAAGTCTAGACTACCTCTTTCCAGCCATGCTGAAGTTTCTCCTTCTTATCCTATTTCCCTTGGGTAAACAAAGAAGATAGAGAGGAAGAAAGAGAGGTGCCTGGTTTACAATGAGAATGTTAAAAGTACAAGTAATGTATATACCACAATTATGTTATACAGTGAGGGGCGATAATGATAAGTAACAGTTACTGGGTGACTACAATATCCCAAGCACTGAAAAATTTGACATGCATAATTTCATTTAGTTATTATGATAACTTTCACAAGGTAGGCACTGTTAGTCTACTTAGGTAACAGATGGAGAAATGGAAATTCAGAAAGGTTAAACAACTTGTCAAGATTACAAGGTTAGCGAGCTGCAGAGCCAAGATGCTAACTCAGACCTGTCTGACTCCAAAGCCCTTACTATCAATCCTGGTATCACATTGTCTCCATGTTTGAGAGACTAAAAAGAGATCTGGTGACCCTGACTATGTAACTGTAAATGCACTCCAGGCTGGAGTGAAGTGGCATGATCTTAGCTCACTGCACCCTCTGCCCCCCAGGTTCAAGCGATTCTCCTGCCTCACCCTCCCGACTAGCTGGGATTATGGGTGCTCGCCACCATGCCTGGCTGATTTTTGTATTTTTAGTACAGACTGTGTTTCACCATGTTGGCCAGGCTGGTCTTGAACTCCTGACCTCAGGTGATGCACCTGCCTTGGCCTCCCAAAGTGCTAGGATTACAAGGCGTGAGCCACTGCACCTGGCCTCCATTTTCTTTTTAATCTTCATGTGTTTTCATTCATTACTTTTTACTTTTTGCTTCCAAGGGAACTAGAGGCGATACAAACCAAGGAGGATAACATGCCTATTCAATCTATATTTTTTCAAATAATGAAGAAGGCTTTTAGACATGTCAAGTGGAAAAGAACAAAACATCTTTGTTAGAATGTTTAGGGGCCACAAAAAAAATAATTTTTAAGTGAATAATTTTTTGGCATCTCTGTTTCTAGCTGGTTTGATTTTTTTCCCCTATCATCCATTTACCAAACTCACTCCAAATTCTACTCTGGCATTTTACTCTCCTGCTTAAAAACTTTCCATGGCTTCATGTGGCCATAAGTTAAATCCAAACTCGATATGACATGCATGGTCTTACATGACCTTGTTCCCATATATATCCCTGCTCTATCTCTCAACACAACATACTTGGCACTCAAATCTCCAGCTCTACTGGACTTCTTTCAGCTCCACAAATTACTGTAGGCTTTCTTATCCTGACCTTTCAGATACATCTGCTTCTTTCCAGTAAATACTCTAGTTTAAACTCACACCATCTCTATCCTGGATTTGTTCAATGGCCTCCCACTTGATCCTTACCTCTACTTTTTCCCACTCTGATTCATTCTCTAGCTTACAGTCACAGTCATGCCCATTCGAATTGGTTTACTGCTATCTCTCTTAAAGCATTCTCTGCAAAATAGAAATTCGATTATATCACATTCTTCTTTAAATTTTGGGGGGAGCTCACCATTTCACTGAGGATAAAAATTAAAATTCCTTACCATCAAATATGGTCATCCATGACAAAACAACCTACCTGCCTTTTCAGCCACATATCTTCTCACCTCTTCACCTGCCATCTGTGTTTGAATAATATAGAAGTACCTACGGATCCCTCCAAATGTTGAGGTTTCCCCCAAAAAAACCTAATTCATAGAAAAACTAGATGGTCACCACTGAGATGTGCTTTCAGAAGCTCCACAAAGACTCCCCGCGCAAAATGTTTTACTCTTTATATATCACCCACTCCCATACCCACTATTTAGGTACCCAAATATCCATCAATAGAGGTTCATTTATTTGATTTTGTAATGTATTATGCACCTGATATGGTAAATTCAACTATTATTAATGTGCTTTAGTGCACCTTCATTTATCTGATTGCTATTCTCTATGAAAACTAGCTTTAAGTAATACAATAAAAAGCAGGGGCTTTATTAATATTAACAAAATAATCCTATGTATCTGTGTAGAGTATAATAGTACCTAATAAACTTTCCATCATCTCATTTAATTCTTGATTCTATGTGGTAGATATTTCATAAATGGACAAGCTGAGCTTTATGAAAGATTAAGTGAAGAAGGAATAACGGGGGGGGAAGGTAGTAAAGAAAAAAGAGATGAAAGTTTGCCAAAATATTTCTATTTAAACGTTTTGTCTAGAAGCAGTGAGGTTCCTCTTTGTTGGCTACTTCACTGGCACTCTCTCCATTACACCAAACATTTGGATAAGTGGAACATCAATATGTTTGGAATTTTGTAAAAGAAACATCTAGTAATTGAATTTTTAAATGCTCTGGATATGCCGGTGTTCTGAGGATATGTCAATAAGGCAAAAATTTCATAGAAAATGCAAAACTTTTTCTTAGAACCCAATGACTGAAGGGCAACATCAGGAGTACAGATTATACCTGTGATATCAAATGTATTATTATGAGAGCACGTTATTATGTGTTCAGCAATGAAAAATGGAGGCAAGTGACAAGTTTTGTGACTAGATTCATAATACAGAATGCTTTTATGAATTTTAATTCCCAAATGAAATTATTTGTTGATTCAATAAATGTTAATCAGTGTAGACAAAACGATTGTTGAGCTCTATTGAACACAAAGAAAATATGAAATAAATAGATTTTAAAAAGGATAGAGAGAAAGATAAAAGAAAAGGGCTCTCAGAAAATGTACGTTTTATAAAACATTCTGCTGAAAAATATTAGACAAATAGATTATGAATATAAACAGTTTTTTTAACTCTGGGGAAGATAACAAGGCCAAGTTTTTATTCAGGCATGCCCAGATTAACCTTTATATATGTTTCACCACAAATGGAATTTCAAGAACTCAGAGATTTAAAAAAATAAGTGGTTGTACTATACTATAAAATATATCAATGTTTTGTTAAAACTGTAATTGAAACAAAGCATAGAAACAAGACCCATAGATATCAATAATTAAACACACATAAAAAACAAAATTCCATAAGAACCTGTTCTAAAAAGATATCTGTTCTTGTGAAAGTTGATAGTTATGAAGGATTTACACAAAGAAACACTAAGTTATTTTAATCATATGCACACATACCTAATACCAACCTTCCCACCTTCAATTTATTCCTTTAATAAATATGTATTAAGTCCTTACTACTATGAGTCCATTATAATTTTAGGTGATAGACACAAGAGCGAGAAAAATGCAGTGCCTATTTTTAAAGAACTTGCAGTCAAATAAGATAAATTGTATTACATCAATAATTGTCATAAAATGGAAAGAGAAATAATACAGTCTAATATAGAGAGCACTAGGGAGGGGCAGATTTGTGGGAGGGCTCACAAAAGAGTGAGGCTACTAATAAGAATTGCAAAGAAAATATACTTGGAAATTTTTAAACTCATTGCAGTGCTATGCCCAAAACATGATCATATAAGTCATTACTGCCTTGAAGAGTTATGAAATTAAAAGGAGGTGCATAGAGCAAATATTTGGTGGTGGAGTTGAGGGGGAGGGTTAGAGGTTTAGATTACAGGCAATGGTAGATGAAATACTGGACTGCCACCTGATTCTCTTCTTTCATTAATAAGATAATTATCTTATTACCTGTAGCCAAGAAATAAAGAGAAAATTGACTATCTAATGACTGTCAGGCATTTTGAGTTCTAAGAGAACCAATGGATATTAAGTGAAAGACAGTGAGGAGAGCTATATTTCTGCTGAAATTTTTTTTTTTATAAAAAATCTGTCTTAGCTTTGTCACTAAGTTTACTCAATACTGGTAAAATCATTAAAAGGCTTTAAAAATGAGGTATATCTTCAGATGAATTTGTGTCTCCCCCCAACCCAGAATAGTTTCTCTATGGGATTTTGAACCTGTTTAATCATAAGTAAGCAGGGTTGATGATAAAAATTAAAGAAGTAAAGAATCTCACAGCTAAATATAATCATTACTGTGTTATTTTGATCCACATTAAGTGATGGCAGAAAGAATTGTTGAGTATTAAAAATAATTGGAAAAAAAAGAGGACCTCATAAGACCTTAGCATTGAACAATGAACAATGACATACAATAAGTGATTTTCATCAGGTTTTGGTCTAAGGTGAAAAGTGTTTTCTTCTACCTCAGCCTAATCTCACAACTCCTGGTGTGCCTAGAAACACACATGCATCCAGAGGAATTTTCCTCTATAGGATCTCCTCAATCATTTCACTTCTACCCAGAATAATATCAGAGAAGGTTTATAAAGCCATCTCTGTGTCTTACAAACTGTGTGACCTTAGACTAATTATTTAACTTTCCTAAGCCCTAGTGCTTTTGATTCTACATAGTTAACAGACTTGAATACCTTATATATTTGTGGACAGCATTAAATGAGATAACCAATATTAATGCACTTTGAAAACTCTAATATGCTATGCAGAACAAAGGGTACCGGATTATTATCATGAAGGATGTTGGCTATAGTGTCTGAGAGGTTCAGCTGTGTCCAGCAGAGCCACACAGGATAAGCAAGACAGAACGTGAAATACATATGGAACATATGTAAAGACACACACACACACACACACACACACAAACATATACACACACATTCATAAACACAGGTTCACCCTAAATTTATTATAATTATAGTAAATTACATTTTATCTAATGGATCATTCTTTCCTAGTAATAACTTGGAGATACATTAGCTGTCTGGGGCTGAATAGAAATTCAGTTTGGTATACTGTGACAATAGTAATAGAACCTGGTAACCATTAGTGCTCATTTAATATATGTTAATGACAATGCACTAAATAATACCTTTAAACTTCTCCTCAGAGCTGTAAGATACTTTCTCCCTCCCTTGTCATTGATTCAACAATCACTATTCTTCTGAATCAGAACTGAGGATTAAAAGAGCTAAGGCTTCAAGACCTCTCCCCATCTCTATTTTTACAAATGATCATATCATACACGATACTATTACATGACTTTAAGGTGGGTGAGTTTTCAGATATTAATTCTCACAAGAATTTTAAACCAGTTCTGACTGAAGTTTAAAAGCCAAATAACACGTATTTTCACCATGTCCTTCAACACTATATCATTTTTGAAGCCAGAGAAGTAACTCTTACGTGGAAACATTCCTGGTCACAGTACAAAGGTAAGCAGTTGTTTGACCCCAGAACACTCTTACTTTAGTACCTTTCATATGACATCATTTGGTGATCAGGCACTGCACAGTCATATTTCAAACTGGTCCTGAGTTGAATTTGTTCACCTTACCAGGGACCAGTCATATGGACAATGGATATCAACCTATTCAAATAAAAATTGAGACTGACTGCCCAGCATCAAAAACCAAGATCCAGAATTGGAAAGACAGCCTACTTAACTAAAAACATCTTCTCTTGAAAATTTCACCCAATATCATCTGGCCTATGCTGTATTTAGCCAGGTTGTAAGAAAAGCCACTTAAAGATATGAGGATAGTGCCTTTATGCCTAGAGTTGGGGAGGTATTGATGTAATTACTGAGAATTATTTCAGCAGTCAATGAACACAGTGTGTGCGCTATTGTAGTATAACAGCAGATAAGGCATCAAAGCCTACAGAGTAGAAATTATCCTACAGTGTATACACATCCTCAGAGTCCTGCTCATAAATGGATCAGAATCAAGATTTTTAAAAACAACTTCCATATGTGGATCCTACCTATTTGTGTCACCCACTGTGCTATATAGCCTTCAGTGTTATCCAGCTAAAGTAGCAATTATTGCTGCTTTACCTGCTATTTTCTAATCACTAGAGTAGTACAAAGGGACAGAGGTGAGGTTCCCATGGGAACCATATGCTGGCATTTCTTGGCTTTCATAAAATAAAACACCATCAGAATTGCATCATCAGCACTTAGCTATTCATCCATACAAGTGTAGGTGGATACCAATGTGATAGGAAAATAATAAAACTGACCCAACAGCAACTGGACATGAACTCTGTGGGTTTTTTTTAGTTGAAGAGAGGAGACAAATTGAGTTATCCCTACTCTCTCATTCAGGCTATTTAGTTACCAAGGAATCTTATCTCTTTTATAAAGAGACTGGCCAGGTTAAGAGCAGAAAATAATTGGGTCCTCCAAACATTTTATTGTCTAAATCCCGCCTTGAGCAAATGCAAAGTAAAACATGCAAATGAGGGTAATTCTGTATTTATGACCTAACACTGAAAAAAACAGATGTCAAATTCAAATGTAATTAGGAAGAAAATCGGTAAGTTTGTGGACGATTGGTTAAAAACATAATAGCAAAGAGAAATTGCTTTGTGTAACAATAATATCTAAAAGAGTTAAAAACTTGCATAGTTTATGTTAACCCACATGCCTAGGCATTTGTCTCTGTCACAGATCTCCTGCTTCACTGAGGAAAACTGACTGATGGCCCTAGTTGCTGCCCCTATGTATTCATCATCATGTTTGCAAGATGCTAACTCTTCCAATGGGTTGGTCCCAGCCAATGACTTAGCATGGCAAAGGGACCCATTACTGTAAGATGTGGGACTCCTCCAGTGGGTAAGTTTAGCTCAATAACTGTTTTGAGAGCCCCAAGCTACATTGGAGTTCCAGTACCAGAGCAGCTACCTAGACTGCCCTAACTGAAAATGAAGGGGAGCTGGACATGGGTATTTAAAGTGTGTTTTCACTGGATATGCCTTTTACCTGCCATATGGTCTAATGCCTACTTGTTTGACCCATGGACAGGGAGTCTTTCACACAATAACTTGTTATATGACTGACAGACTTGTGGCTTTTGTCTTACCCCCGTCCACTTTATGCCTGTCTGACCTTCTCTCTGGCCCTAGGAACTTGACCTTGTGTTCTCCCCACCATCCTGGGGAAAACCCTACTTGGGGCTGTTCCTAATGGAAGGCACAAATTCAATACACTACCAAAATAGGGAAAAAAGCTCAAAGGTTTTTTTTCTTACAGATCCTGAGCAAGGAAGGTGTAATGAGTTGGCAGGGCAGTCCTTTGTCCGCAGGTCATGTGAGGCAGGAATGAAAATTCAGGCAGAGAGGGTGTGGCAACTAACCACATTTTCTTTATCCATTCATCCACTGATGAACTCTTAGGTTGATTTCGTATCTTGTCTGCTTTGAGTAATGCTGCATTAACATGGGAGTACAGCTATCTTTTTGACATACTGATTTCATTTTCTTTGGGTATGTACCCAGCAGTGGCATTGCTGGGTCATATGGTAGTTCTACATTTAATTTTTTGAGGAACTTTCATAAAGTTCTTCACGGTGGTTGCACCATTTTACATTCCCAACAAACGTGTACAAAAGTTTCCTTTTCTCCACTTCCTTGCCAACACTTGTTATCTTATGACTCTTTGATAATAGCTGTTCTAATTGAGTGAAGGTATCATGTAGAAGACCAATTCAGGCTCATGTACCCAATGTGTGGCTGATGCCACTGAAACACCAGTGCTTGAAGATTAAAAAAGATTTATTTGATTTGGCCAAAGCAAGAATGCAGCAGGGCAAGATATCTCAGTCCTGCCTTAGCAAAAAGAAGAAGCAGGGAGATTTTATGCAGCTATAGAGTAAGGGAGGGGGATTTTCAGGGAATCCAGGGGAAAAGTCTGTGTTCGTTCAGTCTCAGATAACAACCAGACTACTGGGTGTCAGCAGTTGAACACAATGTCTTTCAAAGCATTCATTCCTTCTGCAGGTTTCTTCAAGATCCTGATGATATCTCCTCCTACTTGACAAAGAAACAGTACAGCAGCAGTTTATAATTATATTGTGGGAACAAGGATTATTGGGCAAAAAGTGAGTGGTTAACATGTGCAAGCAAGCAAGGGCCTCATCAGAATTTTCATCATTGTCACTAAAAATTCTGGGGTGCTGAAATCTCAAGGGGTCCAATTACAATCTTTCACTGTAGTTTTGATTTGCATTTTCCTGATTATCACTGATATTGAGCACCTTTTTATACACCTGTTGTAGACCAGCCTTATTTCTGTACTTTGCATGTACCAAGGTTCTTCTTGCCTCAGGGACAAGTTTTGCATGCTGGCATCTAGGATGTTTGTTGAGAACTCAGATGTCAAGAGTAATATTTGCTCCTGTGGAAGTAATATGTATTTTCTTTTCTCTGGCTGCTTTTACTTAATCCATTTGTTTTCATTTTTTTTCCACAGGTTTTACTAATATATGCCTATGTATAATTTTCTTTGTATTTATACCTCTTTCAATTAGATTCTCAGATCTGTCAGTCTTTTATCAGCTTTAGACAATTTTCAGCCAAATATTGCTTTCTATCTGACTCTTCCTATCTTCTCTTTCTGAGCTTCCAGTTACATACATGTTGTAGATTTGCACTGGCAAATCCAGAATCGATTTTTGTCTCCTCAGTCTGTGAGCTCACCAAAATTATCTGTTGGCATCTCTGCCTCTTAGCTGTTGCCTTCAGCTTCTCACACTTTCTTATCCTTTAAGAAAAATTGGCAAATGCCCTCACAGGGAAAGCAGTGTATAGAGAGTTGGCCTCATGTCAGTGAGCCTTTATTCTCTCTGGGATCTTGACTTCCTAGTTCCTGGTTGACTGGGAAGTAACCTATGCCTTCAAACAATTTTTGTTTAGGTATTTTATCTTGTTTTTATAGTTTTCTTGGCATATACGTTGGTTGGTAAAATGTTACTCGTAGAATTCATAGCTGGAAACAGAATTATTATTTTAAGTAGAAGTTTAAAATTAATTATTGCTAGCATAATATATGAGTTTATGTACATTTTGAGTAGGTAGCCACCTTCATGCCACCAGACTGAAGGATTCCCAAAGTTTTACTGCCTTAACACATTTTCTCTGTGTAATAATACCACAATTGTACTTGAAATCTCCCCATTGGAGAATTCCATTAGAAAAAGCTACTATGCCTCCAGTTTCCAACAATGTTATCTGAATGGATTTTGTATTTTCCACAATGTACTTCCTTAGAACATCTCCCTCAAGAAGATACACAGAAAAGATATTGGTGGTCTCAGGCTTATTCATATGGTGCCAGGTGCCAGTGGCTAGGTAACTAAGAGTGGAAGAAGAAATCTGCTAAGCCTCTTGAAACTCATGCTCAGAATTATCAAAATATCACTGCTCCTAAAATATCTTGTAAGTCACAAAGCTAGGCCAGATTCAAGCAGCACAGGAGTCTCCATCTCTTGATGGAAGAAGCTGCAAAGAATCATGGTCATTTTTGTCATTTTCTGGCAACAGGTTAGACACAAGCTAGTTCTGTGAAGTTTTTGAGAAGTATGTTAGTCCAGTCCCTTCAGAAACAGATACCAAGGCAGGTTAATATGTGCAAGGATCTAACGAAGGAAATGCTGAAAATAAAGGTGAGGGATCCAGAGAAGTCATAAAGAAGACATTGCATGTGTTACCATATTGTAGACCTGACACCTATGAAGGAGAAAGAAAAGGAAAGAAGATTAAATAGGAAGAGCCTTACATTGAAGCAAAATTCCTAAAAACAGTCTGAAAACTGAGCGAAAAATCATGACTTATTGGGGAAACCTCCCTCAGCCTCTTGGTCCTATACTCTTGTCTTTTTCAGCTTGTAAATATTGATAAATGCCTTAGTTGTCTGTCCATTTATGTTGCTCATAAAGACACCATGTTCCAACCATTTTCATAACTTCCTGTGGGTAAAGCCCTCTTGACTGGCTCTCTGATGGTATTGGTTCTTATCATAATTGTGGCCTCCTGGCTTCTGGCATTTAAGCCTTACCCCTTGTCTTCTGTCACTGCAGGGCTCTGCCATCCCCATGAATACTAATGAGCCCATGTCTGTGACTCCCTCTCCTACTATCATTCCTGGTCTTTACAGGACACCCACTACTGAACTTCCTAGTGGTGCTGTTGCCCCTCTCAGGAATGAATTCCTGATGACCCTGTTTAGAGTAAACAGTTGATTCTCTGTGCCCTCCTGTGAAGCACTGTCCTTGGTTGAGTTTTCTGGCCTCCCATAATATAGTCATTCTGGCCTGCCCACTTCCCTAAGACTTTGTATTTCTTCCTCTAATGCATGCAGGGCACCTCCTGCTCCCTTCACTTAGCAAGAGCTTCTCCAGGCTTCTAAGAACCACACTAGAAGTGAATTTGCCCTGTCCTCTGGGGTTATTGCTAGAGGGTAAAATTCTATGTTCCCACAAGTTCCACTAAGTCAATAAATTCTTGTTTATCCAGTCTTATATTCTGATAACCTTGATCAAACACCTTCAAAGCCTGATCCCAGGTAGACTTTTCTGATTCCTGTTGGTACATGTTAGCTAATTCTTGCAATTCCTTCATTATGTAATTTCTTTTATTCCTTATTAGGCCCAACATATTCTGACAGGTTATCCTAGAATTTAACCCTGGTTATATATCTTTAGCCAGGAGAGCGGATAGGAGCAGCTCTTGGGGGATGGGGGGTGAAAAGATAAATGCTATAATCTTGCAGGAGAGAGGCCTTTGCTGCATCTCCCAGCACAGTGGTAGTGTTAGCTCTTACAGAAAAAGATGGGACAGCTCTGCAAGATCTAAGGGCTTGGGAGTCTGCAAAGTAAATGTTCTCAAGGGAATCCATCCAGATGCCCCCTACTACATTTCAAGATCCTAGGTTTTCTCACTTAGGACCCTAACTTTACCATAGTAAGTTTGCCTTGGCTGAACCTTTAAATGTCTCTGGAATGCTGTGATTCTTACTAAAAGATCCTGTGTCTGTTCTCAGCTGTTTGATCTTCCACTGCAGAAGATAAGGACCTCTATTAATCTACCAAAGAGTTTATGTGGTTGTAGCCCTTATCCTTTAACTGTTTATTAACAGTCTTCAATTTCTCATTAGCTCTTTTTAGGTCATCCTTACAACTTAGCAATAAACAGTCTACTCCTTTGTTCTTGTAAGAATACTCTTCCCATATCTGTCAAATGTCTGAGCTATTGTTTCTGCAAAGGCTTTCCCGTTTTGGTTTCTGGGACACATTTCCTCTGGTCACTACCAGTGAAATTATCATTTAGGCTGCCACTTTGTATCAGGATAGTATACTCTGTCCACTAGGTGGTAAGTAAGCCAGTCTTCAAACCCCATATTACTGCCTACTTTATACTGGCTACCATTAGCACCATTCATATTAGGATCCTCTGAGAAGAAACCAAGATGAAGTTAGATTTGCAATAGATTTATCGAGGGAAATGCCTTTGAAGGATCAAGGGGAAAAAGCTGGATAAGTCTGAGAGAGCTATCAGATTTTGGTGTAGATCAGACACCTGTGAAGAAGAGAGGACAGTAAAGAGGACTGGGTAGAAAGATCGCAGTACAGTTCAAGCAAGAGAGTTTTGTCCAGGCTGATAGGAATTCTTGTAGTAAATTCTTTTAATTTTATGTTGCCTCAACATCCATTTTGAAATACTAATTTAACTTTCTCATACCAGAAGCATGACTCAGTCATCCTTGACACAGTTTCCAGTTCCACACCTCACCCAAATGGCTCAAGTCAGTGGCCAGAGATAAGAACTTAGAGACATCCCTCCTATGAGCAGACCGGGCTCCCTACTTTCCCACCACTTCCTTTAAAAGTATCATTCAGACATTTGTCTGTAAACTTAAAGTGACCCACATGCTATTCCATTATTCCAGGTACCTCATTTTATTGCACTTCATTTTATTGTGCTTCTTATAAATTGAAGGTTTGTGGTAATTATGGGTTAAGCAAGTATATCACCACCATTTTTCCAATAGCATGTATTAATTTCATGTCTCTGCATCACATTTTGGCAATTCTCATAAAATTTCTAACTTGTTCATTATTATACCTGCTATGATGATCTGTGATTAGAGATCTTTGATGTTACTGTTGTAATTGTTTTGGGGTACCATGAATCATTCCTTTATAATATAGCAAACTTAATAGATAAATGTTGTGTGTGTTCCTACTGCTCCACTGACCAGCTTTTCCTTATCTCTCTCCCTCTTCTCGGGCCTCTCTATTCCCTGAGCCACAATTATATTGAAATTGGGCCAATTAACAACTTTACAATGGCCTGTAATTGTTCAAGTGAAAGAAAGAGTTATATGTCCCTCACTTTAAATCAAAAGCTAGAAATGATTAAGCTTGGTGAAGAAGGCATGCTGAAAGCCAAAATAGGCTGAAAATTAGGCATCTTGTGCCAAAAAGCCAGATTGTGAATGCAAAGTAAAAGTTTTTTAAAGGAAATTAAAGTGCTACTCCAGTGAACACATGAATGATAACAAATAGTCTGAGTGCTGATATGGAGAACATTTTAATGGTCTAGATAGAAGATCAAAGCAGAAACAACATTCTCCTAAGCCAAAGTCTAGTTCAGAGCAAGGTTCTTTTTTTTTCAATTTTCTGAAGGCTGAGAGAGGTAAGAAAGCTGCAGAAGAATAGCTGGAAGCTAAGAGAGATTGATTCAGGAGACTGAAGAAAATAAACCATCTTCATAATGTAAAACTTCAAGGCGAAACAGCAAGTGATGATGTAGAAGTTGCAGCCAGTTATGCAGAAGATCTAGCTAAGATAACTGAGGAAGGTGGCTACACAAAACAGTAGATTTTCAATGCAGATGAAACAGCCTTCTTGTGGAAGATGATGCCATCTAGGACTTTCCCAGATAGAGAGGAGGAGTCAATGCCTGACATCAAAGTTTTAAAGGACACACTGACTCTCTAGTTAGTGGCTAATGCAGCTGGTAATTTTTAGTTGAAGCCAATAATCACTGACTATTTCTGAAAATCCCAGGGCCCTTAAGAGTTACGCTAAATCTATTCTGCCTGTGCTCCATAAATGGAAAAACAAAGCCTGGATGTCAGCAAGTCTGTTTACAGCATGTTTACCAAATATTTTTAAGCCCACTGTTGACACCTACTACTCAGAAAGAAACAGATTTCTTTCAAAATATTGCTGCACATTAACAATGCACCTGGACACCCAAGAGCTGTGATGAAGATGCAAAAGGATATTAATGTTGTTTTCATGCCTACTAACCCAACATCTATTCTGCCGTCCATGAATCAAGGAGTAATTTCAACTTTCAAGTCTTATTACTCAAGAAATACATTTCATAAAGCTATTTTGCTGCCTTATAAGGTAATTCCTCTGATGAATCTGGGCAAAGTAAATTGAAAGCCCTCTGGAAAAGATTCACCATTCTAGATGTTATTAAGAACATTTGGCTGGGTGCGGTGGCTCATGCCTGTAATCACAGCACTTTGGGAGGACAAGGCGGGTGGATCACCTGATGTCAGGTTCGAGACCAGCCTAGCCAACATGGCAAAACTCCATCTCTACTAAAAATACAAAAATTAGCCAGGCTTGGTGGTGGGCACCTGTAATCCCAGCTACTCAGGAGGCTGAGGCAGGAGAATCACTTGAACCCAGGAGGCAGAGGTTTCAGTGAGCCGAGGCCTGGGCAACGAGAGTGAAACTCCATCTTAAAAAAAAAAATTGTGCTTCTTGGGAGGAGGTCGAAATATCAACAATAGCAGAAGTTTGGAAGAATTTGATTCTGACTCTCATGGATGACTTCAAGACTTTCAAAACTTCAGTGGAGGAAGTACTGCAGATGTGGTGGAAATAGCAAGAGAACTACAATTAGAAGTGGAGCCTGAAGATGGAACTGAATTGCTACAATCTCATGATAAAACTTGAATGGATGAGGAGTTGCTTCTTATAGATGAGGAAAGAAAGCAATTTATTGAGATGGAATCTACTCCTGGTAAAGATGCTGTGAACATTGCTTTAAATAACAAGAAAGGATTTATAATATGACATAAATTTACTTGATAAAGCAGCAGCAGGATTTGAGAGAATTGACTCCAATTTGAAAAGAAGCTTTACTGTGGATAAAACGCTATCAAACAGCACTGCATGCTACAGAGAAATCTTTTATGAAAGGAAGAGTCAGTTGATGTGTCAAACTTCACGGTTGCCTTATTTTAAGAAATTTCCATAGCCACCCCAACCTTCAGCAACCACCACCCTGATCATCAGCAGCCATTAACATTGAAGCAAGATCCCCCAATACCAGCAAAAAAATAATGTCTCACTGAAGGCTCAGAGGATTGTGACCATTTTTTCACAATAAAGTATTTTTTGAAGTGTGTACTTCATTTAGACATAATGCTATAGGACATGTAATAGAGTACAGAACAGTATAAACATAACTTTTATATATACTGGGAAGCCAAAAATTCATATGACTTGCTTTATTGTGATATTCACTTTATTGTGATGTTCTCGAATGGAACTCACAATATCTCTAAGGTATGATTGGTATAAATACAACAGAATACTATTCAGCCATAAAAAGTAGAAAATCCTGTCATTTGTGACAACGTGGATGAACCTAGAGAACATATGTCAAGTGACATAAGCCAGACGCAGAAAGACAAACACTGCATGAGATCTCACCTGTGTGTAAAATGTAAAATTGTCAAATTCACAGAAGTAGACAGTAGAAGGGTGGTCTTTAGGTGCTGGGCTGGGTCTCTAGTGGGGGAAATGGGGAGATAATGGTCAAGGATACAAAGTTTCAGTTATGCAAGATGAATAACTTCTGGAGACCTACTGTAAAACATGTTGACTATAGTTGACTGTAGTTAACAATATTATATTGTATACTTGAAATTCCTAAGAGGGTTTCACCTCAAGTGTTCTTACCACAAAAAAAGAAAAAGAAAAAAAAAACTATGTGAGATGATACATATATTAAGTAACTTGATTATGGTTATCATTTCATGAAGTATGTATAAGTGTATATCAAAACATCACATTGTATACCACAAATATATACAATTTTTATTTGTCAAGTATATGTCAAGGCTGGGAAATAAACAAAAAAGGAAAACCACATAGAATACATGTTCTTCAGCCTACGCTTGTCTTCAAAATCAGCTTATTATATAGTATTGAAACATCCAATATATGCTTAGATGCCAATATTTAATTACTTTGCCCTTCATTAACTACTGAACGAACATCTTTCTAAAGAAAAAAAGAAATAACACTACTGTGACTGAAGAATAAGAGAGAGTGATGGGGAAAGAGAGAAGTCATGAAGCTGTAAATGTAGGCAAGAACTAGATCATGCAAATATTGGTTTGTATTCCATTTTATGTTTATTTTATGATAAGTAAGCTGTACAGAGAATGGATGGAGGGTGTAGCAGTGAATGGTCATGTAAAAACAGGTAGGATTGTGGAGCAGAATGCCTTGCCAGAAATACAATTTCCTATCTTCCTCACTTTAAAGCACCTTAGGCTATAGTGAGTTTAGTCTCTATCTAAATGAAATAAGAAACTAAGAGTTTAAACAAGATGAATGATTCTTGTTATGGCCCAACAGTTCCTCTCATGTGTAATTTTCAAACCCATCCTCATTACAGTCCTCTTCCTCTGAATACTTCTTGGTTGACCTATATTCCACATAAAATGTGATACCCAGAACAGACTATTACACTAAATATATAAGCTGACCAATTGCAGAGTAGAGAGTGGGACCATGGATTTCTTTAAACTACACACTACATTTTCATCAACACAAACTAAGTTTTGATTTGTTTTGTTCAGCAGCCTCTAAAAATTATTTTTTCTTTCATTTACAATGTCTTGATTTGAATTAAAAAATACCAAAGAGAATAGAAGAAGCCAAAATATATCAAAGTCAAATATCACATAGAGTTTGCAATAGTTCCCTAAATGCTATCCCCCTGTTTTTCTCCATTCTGACCCTCTACTCAGCCCCTGCTGTTTCCCTGAGGTTGAGATTTTGAATTTAGACTTTGGTTACAGAAACTCCAACAGGCTGACCTTGATTCATATGCAGATTCTGTTCCAAGGTTAGAGCTCTGTAAGCAGGATGGTTGCAAAAGCCTCCCTGGAATAAGATTTTTAGGCATGTTTAATTTAAAACACTAAATATTTCATCTATAAAATGTGGAAGAGCTCATATCTGAGCTTTCAGCTTCTTTTTCTTTTCCAGATAGTTAAGAGTTGTGAATTTTAAGACCTCCAAGAAGTTGGCAGAGGACGTGACATGGGAAACTTTTGCAGTGTTGATTCCTCCTGTGGGTCTAGGGACTAGTAAGGACATTCATATTCCAAAGATGTCAGTAGGAAGAGTTCTACTGTCCATCCCACTGCCTCACATACTGGACAAAATGAAACACTGAGTGTATCAGTCAAAGTTTTTAAAAAATTCAACCCAACACATGTCAGCTATGTACTATGAGGCAAGCACTGTGCTTGCTTCTGGAAATGTAATGGTATAGCCGTGAATGTAATGGTAAAGCAGTGAATAGGACACTGTCCTAGCCCTTAGAGGTTTCTTAAATGATCAGTACTCATATCTTACTTTTTTATTCCATTGAAAACAAATCTTTCTCTCTTCCCCCGCCCCCGCACACACGTGTGAGCACAAACACAGGTTCCCTTTGTTTTTCTCAACAGCCACAGCCTCACAAAGACCTGCTGAAAATACCTTATCACCTTAGTGTGAACAGGAAGTCTCATTTGTGCATGCTCCCAAAATACTCCAGCTCCAACAGCACCGTAACACATTAGTGTGAACACTCAACTACATTTGTGCTCTAATAATCACCTTTTAGGGATGACAGTTTTACTGCTGATAAGTAGTATACCACGATGGACTAGTAGATGCAGCTAGCCATCACTGCTTTTTGCAGTGTTTTAATGGATTGTTAGGGGCTTTGCTTTCATGTTTCTTTTCTTTACTTTTTCTTTGTGGACAAAAATTTTAAGACCAGAAACACAAAATGCTTCAAGAGTTTAAAATTAATAATAAGGAGTGAGAAACATGATTGAGTTGACGTGCACAACCTATAGTCACACAGTTCTATAAAACTCATTTTTTTATACAGCACTACTCCTGGAATTTTTAATTGTGTTTATCACAGAACATTCAAGTTTATGTTAACCAGTTGCTCACTGGTGACCGCAAATTCTAACCATGTAATTGAGCTCCTCAATATGCTTCTGGAGATGTATGCTTTTCAAGATATTTGAAGTTGGTCTGTGGATTTCTGTGCCTCATTTCTTCATGTTTGTGTGCCTAGGACATGGGCATCTATCCTACTGGGGAGCCATAATACCCCATCTACAATATGCCCATTTGTGCAAATTTTGATCAACTGTGTATGCTGAATGCCTTATTCTTTCCCAGTTCTCCAGGAAGGAAAAATGCCTGCTTTTATCTTCCATGTGATAGAATTAATACTAAGTATTCTCTCTAGGGCCAGTTTGAAGGTATAATAAAGATAATGGCTACCAATTAATGAGTACTCATTAAGTATTAGGCACCATTCTAGGTTTTTTATATGGGCATCCCAATGGTAACCACAACAGCTCTATAAAGTAACTAGTCTCAAAGATATATTTATTTTCCCAAATTTTACAGCCATCAATTGCAAAAATTAGATTCGAGCCCACAACTACTACCTACTACCTATATGAAAACTAGTCTATTTTTAGAGATTCACTAAAATAAAGAAATTATTAACCCAATGACAACTTGAATATCAACATCTGTTAAACTGGTCTACTAATGATGAAAACTTGGAGTTATCAGGAATAACGAACAAAGCAATTAAACACTTTCAATGGTACCTGAGTAAACTAAGATTTGAGAACTTTTCCTAAGTTAATTAGAAAAGCCAAAAACAGTAGATGATTTTCCTTTAAGTAAGGGAAATCATCTTGTTTGGCCCATTTATCCAAAGTTAGAACCAACTGTGCCGATAGCTTTAAATGGTCCTTGATATTTCATCACATTAGAATGTGGCCTACTGCTTCATTTGCAGATTAGACATATCTATCTTCAAGTAGGCTAGTTTTTGAATACAGACAAAAAAATTTACATATATGTATTAACATGTACCTAAAGGCAGATATATAAGAATAATTATCTGGACTGAACCAAAGAATATTAAGTTGAACATTGTACATGAAAGATTGTTGAGCCTTATGATACAATTTAAAATTCACAGAAAGAAAACTCCACAATTTTTGTTACCCCAATGTTACCCTTAGAAAGCTCATTAACACCATAAAACAACCAGGTCATACAATAGCTCTGAGGATGTGTTGGTTTTTAAAGGAAATTATCTTCTAAATGACATTCATTCACATAAAACTACCAACTTGATTTGAAACACTTATTATTCTCCAGTACTTGACTGTGGCTTGAGGGAACACAGGTAAGAGTTTATAAGGAACAGAAAGGTTGCTACCTTGATAATTATGTTGACGTACACTAACAGTCATTGCTTCTTTATGAAAAAAAAAAAAAGGAAATATCTTATATCTCCTTTTAGAATGAGCTAATAGTAATCTCCTTTTTCATCACTAGATATCATGAGTAAAAAACTGCCTTGTTAAAAGAAAAACATTTTGCAGGGAGTGAGAAAGAAAGAGGGATAATTTTCAAAGTTCTAGCAGCTCTCACTTTTAGAAAACATTATCACTCTTGAAATCAATGACTCTAGAGAGTAAATGAAGGAGCTGAGCTCAGCAGAAGCATAGAGGTGGCTGCAGAGGTATGCCCTACTAGAATTTTAAGAATATAAAGTGTAAATAACTATTTTTTCCTCAGATCTCTCTAAATGAAATGTATACTACATGTACACTAAAATAATGGGCATGAACATTGTACAGACCTGTTTTTAAACTCAGTTACATTGGACAACTATTGATTTAATTGGCAAGTACATGTCTCTGAGATTAAAAAAAAAAAAAAAGAAAACATTACCACTCATACATGTGCCTCTCAAAGCTTACGGGGTAGACATAAGTTGTGAGGCAGTAGAAATTAGGTAAATTGGTCAAGCTCTCTGATTTTGAAAAAGAAATCATGAGAAAATTGTTGTCAATAGACAAAAAGTAAGAACATAAGTACTTAACCTCTAATAAAACTTGAGTAATTCTGTCACTGAGCTGGACATTATCACATAGCCTTACTTATTTTAAAGTAACCAGAATTTTAAAATGGCATTAATGCTCTTGGACATTAAGTCTTTGACTTTCTTAAAGAGAGAGGAGTAAGAATTTACTATTTTCCAGTATGCTAATTTTCTTTTCCCCACTTCCTGTGAACAATAGAGGAGAAGTAAAATGATTTCCTTTCAAAGTAAAAGATCTAACATTACCTAATATTTATTGAATTGTATGTAATGCTATGCCAAACACTACCTGATTTAATCTTCACAATAATGCTGTAAAGCAGATACTATTACTCTCCGTGTTTTATGGATAAGGACATGCAGACAAGAAAGACAAGGAAGAAAAATAAATAAGATTAAGTGACTTTCCCAAGATTATGTAGCTGATAAATATCAGAACTAGCATTTGAACTCATATTCAGACAATACCACATCTCAAAATAAGGAAAAGAAACGACTAAACATGTATACAATAAAGAAAGCAGCTGAATTTAACATTCTTAGGTCAATTTAAATGGCTGGAATATAACAATGTCTCAAAAAATATTTGCCAAAAAATACCTGATTGCATAAGTAAATTAATAAATGCCATAGTGATTTTCATAAACTGATATGTGGGGTCTTACAGGGACAGATTTCAAACTTTTGCTCAAAGTTTTGAGCAGAATAATCGAAATAGAAACACCAATGGGGATTTACAGGAGTCTGTGGGTAGGCTATGCAAGTTCTTAAGACCCTTAGTCAAGATGTCAAAGATAAATACTGAAAACTGACTATTAAACTCATTCATTTGAGATGCAGACCTGGAGCTGCTAGATGAGCCTGCGGCCTTCTTTACCAGATTTTATTTCTGTGCTGAACAGTTGATTCCAGCTTTAGTTTAGAGATGAGCTGCCCTTCCTAACTCTAACTATTGATTATCATATTAAGAACAAAACCTTATGTTCAGTTGAGGATAGCATCATTATTTCATAAAGCTTCTCTTTTTTTATTTTTGAAGTGAGGAAAAATACAGCATAAACTGAACATTTACTGCAGGGAGAGTTTCTCCTCATTATTCAAGTATAAAATGTGACTAGGATGACGGGGTCAGCTATTCTCTAGCAACACAAAGCAATATCTTTAAGTAGATAAAAACAGGCAGAAGGTATTCTGCAGTCTTTGGTAGGCATGTAGTCACATTCCTGGTTGAAGACACTGTTTGAATATATGTAGCACTGCCCCAACTCCCATTTCCTTTTGATCAATCAACAGGTGACAAAGATAACTCAGCAAGTTAAAATCAGTCTCTTTTCAATCCCATACGATATGGATCCCAAATTGACTGTCATGAATACAACCTACAGGAAAAAAAAAAAACTGTTCCTTTCAAACCAACTGGCCCTGAATGCCTGCTTCCTTTCTGGAGATGCTCAGTGCCCCCACCCCAGAAAAAAAAAGGTTACCCCACTGCTTTCCCCAACCAGCTGAAGTAAAAAGGAGATAAATTTATTTGGGCATAAATTGCTGGGGAAAAAAAATCATCTGAAAGCCTCTGTGCAATTAACAGAAAAGCTGCAGCTTTTAAGGCCAAAGCTGAACAAATCCATTAAACATGCTGAAGGTGTAGGAGGCTGTCATTAAACACATTGGTAGACACACATACTGGGACATTTAAGCCTGACCTCCCTGAGCAAAAACACTTTGTGTTTAGCTAATTTTGTCCAATTTTATGATCTCTTCTAAAACAGAAATTATGCAAATAGAGTTTTATTTGGAGTAGTTTTCTGTTAATGCACAAAACATCACACTATGGCTGTTATTGTCTAAAGCAATTCACAGGGGCCACCTTCTCAACAACTCAACACCTCCCAATGCCTAGGAATGGCACCCAAGCTTCTAAGTAGAAAAAAAAAAAAAAATTCCCAAATGAATCCATCGAAGTGCAAAGTTCAAACACATCTAGCAGGTAACTGCCATTGTCCCACAAGCACAAAAAGCCTCTCAAAGATTTATCCCTTTTCATGTTAACAGTTTTTCTATTTCTAGTGGACACGTTGTCACCGCAGCTCCCCCTACCCTAGCCTGCACATTTAGCTTATTATTATCCTAAGTGCCTAAATTCCTCTTCCAGTACAGATCTTTTCCTACTGTGGAGAAATCAGCTGGTAGGAAAAAGTCAATGTTTTCTCCTTGTTAAGGTTGGCATATGAATGGATCTTCTAATTGTGAATTAGAGAGTGCTCATAACATTAACATGGATTACTATGCCCTAAGGATCCAATCAACTAAATACGATACATAAACATGAATATGGGTATTAACACATGTCACAAATCAGCACAGTCTCTTTGTACATTGAAAGTCCACACGTCCCCTTGGCATAGCCAATTCTACTCTCACCCTTGCACTGCAAATACTCTCACTTCTCCATTTGAACACCATATGATTTCTGCTAAGTTACTATTTATCAAAACAATTATATTTCCTCCAAAATCATCTCCCCTCATCTTTTTACTTTCCCTATTCACTCAGTCCTATCCCTCATTTTCTTCCCTCTACAACCATTCTCCAAGATGCAGCAATTCTTTCATTTTGACATCTTTTTGCCTATGGCTTCCTTTCCAATCTAACCACACTACCCTGGAACAGATCACTTTCACCTTCTGCCTAAAGTAACAATTACTCTGTCTCCATTTTTCCTCCTCTCCAAACCACATTCTAAATGATGAAGACATTCATTATCATGAAATGGCACTGTACATATGTTATTTCCTCCTTCATAAACTTTAATGGCTCCCCATGGACTAAAGCATAAGGCCTACCACAACTATATCTCTCACTATCCTCCTATACTTACCTCTATTCCAACTAAAACAAGTAAAAATGGAACTGGCATTTAATCAGTGCCTACATGTACCAAACATTGTGTGAGGCACTTTACATATATTTAACGTAATCCTCACACCAACACTATAAAGGAAATCCTATTACCAGTATTCTGATGAAGTAGATATTGAGGATCAGATAAAAGAAATGATTTGTCCAAGGTCATACTATACTTGTTTGACTGATACAGGATTTTTAACACATATCTGCCCTATTCTTATATCAGTACTCTCTTCATAGCACCTTTCACTTAGTGTTTTCATATTTTTCAAAAGAAGTCATGAACCTTTCACCTCTGCCCTTTTATGCATACTGATTTGCTTGTCAGAAATGCCCTCTTCACCTCCTCTCAACACTTACTCCAAAAACTGACTCAACCCATGTGTATTGGAGCGTTCTTTTGAAGCCGAGCACGCACATGATCACACGTGTTCAACTCAGTTTTTTTTCCCAGTATATACTACCTAAGATTATTACTGATTCTTTTATGAAACCATTATTTTTTCTGAATGAATTATAAGCTTTTATCTTCTTTTTTTGAGACAGGGCCTCAGTCCATCACCCAGGCTGGAGTGCAGTGGCACCATCAAGGCTCAATGCAACCTCTGCCTCCCAGGCTCAAGTGGTCCTCCCACCTCAGCCCCCCAGTGGCTGGGACTACAGGTGCATGCTACCATGCCAGAGCAATTTTTGTAGTTTTTTGTAGAGATGGTTTTTCACCACGTTCCCCAGGCTGGCCTCAAACATTCGGGCTGAAGTGATTCACCTGCCTTATCCTCCCGATGTGCTGGAATTACAGGTATGAGCCAGTGCACCCGGCCATAAACCTCTTATAAGCATGAATTTGTCCCACTTATTTATGCCCTATACATACTAAGCATCTAGTAAATGTTTGTAGTTGTCAGTGTTGATGGAGGTAACGATTATGCTTAATTTTGTAAGTTCCTTCATCTGGCTTTCCTGATGCAATCCTAAATTGAATCTTGGTGACTTTCCAATAACATCAAAATCCAAAGCCAATCCTTATAATGAAAAAGAAGAACCTCATAAAAAGTTAGCAAGAAATATTGCATTCCCAAGAGTTCCAAGCACCATAGCAGGCACATAGAAGATGTACATAAAATACCTGTCAAATTATTGATTTGTGTCTGAAATGTCAGGCGCGTGCACACACACGCACACTCACACACACACAACAGAGCTCAGAACACTGGCGTTTTAAAATCTAGAGCATGGCTGAAAGCTGAGACCATGTTGTCTCTGTACAACTGAAACAAATAAAAACAAAATAACTAAAATTACCAAGCTGGAAAGTCACAAAGCTTAAAAATTGACAGGTAGTCTAACCATACATCACAATCATTATGGCAATTAAAAGAGTTTAAAGCAGAAATGATGATGAGATTAATTAGAATTTGACATATTCTTTCAAGAAGAGGGGAAAGCTTGCTAGCATGCTGACATGGTTTTATTATAGACAAACTCAATTGTTTTATTTCTACATATTTTATATTTTGTATCTTCAATCATAAATGCATGTGATAAGATATATAAAAACAAAGCATATTCAGCATTTGAATTAAATATAATCATTTCACCATGAGTATCTACATCTAATTAAAAGGGCCTTTCAACGGTTTGTTGTAATAGCAAAAGCACTTAACTAGGAATCAGGAATCTGGATTCCAGGGTCAATTCTAGCTGCGTGATTTGAGGCAAATAATTTCATCATTGCAGAAATTAATTTATGAACATTCCATAAAATAATATCTGAAATACTAGCTGTGACATTAAGTCTTATTTCATTATACCAATACTCTCTGATGGCATTCAAAAAGGGACCAAAACAAAGAAAAATATGAGAATTAAAATAGTTGAAATGCCACTTGCATAAATGCACACATACATAATACATGTAAAGCAATAGCTACAGAGAAATAGATACAAACTTTTTTAGGTGTACAAATTTTCTCCATGTGTGGAGTATGCCATTTTACCAGATTATGTCCTTTTCTAAATTACCTCTGCTCAAGACTCATTTCCTCTACCACATGAGTCCAGACTAACTCCTCCTGGCATCAGTTACTGTTATCACTCCAGCACCCTGTCAGTGTTTTAGCTTAAGAAGTTGGTAATATAAAGGTCATAGAATGGATTGCTACATTAGTGTTTGTCTTATGTGCCATATACCCCAAGTATAGGAACAGTTGTCCTTTTCTGGGGAATGAAATGTAGCATAACTGAGAGAGCATAGCCTTTCAATAACATAAGTATCAAACAATAGATAAAATACTGCAGAAAAATAAAAGCAAATATTTATTTGACCTAAGATGGAAAAGCACTCTGTATAAAAGCAGTGAAAAAAATGCAGAAAAAGATGGGTTGATTTGACACAAGAAATTTAGAAGGTAAATAAAGTGGGACAGATTATTTGCAGAAGCAAAATACAAATGATTACTCATCATATAAGAAAAAACATCAAGCATCTCTACTAATCAAAGAAATACAATTAAAATGAGGTATGAGTATTGTCTATATTATTTACAACTATTTTATGATCATTAACGCTAGCAAGGAGACAAGAAAACAGACATTAATAGACTGACATGAGTGTAAATTGGTAAAGCTTTTTTGAAAATTGAGCATATGTTATTAAAAACCTTAAAACTGCTTAGATGCTTTGCCTGAGTAATCTAATTCTCAGAAACGTATCCTATAAAATAATCATAGTCTCAATAAAACAGATTTATATCCCAAAGATGTCCATTAAAGCATTATTTATAATAGTGAAAAATTAGAAGTCTAAAATATCCAGCTTAAAAAACAATGGTGGAAGAAGCATTAGTCACTAACATAGCATTGTTATAAAAAATAGTTAATAAAATGGTAATGTGTTCTCGATATGATGTTAAGGAACAATAATCAAGATACAATTATATATGACAGTGTGATACCGATTATGCTTTTTTTGGTGTGTGTACATTTTAATGCACACTAACATATTAATAGTAGTTGTCTCTACATAATAGTAATTTGGGGTGACATTTCTATAATTTGTCTTTTACATTTTGCAATTCTCTACTGTAAGCTTGTATTGCTTTTACAAAAAGAAAAAAACTCAAGAGGCTTTGGATTCATACACACTTTGAGTTCGAATCATAGTTCTGCCATTTCTTAGCTGTGTGACACTGGTAAATTAGTTAAAACCTTCAAATTTTAGTTTTTTAACTTATACATGGAATTAGTACCATCTGACCCCCATAACTGGCTCTTGGTTAAATGAAATAGTAATATGTATTGCACAGAGTTTTTACTTTTTGTCTTTTCTTTTCTCTATATTCCCCCCATAACATCTAGGGCATTTAATCAATGATCCTACATAATAAACAGAATTTTACAAGTGGAAATTAAAAAGCTATACAAAAAATAGAAACTCATTGATTCACTATAGAGGAAAAGACTAAATCTGAAGTCACAAATTTAAGGCATTTAGACAGCAAGAGTTCCATGGGCACCCATTCCCCTTCATATACACACACTTTGATACGATTTTTAAGTTGTTTGTCAATATTCAGAACTCAAAAGAGTACACAAAATAATCTGGATTTCCTGAAAATCTAGCAACAATGGGTGCAAGTTCTCATTTAGCAATCACTACAGCTGAGAAACAGTGACTTTGTTTAGGTAGATATACGCTTTGGGGGCTCACCACAATCTTCACCAGTCTCTCTTATTTCCCTAATACCAGGTCCACAGTACTCATGTGTATTACCTTTCTGATTTCTGTTTGTGTTTGAGACTCTCCAATTTAACTCATCTACCACAAAACAACCAAGGGAGAAAGATCTTTCTTCCTTACTGATAAATTGAAGTAAAATTTTAGGTTTAGTACTACTACTACTTGTTCACATTTATGTTTTATTTTCTTACTAATACAATAGAAATATATTAAAATGTTTAAATGAAAATGACTTACAAGCCAGTATAAACACCATAATGTTAACGGAATTATCTTTCCTATCTGGAACCTTTAATGGCATTTTTACACTAAAAATAATCTCTAGTATTTGTTAAAATAAAGCTCTTCAAATATACAGTTTGATAGAAGAAATACGACCTAGTGTTTGATAGATCAGCAGGATGAATATAGATTACAACAACCTACTGTATACATCAAATTAACTCGAAGAGAATAATTCAAATGTTTCTAGAATAAAGAAAAGATAAATATTTAAGGTAATGTTTATCCCAATTATACTGATTTGACCTTTACAAATTATATGAATGCACTCAATTATCATATGTGCCTCCAAAATATGTGCATCTATCATGTATGAATAAAAAAAATCAAATTTTTTTAAAAGAGAAAACAAAAATAAAATAAAGCTCTTGTAGCATTACTGACAAGAAAGTTGAATTATTTTTCTTTTCTATGGGGTCCTACATTAATTTAAACCAGAATTCAGTACCATCCAGTATCCTTCACATGGCATGGGTGAGGAATTAAATCAATGTCAGCCACTGTAAGACTGGCTTAGCCCAGAAGAAAGAGAAATATATACATTGATCCATCCATATATCCATCCATACATACATACATACATACACACACAGACGACAACCAACAGAAGGTCAATGGCTGACATAGTTATGGTTTACCCAGCCCTATTTAGTAATTATAATGTTGATGTGGATTTTATTTGTTGACATAAAAATATATCTACTCCACAACATAGTACTGAATGGAAAAAGAAGTTTACAGCAATATACATAAGATGATGTCATTTCACTTTAGTTCCAGCAGCCATTTTTCAGTCTGTCTTAGTTTTCCAAATTTTTGTGAGCTTCCATTAGTTTGTTTTTCTATTAGCATTTTAGTAGGAACCAGGAGAGGTATCTTAAGTGATGCTTAGCCAGGTGCCATTTTAAACTCAAAGTCTCCATAGCAATTATTAGAATCTTTCTTTTTCTATGAGCCAGAGGACAGAATAATTGTGGATATGTTAACGGAAAAGCAATATTATTACTTGTTTAAATTAAGCTGGGCGGGGAGGTCAAGGATGTGTCAGCTGCAATTACACTGCCCTTTACCAAACCAGGAGGCATTTCCTATTATCAGCTGCTTGTTTCACTTAAACAGCAGTTCTGTGCCTTAGGGTGGTAATCTGCTTTAGGAGAGAGAAAGGGCAAAGATAGTGCCCCCATCTCCCTGGTCAGTCTTACCTAGGAGACAGGCCTCTTAAAAGTTTATCCCAAAATCAGGTTGATCTTTATAGATCACTTAGCTAAACACCTAGGCACACATAATCTGACTCCAAGATATAGGATTGATATGGTTTGGCTGTGTCCCCACCCAAATTTCATCTTGAATTGTAACTCCCACAATTCCCACATGCCATGAAAGGGACCCACTGGGAGGTAACTGAAACATGGGGGCAGGTGTTTCTCATGCTGTTCTCTCAATAGTGAATAAGTCTCATGGGATCTGATGGTTTTAAAAACGGGAGTTTCCCTGCACAAGCTCTCTCCCTTTGCCTGCTGCCATCCATGTAAGATGTGACTTGCTCCTTCTTGCCTTCCACCAGGATTGTGAGGCCTCCCCAGCCATGTGGAACTGTAATGCCATTAAACATCTTTCTTTTGTAAATTGCCCAGTCGCAGGTTTATCTTTATCAGCAGTGTGAAAATGGACTAATACAGGGACAACAATTAGACCAAAAAAAAAAAAAACAAGTTATTGTAGCTGTAGCTTAAAATGTTACAGCCAACGCATTCCCAGCCCTCCAACCTGACTAATTACAGCAGTCTAACATCTTGCACCTGAATATAATTAGGCCACACTAAAATGAAATCAATCAGGGCAAGGAAAATGCTATCAAAAAACAGAAAAACAGAAAACGATCATTCTAAAGAGATTGCTAATTTCAAATAAATGATGGAAGGGAGAGAAGATGTAAAACTTCCTTGGACTGGCAAAGAATGTTGTTAGGGGAAAAGATTTCCTAAAATAATCTATAATATTAGTTCATCATATAGTTTACTAATGAAACTGTAAAAACTCAGTAATTTTGTTTTTCCCTTAGTACTGAGGCCACATTAGTGTACTTTTCAAAGATATACTACAGACAGCATTAATTCACCATATAAAAGAGTCACATCACAAATATTAAAACCATCAGTTTTTACCATGTCTTCTACCCTGTATCCCTCAAGATGAATGTATTATGTTGTGTGCTGTTTGAGTGAGGAGAGGGGATAAACTCTTTTGACTTAACCAAAATAATTAATATAACTACTATATTAAATGTTATAGAAATGTTACAATAAAATTAAAGTATTACCAAAACATGACTCAACTTTCTTAAACAACAACAACAACAAAAAAAAAGGAATCAAATACAAAACTCAGGAAAACAGCCAAGACTTTGAAACACAATTACAGATATCATGACTGTTTTATAGCAGGATGCCCCTTGGGACAGTAACCAAATTCTAAAGGATGCAATAATTTTTCCTGAAGGGATAGGATACTACAGAGAGCAATAATAGGGTACTGGGTGCCAACAAAGGAAAAGAAAAAAAGAAATAGGCCTGGATCCAAGAATATCTAGATAAGATCCTTATCCAGGGCTTTTGTCACAGTAGAAGACTTATGATCTGTTTACTTTTAAAAAATAAATTTGATTTGTATTTTCTGAAGATTCTCAGAACACATCTCTTCTAGGTGAAATTCAGAGAAAATCTCACCTAACTTGTCATTTAATGAAATAACTGGCAAAACCCCAGAGCCCTCAACCCACTGTGAATCACACACAAAAAAAGTCAAAGTTAACTTGCCCTCATTTGTGATAACAGAAGTTTGAGGAAAAAATTAATTTTGAAAGCTTCTCCTACTAATCTGCTAACAAGCTATTGAATTATCTGAGTTTATTTTAGCTCCTCTGGGATAAATATTAAAGGTAATCAAAATAACAAAAATGAATAATAAACTCTGATCACATAAACCACATTTTAATACACTGGAGGAAAAGTGTGTGTGTGTGCGTGTGTGTGTGTGTAAAACACTTATATAAACAAAGAAAGTCTTCCAAGTAGACTCAAATGTTGACTTCTCAGCAAGGCAATGTGAGAGGCAGTAGACCAATATTCACTCATACATGCCCCTCAAAATTCCATAATAGCAGGCCTGTACAATGAATACCAGATTTATTTGACTTCTACTTATAAACTAAAACTGCATACTGGGATGCCAGAGTTGGAGGAATGATGAGCAAAGTCACTATTATCATTCTGTCTTATAACTTTGACCCTAGTAATATTTGCAATTCACTACCCCCTTACATGCTCTTAGTGACTCATAGCATATGAAGTACCCTGTTCCTTTTAGCACTATCACCATTAAGCATAAAATGCAATAAGCTTCTCCATGCAAAATACAGTTTTCCACTAACAGTTCATACTTCATTAGCACATTCCCCCAATCAAGAAAGAAATCTGTTCTGAGAATAATGTTATTTACTATTTAAATCTGTAACTTGGGGTATAGAAAAAAAAAAAAAACTTACTTGTACTTTCTGTCACCCAAATGTGTACATGTAAAAAATACTAATCTCTTTTGAACTATACATTACCTCAAACATCTTGAGACTGATCAGAGACCTGAAAATAAAAGGCTTACAAGGGAAAAGTTCTCAGGGTGGCATACTAAAAGAGACAAACTGAGTTGACCAAAATAACCTTCTTCCCTTTCCCTGATCATCTATTTTCCCTCAGATTTTCCATTTCTGTTTGCTTGTCTACTTTCCCTATTTTCAATTTTATTGTAGATTTGTAATGTTCGATAGCCCATGTATTTAAGTTCTCTGTACAGTGCCTTAAGCTTTTAGGGAGGAAAACACTATATAAATCTAACAATAAATAAATAATAAATAACAGAAATAACTGGCTATGTGTGAGTGGGTCTAAAAAAGATCTATGGGGTGTGGTGATGAATAGAGGCTGAAAATAAGTCCACAATGTAGTATCAGTGTTTGTAAAGCTGGGAGGTACAAATAAAAATGTAGTTGCAATGCAACAACTAAGTCCTAAAGGTACCTTGCAAATAAGTCTGTAGCTAAAAGGTGACAGCTAATGGGGTGGTATCAACTGTCTGAGCACCCCAACACCATTACCACATATTTTTGGGGACAAATAAACTGGGAAATTCCAATGTGAAGCATAGGAACAAACTAAGATTGAAATCATTGAGTTTGCAGTTAAGCAGAAAGGTGAGCAGCAAATTTAACATGCATTGAACACCTGCTTTACTAGAAGTTTTACATCCATTATTTCACATAATTTTTACAACAATCTTATGAAGTATGTATTATCATCCCCATTGAATAAATGGGAAAATTGCGATTCTGGGAGGATAAATCACTTACTCCAGATTACATAAGTAGCAAGCAAGTGAGCTAGGATTCAATCTACTGCGCATCTAATTGCAAAACCTATGAGTTTTTTACTCACCATGGCACCTTAATACAGTAATTTATTTTACTTCTAGGAATGGAACTTACCATTTCTGAAGAAACTCTTCTAAAGTAAAATCTCCTGAAAATCACTATTCTATAAAAGCATGAGAATACCTGCAAAAGTTTTCAACTTTTTAAGAACAATGGAAATTATCATTTGCAACAATTCTAGAAGTGTTTATTCAAGAAAAATGACTTAATGTTAGTAAGAACAGTGAGTTTTATGGCATTTCAACTTGCTCTATTTCCATCTATCGCTCTCTAGTTCTCTACTAACCTGAAAACTAACAGCCTCACAACTGCTGTATCTGTGCATACCAACAGCCCAGCAGACACTGGAGGTGTCAAAATGGGTTTGGAGTTCCTTAAAAGCCTTATTCTAAATTGTCACATTTTAATCCATCAGGCAACCACCTAAACAGCTACATTCTTAAGACTTGTCTTTATTTGACCTGACTCAGAGCTCATTCTGTGCAAACAGCAATATCCCTAGGGTGTTTGTCCAAAACAATCTTCAGCAATTGTTTAATATTGTAGCTGCCTGCAGTAGAAATTCCAGTTAGGGGTAATAACAAGATGACAAAAACAACATAAAAGGAAAACTGGAAAACAATATGTCACAGGGAGTTTTCAAAACTTCCAACACATGCCTATGAATCTAGAAAGCCACATGCATATTTAGGGCTGTGCCCATTACCAGACATGAGAAGGCCTTAATTTATCCATCTGATTGATGTTGATTCTATGTGTAAGCAGATAACATGCCCCCCAAAACATACAAAGCCTTTGCAAAGATAGGGGGACATATTGTTTCAAGACACCTAAGGTAATCTCTAGCCAATCATTAGCTGACAACTAAGATAACTAAGTATAGATATCAGTGATCACACATGACAAAAAATACTTATTTTACAGATTTAATTCAGAAAACTAAACTAACAAAGAGCAGTAACAACAAACAAACAACAAAAAAATTCGGGGGGTGGGGATTCAGTTAATCCAGTTTCCAGAGTTACCACATTATATTTTCTAAATACTTAGTTTCCAACAAAAATCACAAAGAAACAGGAAAGTGTGATGCATACGCAAGAATAAAAGCAGTCAATGGAACAATCCCTGAGAAAATCAAGACATGGGCTATACTTAACAATGACTTTAAATCAGTTGCCTTTCATATACTGAAAGCTAAAGGAAATGATGTGCAGAGAATTAAATGAAACTAAGAAAACAATCTCTCACCAAATAAAGGATATTGATAAGAGATAAAAACTAAAAAGAAACACCAAATAGAAACTTTAGAATTAAAATGTGCAATAATTAAAATAAAAAATATGCTACAGGATTCAACAGCAGATTTGAAGTCAATAGAACACTCTACCCAACAACAAAAGAATACACATCCTTCTCAAGTGTATGTGTAACATTCTCTATGGTAAACTATATAAAGGCCATAAAGCAGTTCTTAATAAATTTAACATAACTGAAATTATAAAAAGCATGTTCTTCAACTACAATAGAATTGAATCATAAATCTATAAAAGAAGAAAATTTAGGAAATTCACAAATATAGGGAATTAAACAACACTCTACTAAATAGCCAATAGAGGAAAGAGGAAATCACAAGGAAATTATAAAATACTTTGAGATTAATGAAAATAAAAATACAACATACCCAAACAAATGGCATGCAGCTAAGCAGTGATTATGGGGAAATTTATAATTACATCTTAAAAGCCTCTTTTAATTTTAAAAATTAGGTATCAAATCAATAACCAACATTTTCACCATAAGAAACTGAGAAAATAAGAGAACACTAAAATCAAAGGCAGCAGAAAGTAAATAATAAACATTAAAGTGGAAATAAGTGAAATATGAATAGTAAACGTCTTCGCCAGAGCAATCAGACAAGAGAAAGAAACAAAGAGCATCCAAATCAGTAAAGAGAAAGTCAAACTGTCACTGTTCGCTGATGATACAATCATATACGTAGAAAACCCTAAATACTCATCCAAAAAGCCACTAGATCTGATAAATTCAGTAAAGTTTCCAGATACAAAATCAATGTACACAAATCAGTAGCATTGCTATACACCAACAGCAACCAATCTGAGAATCAATTCAAGAACTCAACCTCTTTTACAACAGCTGCAAATAAAACAAACAAAACAAAACAAAATACTTTGGAACATACCTAACCAAGGAGGTGAAAGATCTCTACAAGGAAAACTAGAAAACACTGCTGAAAGAAATCACAGATGACAAAATCAATTGAAAACATATCCCATGCTCATGGATGGGTAGAATCAATATAGTGAAAAAAAAAAATTATGTTTATCACACAAGAAAAAGAACAAAATACTTAGAAAATAACTTAATAAAATTTGTATAAGACTTATACAGTGAAAACTACAAGAATTATTGAAAGAACGTAAAGATGTAAGTAGATAAAAGGGCATCCTGTGTTGATGGGTTGGAGGCCTTAATTTTGTTAAGATAATAACACTCTTCAAATTGACCTACAGATTCAATGCGACCCATATCAAAATCCCAGCTAGATTATTGCAGAAATCAACAAGCTAATCTTAAAATTAGTATGGAAATGCAAGGGGCTTCAAAGAGTCAAAACAATTTTGAAAAAGAATAAAGTTGAAGGACATACACTCCTTAATTTTTTTTTTTTTTTTTTTTTTTTTTTGAGATGGAGTCTTTCTCTGTTGTCCAGGCTGGAGTGCAGTGGCACGATCTCAGCTCACTGCAAGCTCCGCCTCCCAGGTTCATATCATTCTCCTGCCTCAGCCTCCCCAAGTAGCTGGGACTACAGGTGCCTGCCACCACACCTGGCTAATTTTTTGTATTTTTTAGTAAAGACAGGGTTTCACCATGTTAGCCAGGATGGTCTCAATCTCCTGACCTCGTGATCTGCCCACCTCAGCCTCCCAAAGTGCTGGGATTACAGGTGTCAGCCACCATACCCAGCCACACTCATTAATTTCAAACTTTACTAAATAACTACAGTTATCATGGCAGTATAATACTGCCATTAGGATAGGAATATAGATTAATAGAGTAAAATTGAGAATCCAGAAACAAATTCTTACATTTATGGTCAACTGCTTTGGACAAGGGTACTAAGACAATTCAATGGGTAAAGCATAGTCCTTTCAACAACAACAACAAAAATGCTGTGGCAGTATAATATCAACATGCAAAAGAATGAAGGTGGACCCCCACCTCACACCATATACAAAACTTAAAATGGATCAAAGACCTAAATGTAAGAGCTAAAACTATAAAACTCTTGGAAGAAAACATAAGAGTAAGTCTTCACATGACCTTGGATTAAACAATAGTTTCATAGATAAAACACTGCAAGCATAAGCAACAAAAGAAAAACAGATAAAATGAGTTTAATCAAAATTTTTAAATTTGTGCTTCAAAGGACACCATAAATGAAATAAAAAGACAATCAACAGAATGAAAGAAAATATTTACGAATCATATATATGATAATTGACTAGTGTCCATGATACGTAAAGAATACTTAAAACTCAATTATCAAAAGAAAAGCCAATTTAAAAATGGGCAAAGAATCTAAATAGAGCTTTATCCTAAGAAGAAACACAAATGGCCAATAACCATGTGAAATGATGCTCAATATCATAAGCCACCAGAGATATGCAAACCAAAACCAAAACAAGATGCAACTTCAGAACAAGTAGGATAGCTATAATGCTATAATCAGAAAGACGGACAATAACAAGTGCTAGTGAGGATGTGAAGAAATTGAAATCACTATACTCTGCTGGTAGAAATGTAGAAATATGAATCCATTGCAGAAAATACGTTAGTAGTTCCTCAGAAAAGTAAATATACAATTACCATATAACCTAGCAATTCCACTGTAGTAATATACCCAAAAGAACTAAAAATATATGTTCATACTAAAACTTGTATGCAGAAAGGGTGAAATGAGATGGTGGAATAGAAACCTACACTTTTTGTACCTGCACAGGGACACCAAATTTTAACAACTATCTGCACACAGAAAAGCACCATCACAAAGAAGAAAAATCAGGTGAACAATCATAGTACTTGGTTTTGACTTTATATCATTGAAAGAGCCATTGAGAAGGGTCAAAGAGACAATCTTGAATCACCAATGTCATCCTTCCCCTATCCCCTGGAGTCTGCAGATTTGAGGGAGTGAGAGCTCAGTGATTGGGATCACTAGATTGAACTCAGTGCTGCCCTGTCATAGCAGAGGGTAAAACCATGCTGAGCTCAGCCAGTGCCCATGCACAGAGGGAGCATTTGGACAAGACCTAGCCAGAGGGGAACTGCCCATTCCACTAGCTAGAACTTTAGTTTCTTAGCAAGCCTCTCCACTGGAGGTCAAAGTGCTCTGGGATCCTAGGTAAACTCGAAAGGCAATCTAAAACACAAGGACTGAAACTCCTAGGCAACTCCTAGTGCTGAGCTGGCCTCAGAGCCAGAGGACTACGCTGGCACATGACTTAGGGAGACACCAGCTAGGGCAGCTAAAGTAGAGCTTGCATCACCCTTTCCCCAACCCCAGGCAGCTCCGTTCACAGCAACGAAAGTGTCTCCTTCCTTCTCCTTAAGAGGTGGAGAGAGAAGAGTAAAGAGAACTTTGCTTGCATGTTGAATACCAGCTCAGCCACAGTAGGATAAGGGCACCAGGCAGACATGAGGACCCCATTCCAGGCCCTAGGTCCCAGATGACATTTCTAGACATGCCCTGGGCCAAAAGGTAACTTGCTACCTTAAAGGAAGGACGCAGTCCTGGCAGGATTCATCATTGGCTGACTGAAGAGTCTTTAGGGCCCTGAATAACCAGCAGCAATGTACAAGTATAACGCTGTGAACCCTGAGCTCTGAGACGTGCTGACTACACATGTGACCCAGCACATTCCCAGTTGTGATGGCCACAATGAAAGACTCCCTCTGTTTAAGAAAAGCAGAGGAAAAAGTAAAGAAGATTTTGTCTTGCGCCTTAGGTACTAACTCTGCCACAGTGGGACAGAGCAACAAGCAGGCCTTGGGGTCCCTAAGTTTAGGCCTAGGCTTTTGGACAGCATTTCCAGACCTGCCTTGCGCAAGAGGGAAGCCCCCTGCTCTGAGGGATGAGTCCCAGGCCTGGCAGCATTCACCAAAAGCTGACTAAAGAGCTTCTGGACTTTAAATGAATATTGGTGATCACCTGGCAAAACACTCCATTTGCCAGTGGTGGTAATGGCCACAAGGAGACACTCTCCTGCCTGTGGAAAGAGGAGGGGCGAGAAGGACTTTACACTGTGGTTTGAGTGACAGCTTAGCTGCAGTAGAATAGAACATCAGGCAAATTTCTAAAGGTTTTTACTACAATCCCTTGCTTCCAGAAAGCATCCCAGACCCACCAGGGGCCTGGGAGAACTTGTCACCCTGAAGGGAAGTACACAAACATGGCTAACTTTGCCACCTGCTGATTTTACAGCCCTAGGGCCTTCAGTGAATGTAAGTGGTAGCCAGGTAGTTGTAGCTAGGTAGTGGTTAGAAAGGGCATTGGGCAAGACCCAGTGCTGTGCAGGCTTCAGGTCTGATCCAGCGTGGGTCTACTGGTGGTGCCTATAGCAGTGCTAGCATCACCACACTTCTAGTTACAGGTCACTCAGCACAGAAAGAGAGGTCATTTGGGAGAAGGAAGCAAAAACAACAATGGTTTCTGCCTGATAATCCAGAGAATTTTGAGTGGTCTTATCCAAGACCACCAAGGCAGTATATGTGTCTACACAAAGCACAGAAATATTGGGCTTGGGGCCAAAGACCCTTCTAATACCTGGAATGCCTTCTCAAGAAGTACAGACAAAAACAAGCCCAGAGTGTGAAGAATATAATAAATATCCAACTTTTTAATGCCCAGACACTGACAAACATCTACCAGCATCAAGATCATTCAGGAAAATGTGACCTCACCACAAGAAACTACATAAGGCATCAGGGAACAATCCTGGAAAAACAGAGACATGTGACTTTTCAGACAGATAATTCAAAATAGTTATATTGAGAAAACTCAACAAAATTCAAGACAACACAGAGAAGAAATTCAGAATTCTAGCACATAAATTTAACAGAGATTGAAATAATTTAAAATCAAGAAAAAGTTACAGAATTGAAACATGTAATTGACATACTGAGGAATTCATTAGAGTCTCTTTGTACCAGAATTGAGCAAGGAAAAAATAGTGAGTTTGAAGACAGGCTACTTGAAAATACACAGTCAGAGGAGATAAAAGAAAAAAGAATATAATACAACCAAGCATGCCTACAAGATCTAAAAAACAGCCTCAAAAGAACAAATTTAAGTGACATTGGCCTTAAAGAGGAGGTAGAGAAGGAGATATGGGTAGAAAGTGTATTCAAAGGCATAATATCAGAGAAATTTCCACACCTAGAGAAAGATATCAACACTCAAGTACAAGGTTATAGAACACCAAGCAGATTTAACCCAAAGAAGACTACCTGAAGGCATCTAATAATTAAACTCCCAGAGCTTAAGGATGAAGAAAGGATCCTAAGAGCAGCAAGAGAAAAGAAAAGCATAACATGCAATGGAGCTCCTATACGTCTGGAAGCAGACTTCTCAGTGGAATCCTTATAGGTCAGGAGAGAACGGAATGACTTATTTAAAATGCTACAGGAAAAAACATTTTATCCTAAAACAGTATGTCCAGTGAAAATATCCTTCAAACATGAATGAGAAATAGAGGCATTCCCAGACAAACAAAAACTGAGAGATTTCATCAACACTAGACCTGTCCTACAAGAAATGCTAAAAGTAGTTCTTCAATTTGAAAGAAGAGGTTGTTGATGGGCAGGAAGAAATCATCTGAATGTACAAAACTCACTGGTAATAATATATTCTCAGAGAAACACAGTAATACTGTAATTGTGTTGTGTAAATTACTCTTAAGTAGAAAGACTAAATGATGAACCAATGAAAAATAATAACTACAACATTTCAATACATAGACAATATAATTAAAACAAAAAGAAACAAAAAAGGTAAAAAGTGGTGGGGATGAAGTTAAACTTCAGAGTTTTTATTAGTTTTTTTGTGCTATCAGTGTTAAATTGACACCAGTTTAAAATAATAAGTTGCAAAATAGTATTTGCAAGCCTCGTGGTAACCTCAAACTGGAAAATATACAATTGATATGCAAAAAAGAAAAAATAAGTAATTAAATCACACCACCTGAGAAAATCACCACCACTAAAAGGAAGACAGGAAAGAAAGAAAGAAGGGAGAGACCACAAAACAATCAGAAAACAAATAATAAAATGGCAGGATAAGTCCCTACTTATCAATAATAACGGAAGGGACTAAACCCTCCAATCAAAAGACATACAGTGGCTGAAAGGATTTACAAACAAGACCCCATGATATGTGACCTACAAGAAGCACTCTTCATCTATAAAGATACACATAGTCTGAAAATAAAGGGATGGAAAAATATATTCCATAGCAATGGAAACCAAAAAATGTAGGAGTAGCTATGCTTATACGAGACAAAACAGATTTCAAGACAGCAACTGTAAGAAGAGACAAAGTCATTATATAATGATAAAGAAATGAATTCAGCAACAGGATAAAATGATGGTAAATATAAATGCACCCAACATTGGAGTATCCAGATATATGAAGCAAATATTATTAGAGACAAAGAGAGAGATAGGTCCCATACATTAATAGCTAGAGACTTCAACACCCCCACTTTCAGCATTGGACAGATCTCCCAGACAGAAAGACAACCAAGAAACATTAAATTTATTCTGCACTATAAAACAAATGAATTTAATATATATGTACAGAACATTTTATCAAAAAGCTGCAAAATACACATTCTTCTCCTCAGCACATGGATAGTTCTCAAGGATACACCATATGTTATGTCACAAAACAAGTCTTAAAACAATCTTATCATGAAAATAATATCAAGCATCTTCTCTGGCCACAATGCAATATGACTAGAAATCAACAAGAGGAATTTTGAAAACTACAGAAAGACGTGGAAATTAAATCATATTCTCCTGAATTACTGGTGGGTCAGTGAAGAAATTAAGAAGGAAATCACATACTTTGTGATTCCATTTATTTGAAATGTCCAGACAACAAATCGATAGAGATAGAAAGGAGACTGGTGGTTGTCAGTTTGGCAAAAAGGGGGAATAAGGAGTAATTGCTAATGGGTAAGAGGTTTTTCAGGGGGCTAATGAAAATATTTTAAAATTAGGCAGTGACAATGGTTGCACAACAACTCTGTGAATATGATTTAAAAACCACTTAACTGTGCAATTTAAATGAGTGAATTTTATGGTATGTGAATTATGTCTTAATACAGCTTTTATAAATTAAAAGAATTTACCCTTCCTGGTTTTAACCTTAACATTTAGAGTCAAAAACATAAGTACCAAGTGTAGGAGTGAGAAGCCAGGACAAGGACAGTTGAGCTCATGCAGAGAACACAGAATATAAAATAGGCACTAGAGTGCACTGAATGAAAGTCATCAGAAGCACATGTTCAAGATGGAGTAAAGAGTCTGTACCCAAGTATCAGTTCAGAATAACGCCATTTATTGTATCTGAATAGCCAAGCTGGAGTAAGGGTGTAACGCCAAGGTTTTCTTTGACCTTTTGTCAAGCTTTTTACTCAGAAGGTGAAAGAAGCAAAGAGAAGATTTGTTAGTCCAAATACAATTCCACTAGAAAGGATCAGTGAAATGGAAATGAATCTTGGGAATGAGAAGTAAGTGATCCTATCATTTCAGGGTTTTGTGACAGCCAAAGAAGTAATGGGTGGGCAGATTTCAATAACTGTGTATAATTCTGTGACAGGAAATTCGAAGAGGGTCTTTGGCTCAAAGTTTGTGAGAAGTAAAATCAACAGTACAATCAATAAATAACAAGGTCAAGGACGGTGGTTCATGCCTATAATCCCAACACTTCGGGAGACTGAGTGGGGAGAATGACTTCAGCCCAGGAGTTTGAGACCAGTCTGAGCAATATAGTAAGACTCCATATCTACAAAATGTGTGTGTGTGTATATACACACACATACATACACACACATACATATGTATATATATATATAGAGAGAGAGAGACAGAGAGATCTATCTATCTATCTATCTATCTGCTAGTCATAGTGGAGCACAACTGCAGTACTAGCTACTTAGGACGCTGAGGTGGGATGATACTTTGAGGCCAGGAGTTGGAGGCTGCAGTGAGCTATGATTGTATCACTGTATTGCAGCCTGGGCAAAAGAGGAAGCCTCTGTCAAAAAGGAGTGGAAGGGGAGGGGAGGGGAGGGGAGGGGAACAGGAACGGAAGGGAAGAGAAGGGAAG
>NW_012114722.1:461975-475542 GCF_000951035.1 Colobus angolensis palliatus | reverse complement strand
GAAGGAAGGAAGGAAGGAAGGAAGGAAGGAAGGAAGGAAGGAAGGAAGGAAGGAAGGAAGGAAGGAAGGAAAAGTATTAATTGCCTGAATAATATTGTGTAGCTTATTAGGTTTTAAATAACATAAAAAGAGAAAGGAAGATGAAACAACCAAGAACAATTCCTTATGGGTGCATAGCATTTTACAAGACCAGTGCTCTAACCCTTGAGCTATGGAGCCAAGTGCATAGTATTTTACAGTTGGTATTGTCATTCATTCATTAATTGATTTATTCATCCATTCAGCAAACATTGGTATGTATGGAGCACTAGACTGGAGTTACAAAAATGAATCAAATTTGTCTCAAGGAGCCAAAGCTCAGCCTGAGGTTTGGAGTTTAGAGAGGAATGACAGGCATGGACATAAGCAATTATAACACAATGAATTAATGTTGTCAGTTATGAGGTTTTTTTTAAGCATTCAAAATATGTGTCAAGTAACAGGAGCACAGAGGAAAGCAAAAATATAACTGCTCCTTTAAGGAAGTTAGAGGATTAAATGCATGCAAATGTTTGAGGAAGTTTCAGAGAGATGGCACTTACTTGCATGATAATTAGGAATCAATGAGACTGACAAGAGGAAGCAGGCCAGCAAATCATTTCATGAAAAGAATACTGCATGTGTGCTGACATAACATTTACAAAGCATTTACTTATCTATTATCTGATTTGATCATTATAATATACCTGAAAAACAGGTAAGGAAATTTTTATGATCCACATTTACAGCCAAGGAAACTGAAGCTCAGATTAGGAGTGAAAGCAATTTCCTTACAAATGGCAGAATTAACGTCTCATCCAAATTTTCTTTATACTTTTTCAATAGGAAAAAAGAAAAATGAAATGTTATCTGGACTCATAAGAACAGTCAGAAAGGTAAAAGATGAGAGTCAATTTTGAATAAGAAAATGGATTTTGGGTTCTTTTTGTGTTTTTCCCCCTTTGGAACAAGATGAAAAATTGAGATAGACCCCTGCTTGGATTAGATGAGAAAGAACTTCCCCACTCCTGTTTTATCCATCAAAGATAATGATTTTCCAACAGAAACTGGTAGAATAAACCTCCTTAAGATAAAATGTTTGAAGTCCTTAATAAGTAAAAACACTTGTAGCTCTAAAGGGATTTAAAGCTCCTGGCCCAAGGGAGTTACACCTAAGGATTCTGAGTGACCATGTAACTTCCATATAATCACCAAATACTACTGTTAACTTCGAGAAATTATGAAAATCTGGATAGATACATTCTAGAAGTCTCGAGACAGGCAACTATTCTAATTTTCGGTATATACAAGAATACATAATTCAAATATTAAAAACAATGAGCTTGATGTTTATTCCTGGCAATATTCTAAAATAGAATATTAAATAAACAGTTTGTGGGCACTTAGAAAAGGAAGCTGTGATTTATTCAGAGCCAACATGGATTCACCAAGACCATGTCATGCCAAGTCTACATAAATTACCTATAATTTGCCCCTTACTCCAACTGGTATATTTAGGATCTTTTTAATTACCTATTATTTTTACATAGTTGATATGTTATAAATTCGCAGCTTAATGTCTTTCTTTTTATTTAACATTATTTCTCTCAGTATTCATCCAATAAATATGTACCTGATTTCTACTACGTGCCAAACACTGTGTTGTGCTCTGAGCATAGAATGCTAAATTATAGGCTATTTCCCCACTTATTAAAATTTATTCATATTCAAATTTAATATTTAAATATTTGAAATTTAATATTTGACTGATAGTCTATTATGCATGTGTGTCGCTATTTATTCTCCCAATTATGATTTTTTAAATTATTGTATATTTTTTCACTATTATAAGCAATGTTATATTAAATACACTGGCAACAAAGCTATTTTTGTGTTTTGAATTTTTCCTTGGGATGTATTTCTTAGAAATGTGATTACAAAGTCAAGGGATATGAGCATTTTAATACCCTTACTATATATTTCCAAATTGCTTCCTACAAAGGTATTACCAATTTCTAGTCCCATCACTATAAGTGGATGTCCATCTCACTGAACACTTGCCAATACACAGCATTTATTTCTTAGATTGGTTAAAACAAATAATATGTTAATTTCAAAATTTGCGATTGTCTGAACAGCAGTGAGATTATACTTCTTTTTTATATTTATTACATTTAATCCCTCTTCTTTGATGTGTGTGATCATGCTTGTTGACAGTTTTCATTGGGCGTTAATGTTTCTTAATGATTTGCACAAGCTCATATAATATACAGGAAAATAGCACTTTTCCAGTCATATTTTTCATAAATGTTTCCCAAATTTGTCTTTTTATGTTGTTTTCATATTTATATTTTTGGCATATGGAAGTTTTAAAAATCTATGGTCAAATCTATTGGTCTTCTCATTGATTTTTTTCCATTGCCTTTATACTTTAAAAGTCCTTTCTCATTCAAAGATCAGAAAAAAAAAAAACACTCTATTTATGTCTTTTTGTTATTTCATATTTTTACACCTCATTTCCCTTTTAAATAGAGTTATTAGGCTGGAAGCTCATAGATGCACTTTAGACACAGTTTACCTGGATTTCCAGAAGACATTTGTGAAAATCTTCAATATCTGCCATCTCACTGGCTATTTTCCTATGCTTACAATGATGTTCAATTCATCCCTGTTCTGAATGCAAAAACATTTAAAAAAAAAAAAAAAAAAAACTTTCTTAAAATGCTCTTCTTACTTGACTTTCATGGCAAAATTATCCTCTCTGGATTCTCCTGATTCCTCTTTTGACCATTCCTTCTGTTTTTATTTTACCACTTTTTTGGCACCTTAAAGGCTAGTGTTACCTTAAATTCTGCCTTTAGTTCACTACACAGTCTCTCTGGATGATTTCATCCACTACCATACCTTCAACTATCATCTACGTGTGGATGTTCACAGCTCAAATTTCTTCCATGAGTTCTACATCTTTATATACACGTGTCCTCTGGACATACCCACCTGGTTGTCCTACTTGGGAACACGATGGATAATCTTTCACAAGCTGCCATCAACTTTTACTTACATAATTATCACCTTCAATTTGTCACTCAGTCCACCTTTCAGAATGTATTCACTTTACATTTCTGTCATATTTAATTATCAATATTTGCTAAATATGCCTAGCCTTGTTTGTAACACCACACCTTTCGGATGCTGTTCTCCTTGCCTGAGACATCCTTTATACAAACTCCTACTCACACATCTTCAAGACCCAGCATAAATGCTAGTTCCTCAATTATGTCTTACTTATTTTTGTCATATGTGATTATTCCAGTTTCTGTATTCCCAAAACACTTTGTTTTTATTTCTTACCAAGTTATATTTTAATTTATCCAGTTAAATTTTGGTTTTATTTGACAGAATATGAGCTTCTAAAGAGTAGGATACATTTGCATCATTCTTATTGGCCCAGTATCTAGGATTTTCATATATAATTTGGCTCAATTAATATCTATTGAACTAATGATATATTTGTGGACAAGATAGAGAAATGTGAGCTGGATAATATTATTCATTAAATAATTGGTTCTCAACCAACTGGATACTCTCAGAATCACTTATGGGATTTAAGAAATATACTTCAGTCCTATTATCCAAAGATTTTTATTCGGTAAATTTAGCAAAGTCTCTCCAGGTATATGTATGTTTTAAAATGCCATATGTCATTTTGATGTATCACCAGTGTTAAGCACCTCTGAGACAGAGTCATGAATGTACTCACAGGCACTCTGTAATAATTGATGTCACCTGGGAGGAAATATCTTTTGGGATGTGAAAATGTGCATGTGTCCTGAAAAGGATGCATGCTGAACTGCTGACAGTGGTCTCCTGTGTGATATGGTTCTAGAAGTGAGGAAAAGAGAATGTTTTCAATTCATATACAATAAAAAAGAATAAAGGATTAATTATAGGTGATTGTTAATTTTGTGTATGTGTTTTGTATGTTTCAGTTTCTTATATATTTCAAAGTGTTTATACCATATAACCCAGCAATTTAGTTCCTCAGAACTGATCTTCAAAGGAAGAAAAAGCTGTATCACAAAGTTACCCATAATAGTGATATTTATAAAAGTAAAATTCTATAAACAACCTAACAGCTTCATAATAATGTAATAGGGAGATGAATTAGGGCACATCAACATAATGGACTATTTTTATAAATTAAAAATACCAATTAAGGCCACAATGTAGCATCATAAAAATTATTCACAAAACAATGCTTACTAAAAATAGAAAAAATAAATTTTACATATATATCCTAATCAAGACTATATAGAACACAAACATGTAAATGAAACTTAGAAGGGATAAAATATAATCTACTATATAAGAGTATGGGTTCTGGATTCTAATTATTTAGGTTCAAAACCAAGCTTTGCCAGTTGTGTATCTTAGACAAGTCACTTAACTTCTTTGTGACTCAGCTTCCTAATCTATAAATTGAGGATTATACTAACCAAGTGTAATTGTTTAAGAATTTAATGAGAATATACATACAAAAGGACTTAGAATCATGTCTGGCACATAACAATACTACTCATAGTGTGTCTATTGTTGGCTGTGCATTTTCTATGGGTTTTATATATATCAACATGTTTATGCCTTAAAATAACCCTATAAGGTATTTAATGTGTTGAGTCAGTTCTGTTTAATCACCGTCTTCAACCCTCTGTTGTAACATTATAGGGAACACTCTACAATTATTTTACTCATTCTGAATTATTTTGCTTTAAACTCCCACATGTAAATCTACCATCCTATTGGATTCTATGTAGTAGTAACCATGGGATCACTTTATTATTTTAAAAAGTCATTCTATCACAGACACACATGCACACATATGTTCATTGCAGCCCTATTCACAATAGCAAAGACATGAAATCAACCTAAATGCCCATCAATGGTAGACTGAATAAGGAAAATGTATGTATACACCATGGAATACTACGCAACCATGGGAAACAATGCAATCATGTCTCTTATAGAAACACAGATGGAGCTGAAGGCCATTAACTAATGCAGGAACAGAAAACCAAATACCATATTTTCTCATTTACAAGTGAGAGCTAAATGATGAGAACACATGAACACACAGAGGGAAAGAAGAGACACTGGGGCCTACCATAGGGTGGAGGGGCAATAGGAGGAGGGAGAGGATCAGGAAAAGTAATCAGTACTAGGCGTAATACCTGGGTGATGAAATAATCTGTACAGCAAATCCCCATGACACAAGTTCACCTATATAGCAAATGTGCACATGTACCCCTGAACTTAAAATAAAAGTTAAATTAAAAAACTACATTCCCCAAAGTGCTTCATCACCTATCAACACTATCAATTAAGAAAGAAAAAGCAGTCATCACAAAATCCTCTGCCAGGCAATACTACTTGAGTCATGGTCTTCACACCTGTGTACCAGGGTTTAATTTCTTCCTTTTTCCCTCCAGCCTGAAAACCTGAGGCAAGTGACTTTTACTTTTTTCTCAGTTTTTTTTTCTTTTTAAGCTAAGCAGCAATTTGCCTAACTATCTGCTGCTTGCATTCTGATCCTTCAGTTTCTGGAGGGAACCTGCATTATTCCATACAACTACCATCTTGTCTCTACCCTTCCCTACCTGACCCCCATCTTTCTCCCAACAAATCTAATCGCTTTTGGAGGCAAGTATAGTGACATTATGCGGGTTAGTAAGAATCCATTGCTCTTCCTTTACATCTCAACTCAGGTGTTCTTTTCTCAGGAAAGGTTTCCCCTCTCTCCCTGACAGGTCAGTTCCCATGCTCTCATGACACTTACACCTCCTCTTTACAGCATTTTTATTCTTGTGATCATTCATGCACTTGTACGATTCTCTAATGTCTTCTTCTCCTACTAGACTGAAAGCCCCATGAGAGAAGGTCTAGTGTGTGTTTTTGTTTGCCATTGAATACCAGCACAGAACATAGAGCCTAGAACATAGCACATGCTTAAAAAATATTTTTTGAATAAATGGTGAAGAAATCAGTGAATGAATGACCCTTTACTTCCATATATAGATTCAGAGAAACAGAGTCCATACTCTCACATCTGTAGAATGCCAGGGGATCCCAGTAGCAGGCTTACATCAAAATTTTCCAAGACTGGATTCAAGCTCAAGCAACGAGGTGGCCATACTATTTAAGCCATCACAGGGATGCAGTGAGCACAGTGCCATACATATAGTTTGGAGTTTAATAAATTATTGTTCATTGACTGACTTAGCAGACAATGAAGAGTGATTTCACTATTGTGCCAAATGAGACAAATTAAGAAAATATGTAGAAGAAATTCTTTTCTAAAGGAGTATTAAAAATGAAAATGGAAAAAGTGACCCATATCCACACTAGAAATTGAGGAGGACCAAAGCAAGTACTAGTGGCAGAAACTGCCTTTTTCTCTATATAATTTGAGTTCAGAAGTTTGAGGTTCATTAAAGAGCAAAAGTGCTTTGGGGAATTGAGATTTTGAGATGTGATTCCTTTGCACCCACATATTAATCTTAGGATACTGTGTCCAGTGTTGGAATACACAATTTTTTAATGGCATAAAAAGCCTGAATAGTATCTGGAAAAGAGTGACATATGTGACTAAAATATATTCAAATAAGGTCTAGGGAAAATTTGAAACTCTTCAGTCCAGAGAAGAGTAGGCTAAGAATGGTGGTTTCATAATTGTTTTCAGGGTTTTTGCTCTCTTTTATCTTGTTTATCACAGAAAAGTAACAATTTTCCATACCTACTGAGGGTGGATTAAAAGAAGCTGCTCTTAACAGCAACTTAACAAGCTTGTTTAACATAAAGAAGAATTCCCCAAAAGTAAGAATTGCTAGTTACATAAATTAGTGACTGATGGGTGTCAGGAATCTCCGTTAGATCTTTAAGAAAACAGATCAATTCCTCCTAATTTGAAAGGCTTTCTGGTGCTACTTAAAGTCAGGGACAAGGCTGGTGTGGCTGCTATGAGGACTATATGACCTTTCAAGTCCCTTCCAGCCCTGGATAGGTATAAATGATGAAAAGTGAACTACAGTATTCAGTGCATTAAAAGCTTTAACAAACATGGCCCTCCAGACAAAATTAGCGTGCTGATTTTATGAAATGCCTAGATATTACTTCCCAGCAGAAGTCAGTAGAAGCAAATATTTATTGCATCCTTATAGGGGATAAAAGTCACACTTAACTATAAATTGCTATGAAATGTAGAGGTATTGTACTCAAGCATTAAATAAATTGTATTGAACTTATATAAGCTCAACAGGTCGAGCCTAAGAAATGTGAGCTGTTTCCACAATTCAGTCATGCGGCAAACATGAAAGATAATATGTGGCATTATTTCTGCCAAACACATAACATGCATCAAGGTGAGATAATTGGATTAATACACCTCAGAAGAGTTAAATGATCATAGGGCTGCTGTAGAACAATGAGGTTCAACAGAAACTCAATGGCTGCTTGTACAAACCATCATCAAAGAAAAGAAGAAAAAAGAAAACAAAATTCCAAATGCTTTCCCTAATATAGCATTGATAGTTTTTCATTTCACCCTTGATTGACATGCACAAGTTGTTTCAGTATACACTGAGGTTTTGCCCATGTGGACTTAGACAGCATATAGTCCTTAATATTCATACTTTAATATAGTTGAAATGTCACATTAACTACATTATATAAAAACTTGCAAAAGTTCTGAGTTAAATTACAAAAGCAAATTTATTATTATAGCACAGAAATGATAAGAGGTGTGAGTATATATGTATTTTTATATATTCACACAAACAAAACAGATGCCTTAACTTTTTTCATAGTTTTACACACTGCAAGGTAACAATACGTGTAATCAGAGAAAATGGCTGAATGAATCAATCTGAAGGTATTCATGAAAGGTTGGCAAACTAAAAGCATCAGCTCCAGGGGACCCAAACAGCTAATCAGCTTTAACTTTAGGGTATTTTCCCACTCACAATTTTATTTGAAGAGTCACATAAAAAATCTTTGTAATCCTGTGTTTGGAAACTTTCTATTTGCTTATCTTTGGTCATCTGACTCTGAAACATCTTATCTTGATGAAGCCAAAGAAATCAGACTGGTGAGTGAAAAGCGAAAAAAAGTTTTTAAAAGCTCTAAGTCTTTTTTTTTTTTTTTTTTTTTACCTTTTATTTTAAGTTCAGGGGTACATATGCAGGTTTGCTACATAGGTAAACATGCGTCATGTGGGTTTGTTGTGCCGATTATTTCATCACCCAGGTATTAAGCCTAGTACACATTATTTATTTTTCCTGATCCTCTCCGTTCTCTGACCCTCTGCCCTCTGGTAGGGCCAGTTTATGTTGTCTCTGTCTATGTGTTCATGTCTTCTCATCATTTAGCTCCCACTTATAAGTGAGAACATACAGTATTTGTTTTTCTGTGCCTGAATCACTTTGCTTAGGATAATGGCCTCTGGCTCCATCCATGTCCCTGCAAAGGACATGATCTATTTCTTTTTTTTTTAAGTCAATACATTTTTATTCAAGGAATTTCATGTTGTGATTTCTTCCACTGTTCATCAAGGTCACTTTAGATACTCTAAAGAACTGGAGTCAAAAGATTTATCTTCAAGTTAGCCCTTTTTAATGAAACTGATCCAGTTGTCCTGTCAGCCCATAATTACTTTGGCTTCTGTCATCTCCTTTTAATATGGGTATACTGATGAAGTCTTCAAAATTCACCAAGAATCTTTGGGACCTACTTTCTTCAACCAATTTACTTCAGGGTCCTTTTTACTGCAGGTGGTGGGGATCTGCCTGGTTCTCAATTTGATACCTTCTCTTAACATGAATGAGTTCAAATCACATTCATTCCTAAGCGATCAATCAAGAATAGTACAGATGTGTGGAATACCTTTAATTCCAGACATCATGTACTCAAGATAAAAGCTTTCTTGCACAGGCTGGTCTTGAACTCCTGGTTTCAAGCAATACTCCCACCTTGGTGTGGGGATTGCAGGCTTGAGCCATTGCACCTGGCCTGGAACCAATCTTTATGGGTATCAATACTCCCATCAATTAACTGTCTCAGGTATAATAATATCCCTTCTTATATGTATCAAAACTCATATTGAACAATGAGTTCTGGGTTGCAAAAGAGGATTTATTTTTTGTACTTATCCATAAGTCTTTGTCCATAAGTTAAACAAAAATATACATAAGTACAGTGATCTATTTCTTTTTTATGGCTGCACAGTATTCCATGGTGTATATGTACCAAATTTTCCTAATTCAGTCTATCATTGATAGTATTATTTTAAACTCTGTTAGTACGCATTTATAGTACAAAACTCCCTTCAAAAGACAGTATTCCTCAGAAACATGTGCATGTATCTTATTGGCTCATGACTTTTAGATAACTAATTTCAAAGAGAATTTTCAATGATGATAGTCTGTAATCATAATTATATGGCAAGTTTAGAGGTAAAGAGTAACTTTTATGGATTTTAGATTTGCTTTTTCTCTGGCAAAAACAACTACTCCCATCTACCCCTGACTTCTTAATCTGGTGATTTACCATTTAATAAGAATTTCCACAACTTCATTAAAAATTTATATTCAATGTCTCAACAACCTGGATCCCTCCAGAAGCTCTATCTGTAGCCAGTTAAGCCCAAGCCAAAGAGCCACTGAACCATGGGAATGAACCACTGACCATCCCTCACCAGAATAACGCTAAGGCAGGTCTATGGTAATCTAAAACTCTGGGGCCCTCCCCATGGATAAAAAGCAGCACTGTGAAGCTTTTTCCTTGGTGTATATAGTCTCCTGAAGACCTGAAAGCATTAATATTGTTTCCAACATCATTTATCCTCCACACATTGAGTAATTAATACACTAACAGAAACCACTAAAAATATAAAAGCAAGCAATGTAAACCTATACAACTGTCTCATCTATAATTTTGGAGAGATTATTTTAAACAAAGAGAGACACAAAAGTTAGCTTAATTTAAATACTGTTGTTTTCAGTCTCTGCTATCCATTGTTGGCAGCAGAGAACCCCATATCAAAACCAAGATGTCTTCCTCCTTATAAAAGAGACATATATACATGATTCTTGCAAAGAAAAATTTGTCTTATCATATATCATATTTTGGAAAATGAGCTCAGTATATCAAAGACAGATTGCTCTAGTGAGCTAGTCTTATAGATCAAAATATATGAAAGAGAAGGAAAAAGAGGGGAGGATGTCAGGTTACTAAATTTATAAATGTATAACTCAATGAGATTTTCCCAGTTCTCACTAGATGTTGTAAGTTAGTATTGAATAGACCTGGTGGCTCTGATTGCCTTTGCACAGATTGTGTTCCAGCTGTCTTCTGATATTTGAACACTCAGGTCTTGGTCCCACGCTGTGCAAACAGTCAGCCTCCCATGTATTCTGTATACGAGGAGTAATTTATTAATCCATCTATAAAGGCAATCACAGTGCATGCAAGAAAGGGTTATATAAAGCTCTAAAATTGAAAGAAGTAGCTCCAGTAAACTTGGTACCAGTTCCAAACATCACTATTATGTTTGAGCTGATTTATAAATCCTATGGATCTTTGTCTGGTAATCCATCACTTTTGCGAAGTCGGAAGAGGGAACAAAAGTCTGGATGACACAGTCTCTGCATAAATCTCAAGCTGCTGCAATTTCTTTTCCTTGTTGCTTCATATTCACTAAATAACCTTGCAATTTGGGATCTAAGACAAGTGGGAAGGAAAGATGGGCACTGTGAAATTCAGCCAGTGCCAATCAGGTAAGGACAAGATGAAACCTTCAAAATGCTTTTGTAATTTGTTATCAATTGTACATCTCACGGAATTTCTTCAAGAGTGGCCCTAAGGGCCCATTAAAATAAAAATGGTTGTAATTTTAAGAAGAAACATAAAAGGCTACACATTGGGCACAGTGTACACTGCTCAGGTGATGGGTGCACCAAAATATTAGAAATCATCACTAAAGAATTTATCTTCTAACCAAACACCACCTGCTCCCTAAAAACTTATTGAAATAAAAAATAAAAGAAAGTTTTTAAAGCAAAGAAACAAACCAAAAAGCAAAAACCCAACTAGTTGCATTAGAATTCTCTTTTTGAATATTAAAAAAAAAAAAGAAACATCCATGTAATGGCTCAGAACGTTCTTTGAAGATTGTGGCCAGGCTTTCTTTATCTGGGCCTTTTCTCACCTAACTCCATTTTCATACACCTGCCACCAACGACACATCAGCTCATTCCTCCCATCCATGATTCTGCTTTGACAAGTAAAGATTTCAACTTAAGTTCCTGCAACTCTCTTTTTTTAGCCTCTCTTTGCATCTTTTTCTCTCGTCTTCTCTTCCAGTTCCACTTGAAGCTCTTTCTACTATCACCACCAATTAGTCTCTCATTGTAATACTTCCTTCTTCCACTCATATTCTGAATACACAATGCACTCCACTAGTACTTAAACAAAGTTCCTGTGTTTGCTCTGATTATACAATTTGCAAGACCAATACTCTGTGAATTATTTCCAACATGCTCATGATTGTCAATTATGATTTAGGATTATGATCTCACCTACTCATGACTGGTGAAAACTGTCATCAATTCAGACATGCTATCTCCAACTGCAGTACCTTGACTGGGAATTTGGCCTGAATAATCAAGACCTCTATGAATGAGAAAAGAAGATATAATGTTCTTTGCTATTCAATTATCTTTTTCACAACAGAAAAAACATAACTCTTTGTAGAAATAGTGTAACACAAAAAACATAAACTGTTTTGAAAAGTATTTCTTATAACATCATAGACAATTCAGAGTAAGTTACTGAACTTACCAATTCGTATTCTCAGCCACTACACAATTGTCGAGAAATATCACACTGAGTGTGTGAAATTGGAGTTAGCTCTACTCTGGGTTTAATCATGGTTCTGGTACGAGTCAATGAAGCATCAAAAGTTGAGGTACACTGCTCTCGTCTTTGATAACATTTGGATAAAACATTGTTGCATCACACATTACTTTGCTTCCCACTATGGTTGCCTGTTTGTTTGTTTGTGTGTTTGCTTGTTTGGTGCTGTTGGACAATTTTTGCACTTAAGTGTATTCTTTCTGGCAAAAGTAATACAAAGTGTTATCCTTAAATTTGGCCGTTTCCCAAATGTGAAAGCTGGCTATTAAGTATGTTTGTTCTTGTCAATCATGCTACATGTAAACTGTTGATTATTTTCTTAATTCCAACTCCCAGAGAAGAAATTTAGCACCAGAGAAGAAATTTAGCACCCTCTATTCTCGCTTATGCTTTTACTCCCTAATCCAAATGCTCTGGCAGTATATTTTTTCCAATATCATCTCGATCACAAGTTTTCCTAATGTCACTGCTCCCACTGCTAAATAAAGCAGAGAGATCTATTTCAGAGATTTTCAACATAATTTTCCAATAATTTTGTCTCTCCCTGTTAACTCACCACAGATCTAAATATGTCTCAATCTCCTCGACACCTAGTAACTAGATGACAACATACACCTGGAGATCATTCCAAAGATGTCAATCAGTTCAAACTTGGTAAATATGGAATCACTTGCTTAAATGTCTGATATAGCAGAAGAAGAAATTTTGCTTGGTTGGCTTCCCATTGTAGCTTAATTAAACAACCATTTTTTTTTTTTTTTCCCTAGGGACTGATATCACTCACTCTTCCCCTTTCTCCTCCATTCAGTCTGGAAAGAAATGGAAGTGTCATCAGCTTTCCCCTATACCCCACCTGCATATGTACCTTTTAAATTTTTGTTCCTTTTCTCCAAATTTCCTCCCATCACGAACTGGCCCCAACTTCAGCTACCTCTGTCTCCTATTTGATTGCAAACTTACCACCATGGCAAAATTATTCCTGTGGGGGCACTATTCTCATCTTCCCTCTGCTTCCCCTCCTCTTTGTCTCCAACAGATCCTATCCTTGAATTTGAACCTACAAATAGTCATCTAGTTATACAGAGCCTCATTCTACTTAACACTTTTCTCATACCACATGCTACAAGTACTTGGAAATACACACCACATTTTCAACAATTCTGACATCCATTATTTAGGAATTTCACCATTCTCTCTAGGAACTGGCCTGAGGACACGCGTAATATAAGACTAATAAATCTCATAGACAAACACAACAACTAAGGTGTGAATAAAATGCCAATGTGAACATGTGCACAGTTCTGGTCCCATGGTCTATTCATTTTGGAAAAGGTTACTACAGTTCAGTTTTTATTTTTTTTTTATTTTTTTACTTTTAATTTTTATTATACTTTAAGTTCTAGGGTACATGTGCATAACGTGCAGGTGTGTTACATATGTATACTTGTGCCATGTTGGTGTGCTGCACGCATCAACTCGTGAGCACCCATCAATTCATCATTTATATCAGGTATAATTCCTCAATGCAATCCCTCCCGCCTCCCCCCTCCCCATGATAGGCCCCAGTGTGTGATGTTCCCCTTCC
>NW_012114722.1:441382-456213 GCF_000951035.1 Colobus angolensis palliatus | reverse complement strand
GACCCCAGTACCTCAGTTGAAAATGCAGAAATCACCGGTCTTCTGTGTCGCTCACGCTGGGAGTTGGAGACTGGAGCTGTTCCTATTTGGCCATCTTGCTCCGCCCCTCCCAGTTCAGTTTTTAAACAAACTTTTACATATGCAGTAATTTTAAATTTAGAATAAAATTACAAAGGCATTACAGAAAGTTCCCATTTACTCCTCACCTAGTCTTCCCTACTATTAGCATCTACATAACCATGATGCATTTGTCACAACTAAGGAAGTAACTTTGGTACATTACTACTAACCAAATTCAAGACTTTATTCAGGCCAGGTGCCATGGCTCACACCTGTAATCCTAACACTTTGCGAGGCCAAGGCAGGAGGATCATGTGAGGCCAGGAGTTTGAGACCAGCTTGGAAAACATAATCAAACCCTCATCTCTTTAAAAAAATATATATATATATTTATTAAGTTAGGCCTGGTGGCACGTGCCTGTAGTGCAAACTACTTGAGAGACTGAGGCCAGAGGATTTCTTGAGCCCAGGAGCTCAATGCTGCAGTGAGCTAGGATAACGCCACTGCACTTCATTCTGGGAAACAGAGTAAAACCCTGGCTCAAGGAAAAAAAGCCACTTTATTCAGATTTCATTAGTTTTTCATTATTGTCTTTTATCTGTTTGAAGATGCCATATTTTACTTAGTAATTGTGTACGTCACTTTAGCTTTCACTGACCTATGATAGTTTATCAGTCTGCTTGTTTTGCTTGATGAACCTCCCAGTTTTTAGGAGAACTGTCCGGTATGGGTTTTGGGGAGAAAGAATACAGAGCTATAGTGCCATTTTCACCCCATCATATAGAGAGGTACATGTCTTATCATTGATGATGTTAGCCTTAACCACCTGACGTGTGTCAGCTTTCTCTTCTAGAAAATCACTTTTCCCTGACTCTTTTCATACACAAGTATTCTTTGCTAGTGACTGTATTAGTCCATTCTGACATTGCTATAAACATATACCTGAGACTGGGTAATTTATAAAGAAAAGAGATTTAATTGGCTTATTGTTCCAGAAACTGTACAAAAAGCATGGCTGGGGAAGCCTCAGGAAACGTATAATTATGGCAGAAGGCAAAGGAGAAGCAGGCACATCCTACAAAGCTGGAGCAGGAGGAAAAGGGACTAAAAGGGGAAGTGCTATACACTTTTAAACAACGAGATCTCATGATTACTCACTCACTATCACAAAAACAGCAAGTGAGAAATCCACTCCCATGTTCCAATCACCCCCAACCAGGTCTCTCCCCAAACACTGACAATTACAATTCAACATGAGATTTGGTGGAGGGGGGGACATAGAGCCAAACCATATCACTCCACCCAAGCTCTTCCTAAATCTCATGTCCTTCTCACATTTCAAAACACAATCATGCCTTCTCAACAGTACCCCAAAGTCTTAACTCATTCCAGCATTAACTCAAAAGTCCAAGTCCAAAATCTCATTGAAGACAAGACAAGCCCATTCTGCCTATGAGCCTATAAAATCAAAAAACAAGTTAGTTTCTTCCACGATACAATAAGGGTACAGGCATTGGATAAATGCTCCTATTCCAAAAGGGAGAATCCGGTCAAAACAACAGGGATACAGGTCCCATGTAAGTTTGAAACCCAGCAGGGCAGGCAGACATTAAATCATGAAGCTCCAAAATAATCTCCTTTGACTCCATGTCTCACATTCAGGCCACATTGATGCAGTGAGTGGGCTTGCAAGGCCTTGGGAAGCTCTGCTCCTATAGCTCTGCAGGACTCAGCTTCCCTGGCTGCTCTCAAGGGCTGGTGTTGAGTGCCTGCAGCTTTTCCAGGTGCATGGTACAAGCTGTTGATGGACCTAGCATTCTGGGGTCTGGAGGATGGTGGCCTTTTTCTCACAGTTCCAATAGGCAGTTCCCCAGTTGGGCTCTTGGTCTGGCCCATGAAACCACTTTTCCTCCCTAGGTTTCCAGGCCTGTGATGGGACGGGCTGCCAAAAAGGTCTCTGAAATGCCTTGGAAGCACTTTCCCCATTGTCTTGACTATTAACATTGGGCTCCTCTTTACTTATGAAAATTTCTGCAGCAGGCTTGAATTCCTCCACAGAAAATGGTTTTCTCTTTTCTACCTCATAGTCAGGCTCCAAATATTTTAAAAAACTTTTATGCTCTGCTTCCCTTTTAAATGTAAGTTTCCAGTTTCAAGTCATTTCTTTGTTTGTGCAAATACCAGGCCACACCTTGAACACTTTGCTGCTTAGAAATTTCTTCCATGAGATACACTAAATCATCTCTCTCAAGTTCAAAGCTCAACAGATCCCAAGAACAGGGGCACAATGCTGCCAGTCTCTTTGCTAAAGCACAGCAAGAGTGACTTTTACTCTAGTTCTCAATAAGTTCCTCATGTCCATCTGAGACCACCTCAGCCCAGACTTCACTGTCTACATCGCTCTCAGCATTTTGGCCACAACCATTCAACAATTCTCCAGCAAATTCTAAACTTTGCTTCATCTTTTTTGTCTTCTTCTGAGCCTTCCAAACTGTTCTAGCCTCTGCCTGGTACCCAGTTCCAAAGTCACTTCCACATTTGCAGGTATCTTTATAGCAATGCTCTACTTTTCTGGTACCAATTTTGCAAGTTACTAATTCAAGAGGATAGAATTAATTCCACCTTTTGGAAAAGAAATTATCTACATAAACTATTCATTAGAGACTTATCTGTACTCCTTTATTTATTTGTTCACGAACATAACTATTTATTCAATAATTTATATCCTTTTGGTCTGTGTATATTTACTTAATACTATGATTATAATTTAATACTGTTATTTATTGTGTTGAACAAATTCTTTCAGCTTTGGCCATTGTGAGCCTTTTCAGATTGGCTCTTATGTCCTTTGACATCCTCATCATTCTGTTTTTGAATACTTCCTTAATTTACGACTCTGTAAGAAATAACAGGCTCATCTTATACATTCTGTGCCCCAGCCCCAGGATTCACCATTTCTCCAGGAAGCCCCGGTTTCTTTGATTACAGAATAGTATTGAAAATAACAAGCTTGTTCACCATCACTTTGCTCCTTCTTCGGATACCTCCTGGCGCAGAACTGTCCAACTCTGCATAAACCCAGAACTTCATGTTGCTTCTGCCTTAGCCCCATCTCCATTAACTTTCTTGGAGAGCGTGCCACTCCCAGCTTTAGCCTAACATTCTTATAATCAGATGGAGCATTCTTTTGCCTACCAGCAGTAACAAAAATCCCTGAAAAAAAGTAAGAAAGTGGAAAGGTAAAATGCCCCTGTGCTAAAGCACAATTTATAACCAAAGAAAAGGAATGGAAGTAAATTAAACAAACATTCTTTATGGAAGAGTTTTGATTACTTCATGAAACATCATCTCTCACAAAACAAGTAAAACAGAAACAAGTTAAGCCTGAAAAGTGAACTAACACAGACTCATGTCAGATAAGGTATTCAAATAATATAGGTATAAAAACTGACAAGCAGAAAATTTTTTGACTTTTACATATTGGCAGAAATATTTTCAGAATATCCTTGTCAAACCTATTTTTTTAACCTTCAAAGAATATGATTATTTTTGAGAGACCAGATGGCCAGTAATTTGTAATTTTAAAAAGGCATAAATTAGGAGTCACTGCCATGAATACAGAGTCACATATTAACGGTTATGGTCAGCTACTTCAAGAGGTATGTCTACTGAACAAGCCTATCAAGAGATAACCACCAAATATTTGATAGAAGAGAACCAAAAATTCATCAGAATCCTTCCTTAAAAGTTTCTCTCATATGCAAAGACCATTTTGACTGTGAAAGTCACATCCCTTTATTAAATATTCAAGCTTTGTGCAATTCAACATCTTTGGCTTTGAAACAAAGGAAGACTCTTTGGGTGAGGAAAAAGATCTCCTTTGAAAGTAGTATACATAGACAATTGCTGTCTAGGTGTTAATAAATATTCACTAATTTATATCTTGTATGAAAGCTAAAAATAATTTTGATTTGTGTCAAGTACCTCAATAAATTCTATAAACTTAGTTTTACTTCTCTTAATTATAAAAAGTAAAAACATAAAGGAAGTCAGGCCTGTTCTTAGCTCAGTCCAGATTGGCTCAATCATTATTTCTTAGTTAAAGAAACCATGAGACATGTTGTATTTATTTAGAAAAAATAGACTTCTTCAATCTTCCTGTAGATGAAGTAGGCTCCAATCAAAAAGAGATTTTTACCTAAAAACTGTGTTCCAGGCCAATAAAGCTGACAAGGTATCTACCTGCTCAGAACTAGAAAGGAAACTACAGACTTTTTAAGGATAAAAAGGGGAAGTTTTGAAAAATCTTATCTGTCTCTGTTATGCCCTTTTCTTAAGCTAAATAACATTAGGTTAAAGATGAGTTTCGCATTTCTTGTTTGAAACTATATGATGAACAACAGATGCATAAAACATGGCATGTGTTTCAAATGCTATGCTGTAAACTTATCCAAGCTGGAAAAATTGAGACAAAAAGAATAATCATGCTTTCACTGAAACCTTCCTTCTGAAAGACTGACTAAAATCATGGAGAGTGTTTTCCTATTGTGGGAAAATCGATTTTCAGAGCTTGGTACTAATAGTGACTAACTGAAATTGTAAAAGAAGGTGAAACATGTAGAAAACAGCCATGTTGGAGTGAGGAAAAAAACTGAACTCAGGTAAGAAAGCAATCAACAAGGTAGGAACCAACTGAATCTCAGAAAGGGTATATCATCTGTCACCAGATGAAGAATGAACCCAGAGAAATGATAGCTTCAGGAATCAAGGAAAATGACAGTGAAAGAGAATTCCAATTGCAATTGGGTGTATGCACACTGGGAGATAAACTGGGAAGAAGACCCAAGAGATAATAACATTGTCTATATTTAATTTGACAGCATGAGAACGAGGTAGACATCTTGTTAAGGCTGTTAAAACTGAAGAGAAAAACACTTGGCAGCTTTAAAGATAAAACTAATGTCTATACATAATTGCTTACATTATGCATGTTCTGATAAATACTCAGTAATTTATTACACATTATAAATTCCACAAGTATTAATAGTCCACTTTCATACCTATTTTTTATTTTGGTGTCATTTAGAGTTCTTAATATAGCACCCCAAGAAAGTTCTTTTTAAAGTAAGCCTTAGAGACAAAAAAATAAGTGTAGACAGAACATATCACATTTCCAGAATTAACATCCAAAAACACATATTCTAAAGCCTCCCAATGAGAATGGAAAAACTATCAATTAAATAAGACATTATACTCATGAAGTGTCAGCATAGGCAATGGTTATTTCAGGAATACCACATAAACGTCTTAGTTTTCTTCTACTGCCTTTTAAAATTTTCTCCCTTACAAATAACAAAAGTGTTTGAGAATTATTTCTTTCTACCATGAATCCAAGGTTTCCTTCTCTAAATGCTAATTTTGAAAGACAAAAAGTACACACACACACACACACACATCTTTCATTAGCCAGGTTTTTTCAGAGAAACAGAATAGGAGGATGGATGGATACATACATAGGTAGGTAGGTAGATAGGGAGGTAGGTAGGTAGATGGATGGATGGATGGATGGATGGATGGATGGATGGATGGATGGATGGATGGATGGATGGACAGATAGATTAGATGATAGATAGATAGATAGATAGATAGATAGATAGATAGATAGATAGATAGATAGATAGATAGATAGATAGATGATAGATAGATAGATAGATGATAGATAGATAGATAGATAGATAGATAGATAGATAGATAGATAGATAGATAGATAGATAGATAGATAGATGATAAATAGATAGATAGATTTTAAAGAAATGGTACACACAATTGTGGAGGCAGAGGAATCCCCAATCTCTACCTGCCAACTGGAGGCCCAGGAAAGCTAGTTGTGTAGTTCCAGTCCAAGACCAAAGGCCGAGAACCAGGAGAACCAATTATGTAAGTTCTAGCCCAGGTTTGAATACCTAAGAACCAGTAGAGCCAGTGGTGTAAGTACTACTCCAAAGACAAAAGACCGATGTTCCATCTCAAGCAGTCAGGAAAAAGAGAGTAAATTCTACCTTCCTGTCTTAACGTTCTATTAAGGCCCTCAACGGATTGGATGATGCTCACCCACACTGGGGAGGGCTATCTGCCTTACTCAGTCTACAGCTTCAAATGCTAATCTCATCCAGAATCACCCTCACAGACATACCCAGAAATAATGTTTAACCCAGTATCTGGGCACTCCATGATTCAGTCAAGTTCACACATAAAATAATTTATATTACATCCCATTTACAAAGATGTGTTCATTTTCAGACACATACACTGATATGGTTTGGCTCTATGACCCCACCCAAATCTCATGTCATACTGTAAACTTCAGTGTTGGAGAAGGGGCTTGATGAGAGGTGACTGAATCATGGGGGCAGACTTCCCCTTTGTTATTCTCATGAGAGAGTTCTCATAAGATCTGGTTGTTTAAAAGTGTGTAGCACTTCTTGCATCACTCTCTATCCCTCATGCTGGCCATGTGAAGATTTGTTTGCTTCCCTTTCACCTTCTGCCATGATTATAAGTTTCCTGAGACCTCCCCAGAAGCAGAATCCCATACAGCCTACAGAACTGTGAGTGGACTAAACATCTTTTCTTTATAAATTAACCAGTCTTAGGTATGTCTTCATAGCAGTGTGAGACCTGACTAATACTGAAAATTGGTACTGGAAGTGGAACATTGCTATAAAGATACTATAAATGTGGAAGGAGCTTTGAAACTGGGTAACAGAGGATGGAACAGTTTGGAGGGGTCAGAAGAAGAGAGGAAGATAAGGGAAAGTTTGGAACTTGCTAGAGACTTGTTAAATGGTTGTGACCAAAATGCTGATACAGATATAGACAATGAAGTGTAGGCTGAGGTGGTCTCAGATGGAGATGAGGAACTTATTGAGAACTGTAGTAAAGGTCACTGTTGGTATGCTTTAGCAAAGAGATTGGTGCCATTGTACCCTGATTTAGGGTATCTGACGAAAGAAATTTCTAACCAGCAAAGTGTTCAAGGCTGCTTCTAAAAGCCTATGCTTATTTGCATAAGCAAAGAAACGACCTGAAACTGGAACTTATATTTAAAAGGGAAGAAGAGCATAAAAGTTTGGGAAATTTGTAGCCTATGTGGTAGAAAAGAAAAACCCATTTTCCGTAGAGGAATTCAAGACTGTTGCAGAAATTTGCATAAGTAAAGAGGAGCCGAATGTTAATAGCCAAAACAAAGGAGAAAGTGCCTCCAAGGCATTTCAGAGACGTTTGTGGCAGCCCCTCCCATCATAGGCCTGGAGACTTAGGAGAAAAAAGTGGTTTCAAGGGCCAGATGAGAGAAAAGTGATTTCGTGGGCCAGACCAAGGGCTCCACTGCTCTGTGCAGCCATGGGACATGGCACCCTCTGTCCCAGCCACTCCAGCTGCAGCCATGGCTAAAATGGGCCAAGGTATAGCTCTGGCCATTGCTTCAGAGGGTGCAACCCCCAGGCCTTGGTGGCTTCCACATGGTGTTGAGCTTGCAGGTGAACAGAAGGAAGAAGGTGAGGCTTAGGAGTCTCCACCTAGATTTCAGAGGATGTATGGAAACACCTGAATGTCCCTGCAGAAGTGTGCTGAGGGGGCAGAGCCCTCATGGAGAACCTCTACTAGGGAAGTGCAGAGGGGAAACATGGGTTAGGAGCCCTCACACAAGAGTCCCCACTGGGGCACTGCCTATTGGGGCTGTGAGAAGAGGGCTACTGTCCTCCAGACCCCAGAATGGTAGATCCATCAACAGCTTGCCCCATGAACCCAAAAACATTGCAGACACTCAACACCATACCTTGAGAGCAGCCAGGGGAGCTGAGCCCTGCAGAGCCACAGGGGCAGAGCTGCCCAAGGCCTTGTGAGCCCACTCATTGCATCAATGTGTGCTGGATGTGAGATATGGAGTCAAAGGAGATTATTTTGGAGCTTTATGATTTAATGCCTGCCCTCCTGGGTTTCAAACTTACATGAGGCCTGTAGTCCCTTTGTTTTGACCAAATTCTCCCTTTTGGAATGGGAGCATTTACCCAATGCCTGTACCCCCACTGTATCTTGGAAGTAACTAACTTTTTTTTTTATTTTACAGGCTCATAGGCAGAAGATACTTGCCTTGTCTCAGATGAGACTTTGGACTCGGACTTTTGAGTTAATGCTGGAATGAATTAACACTTTGCCGTACTATTGGGAAGGCATGACTGTGTTTTGAAATGTGAGAAGGACATGAGATTTGGGAGGAGCTGAGGTGGAATGATTTGGTTTGGTTTGGTGTCCCCACTGAAATCTCATGTCATATCATAATCTTCAGTGTTGGGGGAAGGACTTGGTGGGAGGTGATTGAATCATGCGGGCAGACTTTCCCCTTGCTTTTCTGGTGATACAGCTTTCATGAGATCTGATTGTTTAAAAGCTTATAGAACCTCTCTCTTCATCCTCTCTCTTATGCTGGCAATGTAAAGATGTCCTTGCGTCCCCTTCACATTCTGCCATAACTGTAAGTTTCATGAGGTCCCCCCAGAAGCAAAAGCCTGTACAACCCACAAAACTGTAAACCAATTCAACCTCTTTTCTTTATAAATTACCCAGTCTTAGTTATGTCTGTATAGCAGTGTGAGAACAGACTAATACACACACCTATCTGCAAATAACTTAAATAAACCCAAACTAGATCCTTCCAATTCTGTGGAATCACCTTTCTATATGAGAATAGGTTGAATTTTGTTAAAAATCTTTATTTTGAAAAAATCTTTAAAAATGTTTATTTTAAATCAAGGGGCACTTATTTGTAAGTCAGAACTTCTCAAATTTTCAATAATATTTATAAGCTTATCTGTATAAGGAATATATTTAAAGTTGTAAGTATATTGCAGCTAATGCTCAATGATTGGGAAATGGCTAATGTTAGCAAAAAAAATGGTTAATGTTTAAGATAATCTGAAACTCATGAAATAATTCTTTCTCTTTGATGTAAAAATCAGTCCAATTTATTGGATCAGTTATGAAAAGTACAACCATAAAAATACTTCATAGAGGTTTTTCTGTTGGTTCAGTTTCTGTTAAATGTAAGAGTTGGCTGGGCGCAGTGGCTCACACTTATAATCCCAGCACTTTGGGAGGCCAAGATGGGCAGATCGCTTGAGGTCAGGAATTTAAGACCAGCCTGGCCAACATGGCAAAGCCCAGTCTCCAATAAAAATATAAAAATTAGCCAGACACACTGGTGCATGTCTATAATCCCAGCTACTGGGGAGGCTGAGGCAGGAGAATTGCTTGAGCCTGGGAGGTGGAGATTTCAGTGAGCCGAGATCGCCCCACTGTACTCCAGCTTAGGAGACAAAGTGAGACTCTCTCAAAAAAAGAAAAGAAAAATAGAAAAGAGTTATCTAGCTATTGAACTCAGCCGAATATTAGCCATGGTATTTGCTTTGCTGTATGAAATAGTGTATTTGCATGTGTATCTGCATATCTCTTGGTACACATACAGGCATAGAGAATAGGATGGTGTAATTTTAAAAGTCACTCAAATAAAATAAAAAATATTATTTTTCTGCTTACTCCATTACATCTATGACCCCAGATAAGTCATTGAACCTTTCTGAGACTCAGATTTTTTACGTGTAAAATGAGAAGGCTGGACTAGTTAATTTCTCTAAAGTTCCTTCTTGTTTTAATGTTTCTGTTAGTCTCTGATTTTATATGCATGTTATTATTAATAATTAACTTTGTTTATTAGGTGAGTTGTAAATCCAGGAGGGACTTAGATGTAAATAAAGAGCTCCAATTAACAAACTGATACAGGAATCTGTGAGATAGCAAGGGAAAAGTTAGCTTAGTTGCAGAAGTATCTCAATACAACATATCCAAAATGGATAAATAAAATGAAACAAGGAGTGAAGCCAAATGCACATTGTGAAGCAAATTATACTTGCTAGAAGGAAACAAATTTAGTTTCTAAGGAAATAGCAGCGAACATGAAAGGGAAACAAGTCTGTCTACGCAATTTTCATTGTCCTTGAGATTATTTTAAGCTATTCAGAGAAAGTATCACTTTTCCTGTTATCAAGAGAAGAATTCATCTATGGGTCCTCTTTATGATGCTGTGAAATGTAGTAAAGAATACTTAACAGCAACCTTCCATGAAATACAACTACTACTTTCAAGGGGTAGTTTATTACAACATTCCTTATATAAGGACTTCAAGCCTATACTTTTTTTTTTTTTTTGCCCACCCTGCCCAAGCCTATACTTTCTGATGATTAGCTGAATAGAGCTATGGAGCTATTCTATCATGCTCATTTAAGTGCAGAGGTACATGCTATGTATTGTCCAAGGACACCCACCTTAATAGAAGAAAACTATAACTCTGCCTGGGAACATGCCAAGAAAGTATTACAGGCAAGTCAAAGGTTCTGTCTCATTAAAACATTTGGCTTTACCCTAGGAAACAAATGGAAGATCAAAGCTACAATAATTTTAATCTGTAAAAAATAATATAGGTACATATGTGTAACCAAATACCCATCTAAGTATAAAGCCAACCTTGTTATACAGCAGATTTGTTTACCAAATCTCATTTCCTGGACATATGGCCCTCTTTCATTGGTAAACAAAAACCTCTCCCCAGCCCCCTTGATGTTGGGCAAGGCAATCTAATTGTCACTCATCGATAAAATGTGACTAGAAGTGATATGTGTCAATTATGGCTTGAGGCAATGAAAAGTCCCTGGATAACTCTCCAATCTTCCTCTTATCCTATTAGGATAATACTGGAGAAGACCTCAGGTTGGGGTGGCAGAATAACAAGATCCTTAGATTGCCAAGTAACTTCCTGAAAGATCTACATTCCTGGGGAATCACCCCAGGACATCCAGCAGACTTCAAAAAAGTAAAAATAAATTTCTGTTATGTTAATCACTGAAGAACTGTTACTGTAGCATGAGTTTAAACTATCGTAACTAATACAGCATCCATATAAAGTATAGTTCTCTGATGAATACCCAGATAAACTGGCTGCAAAACACACTTCTAAATAACTGAAGGAATGCACTCCATAGGCTCGCTATTTATGTCAGATAAATGTTAGGTAATATCTACAAAATAAACAAAAACAAACAAAGTTGGTTTTGGGGAATTCTGTGAATTCTTTCTTTCTGGCAGTAATTAAATAAGCCAGTGTCCAGTAAAGCCACTGTATCAGACAGGATCCTGGCAGTAAAAAGGCAGTATATTCAAATGGAATAATTGAGAACAATTTAATAAAGGGACACTTAAAAATTGTTGACAGGGTTAAAATAATATGGTAAGAAAAACCAAGTTCTCATTAATACTCCAGACTAGCAAAGGTACAGATGCATCACCACCCTAAAGCTAAAGGGATAATGAGAAAAAAATGGTTCCAGGTATCCAAATAAAGCTGAGACTCTAGCCTTTGGGAAAAAAATGAACCCACAGTCAACTTGTAACCTGATCTCTCTTTTCTCCAGCCTTCTGATCTTCTGTGAGTGCATGGGCTATAACCAACGAGAAGTGAAAGCAGAGTGGAGACTGTTGGTACAGTCCAAAGAAGCCCACTGTCCAAGGCACAAAGGAGGGTGGAGAAGGCTAGAAGATGAATCTGCAGGGAGAAATCCAAGATAGCCAACTAAAGCCATGCTATCTGCATAGTGGATAATTGTTATCTTTCTGTTACCTATAGAGGAAGAGGAAGACTATCACAATACCTCAGAAAAAAACATTCTGAGGTCCTGAGAAAGGATAGAAAGGAAGTGGAAAATAGGGACAGATAAGAGAGACATTCTGCAGGTTGAATGTATAGACTCGTGGTAATTGATTGTGAAGAATGAAGGCATTAAAAAAGAAGGTAAGGAAATGCTTCTAATTTGTTTGAGAGAATGAGTCAAGAAAACTAGTGATTCTGCCTTGGCATCCTGTAGCCAATTTGAAAAACGTCAGTGTTGGAGGACTCAGGTTATTCAGAACGACAGACTTGGCAACTGTTGGAACATCAGTGTAGTTGGATTAGGAAACAGAACCAAGCCCTCTTTTACTACCTATCCCTCAACTTTCTCGTGACAAGGAATTTACCCTCTGATTAAAGTAAGATGTGTAATTTGCTCCTTACTTAGATTTATCTGCTCCTTACTTAGATTCTTTTCATATGTGCTCCCATGATCTAGAGCAGAAAATGATACTTCAGGGTACATTCACAAACAAGAGACTTGGCTGCTTTTGCCTGCAATTATTAATCATTTACACGCAACATTATCTTTGCAAAGCATTTGGCAACCATTAATTAAATCTCATAACACTCCTGTAGGTAGCTTTCTAATAAAAAGAAACATTCACAGAAGCCCAGCCCTCATCAAAACTGAGAAACTGGCACATAATTTACTCAATGTACCCTTCCTCTTCCAGGCACCAAGGACCTACAAGCTACTCCCATATAGCCCATGTCTTCCTGCCACAAAGGCCCTACTGGACCTAGAAGGTGGCCGTCCTATGCTCTCAAATTCCCTTTTCCCAACTCCCAAAATCTAACCCCTCAGGGTAGTAGCATTCATTTACTGAAATAAACTTAACTCTGTCTAATTGTTACCAGATACCACAGTATCTTAATCCCAAAGAGATGCGATAAAAGGCAGATTTCATAAACTGACAAAAGAGAGTACCAAAATATTTTTTGATAAGAAAAAAAAAAGTTTGGTTGATTTTTTTCCCAAGTCTACATTATTGAAGATTAGTCTTGGGTATACTTGCTTCAAATATATAGTATGATTATGACAATCAAGAATACAAGTGCAGGGCTCTGGACAATATTGATAATGCTATCCAGATTGAACAATTTGGACAGAACTCTCTAACAGGAAAAGAGCCAAAGAATGGACTTACCTGGGCCTACCAACTGTGGCCATTACAAATTACTCATCCTTTGAACAGGAAGGGAAAAGTCTGTCTTCCTTCCCCACATTCTAAATCTACTACTTCACCTATAATTTGAATCTTACTTAATAGTTTCACCATTTACAGTTTCCAAAATCAGAATCCTTGGATTTGTCCTCAACACCTTGTTCATCATACTACATATACAAAACAATCACCAGTCAAGTCCTGTTGATTCTATCTACAAAATTAAAAATGAAAGTTGCCAACTCTCCTCCATTTTCCTTCTATTCCCTTACTTCACATTATTGTCATCTCTTTTCTGGAAGATTAAACATTTTCTAATCTTGGCCTCATCCAATTTCTTCTCTGTTACCAGGGTAACTTTTAAAATACGAATCTGGAAAATACTATTTATGATAGTTCAGACTTCACTCACTCTATGAAATCTACCCCAATGCCCCAGGCATAGTCTTCTCCTTCTGTGCCCACCTCTCCATTGTAGCAATTAATATATCACACTGTTATGCATATACTTATATATCTATTTCTTCATTACATTTGGAGTATAGGGACTACATCTTCCTCATCTCTTTATATCCAGAATTGTGCCAAGACACACATTTTTTGCTACACATTTGTTAAAATATTTGCCATTATAATTGCTTCATAAGGTTAACACTTGGAAGGTCTCAATTGAAATGCAAATATTATTTAATGGGTAATTACCCACTCAGCAATTAATGCATTACTTAGGCCATCCCAGTCACCCCATCACAGAGCAAGACCCCAAAAGGGTGGATCCCAAGGTGTTTAGGTGATGAAAAGTGATCTGGAAAGGTCTGGAGCATTGAAAGGATGTGAGCTGAAGAAGATCAGCATACATAGCTTTTAGGGAGCCACAGTCTTTCCCAAGGATAAGTGTATATAAAAAGGAAAAAATATAAAAATTATGTATAAAAGTGGCCAAAGGGGAATTCAAGTCAAATGGTGCTACATTTTCTATCATGCTCAGGATTGGCCTTGAATACAGTTAGGTGCTACTTTACTTTTCCCAAAAAAAGGATCCAATTAGTATATATTACTCATCTCCTTTAATGCTAATGGACCCCACATTCTATATTATTCTATCATGCTAGGATTGGATGAAAGATTTGTCATCATCAATCATTCATTCATTTATTTATTCACTCATTTATTATTTCACTTCTAAGGTCATCTATTTCTAGAACAAAAGGCTAAGCAAACCCCCTCTGGACACTCAAGCAAGTAGAAGTAGACTTGTGGGATTAGAGGAATTAGACCTTCTGGTTTGCATTATACCTTAAAGCTATCCCCTAATCTGTTCTCAAATTGCTCCAAGCTATGATTTGGCTGATAAAACACCAAGGGCACAATGTTGAATGGTTGGATTTATCCTATGGCATATAAAATTCATAACAATATGAGGAAAATTAAATGATAGACAGCTTTCATTTATATATATATACATATCATAAACCTTAGTATGGGAGTCACAGATCTATTAGGCATGGCACTCCAATGTGGTAAGACCTAATTACATTTTTCTGATAAATGAGCCTTGGGATTTTTAACATCTTGAGGATATATGTGAATGTGCAGGAAATGATCACTAGGACAGTATCAAATGTTGGTCGTTTGAACCCACTCCGAAAATTAAAAAAATCCATCAATTAGTTAATGAAGTGACTAACAACTACTGTTGGATCACCTGTTCCTTTTAAACTATGGATGATAAATTTGCTTCTTTGGTGGTGCTGATTCTTTATTGATGTGCTTTTGACCACGACTCTGGCAAAATGAGTGCATGGACTCATTTCTGATTTCCCTG
>NW_012114722.1:434471-441332 GCF_000951035.1 Colobus angolensis palliatus | reverse complement strand
TGGTGGTGCTGATTCTTTATTGATGTGCTTTTGACCACGACTCTGGCAAAATGAGTGCATGGACTCATTTCTGATTTCCCTGCACAGTACCACAACCCACTCCGAAAATTAAAAAAATCCATCAATTAGTTAATGAAGTGACTAACAACTACTGTTGGATCACCTGTTCCTTTTAAACTATGGATGACAAATTTGCTTCTTTGGTGGTGCTGATTCTTTATTGATGTGCTTTTGACCACGACTCTGGCAAAATGAGTGCATGGACTCATTTCTGATTTCCCTGCACAGTACCACAAGAGCTGTCCAGAGATGCAGCAACCTCTGTGACATAGGAGGCAAGACCTTAGATTCATAGTGAATGATGCTTAAACTTGAACCTCAGCTGTATACACAAAGTTATTGTTAAAATGACCATGACCCATGCAGCTCTTTTTACAATTGTCACAACTTTTTGCAATTGTAACAACAAAGCAAATGATGCTGTAAGAAGATAAAAGAGATGGAGAAGGAAGCAGAGAAGCAGAAGCAGTGGTGGAACAGGCAAAAAAAATCTGCCTGCATGCAATAGTCCCATATTTGCAATACTTAGCAACTTTTCAGGTATGTAAACTTTCAGACAGAAATATAAACAAGCAAAAATAGCCAAGTATTCATTCTTTAAATATCTTGTTTAGGTCTTAGCACAGAAAATCATCCCATTGCATTAGGTTTGTTTCCAGTTCAAGATATGAATGAATAACACTGTGTTCCCTTGATGTTTCTCAATTATATGCCAAGAAAAACAATGTATTGATACTCTCATGTTAATGTACTATAATTTTTTACATTTCATATACCGAATTATATTTTCTCCTGATAGTGATGTAAGGCTTCAGTACTAAGGATTGAAAAGGCAGCTCTAGTATTTATATATTTAAATTTTTTTAAAAAAATACATTACACAGTTTTCTGTTGTGGGCTTACCTTGTAAATGTGCTTTCCAAACACATTCATTAATTCAAACTCTGCTTCCTATGCAAGATTTTCAAAAGTATGACTGATTGACACTTTTAAAAATGAACATGAAGGCTATATTAACCAAAATAACATATCCAACTAATAAAAAAAGGTCATCTGTATTTATTAACTTAAATGTCTGGCCATCACTGTGACCTACAAAGTATACTGGACAGTGGCATATTGAGTGCTTATTTATTGAGCCCTACATTCAGGCACTGTGTACAGTAGGAAGGGAGTGAAAATTAGATGAAGTTCTTTCTTTCAAGAAGTTCACAGTGCAATACAGGAGATACATGCAAACATTTATCATACGGTAATACAATGAAGGTATGTAAATGGTTCAGTGATACCACGAAGAGGATAATTAACTCTGTCCAAGTGATCAGAAGTCTTCATCTAAAGGCTTCATCATCTTGAAGCACAAACATTTGCTAGGTAGACAAAGGAAAAGAGATCACTCCATGGAATAATATGTGCAAAATCTCAGAGGCAATGAGAGCCTGAACTAAAGCAGTGACATTGAGGATGGAGTGAAAGGGAAGTGAACACAGTAAAAGAAAGTTAGGAGAAAGAGTGTCTAGCATCTTCGATCCTAGGGAGAGTATGAACAGATGAGATCAACAGAACTGCCTTCACAGAGACTACTTTAGAGCAGGGGTCCTCAACTCCCAGGCCATGGACCAGTACCAGTCTGTGGTTTGTTAGTAACCGGGCCACACAGCAGGAGGTGAGCAGTGAGTGAGCCAGTGAAGCTTCATTTGTATTTACAGCAACTCCTCATCATTTGCATTACCACCTGAGCTCTGCTTCGTCAGATCAGCAGTGGCATTAGATTCTTATAGAAGCATAAACCCTACTGTGAACTGCACATGCGAGGGACCTAGGTTATGCACTTCTTATGAGAATCTAATGCCTGATGATCTGTCATTGTCTCCCTAGATGGGGACTATCTAGTTGCAGGAAAACAAGCTCAGGGCTCCCACTGATTCCACACTATGATGAGCTATATAATTATTTCATTATATATTGCAATGTAATAGTAGAAATAAGGTGCACAATAAATGTAATGCACTTGAATCATGTTAAAACCATCTGCCACCTCTGGTCCATGGAAAACTGTCTTCCACAAAACCAGTCCTTGATGCCGAAAAGGTTGGGGACCTCTGCTTTAGAGTAATAATGTTTGAAACTGAAAGATAAGATGTGACAGAATAAACTTTAGGAGACCAAAAACCTGGCTTTCAATCCCATTTCTCCTGCTAACAAGCTCCGTGACTTTGGAGGAGTCATTTCTCCCTCTGGATCCTAATTGCTCATCTGCAAAATGTATTGAGTTGCTCGATGACCTGTGACATCCCTTCTATCTCTGTCATTCTATGACTATAAATAAAGGTTTTGAGACAAGAAGGCAGGCAGTTCTTAACTTATGTGACTCTGTACTTCCCAAGGACAGAAAACCAAATTCCTGGAGTAGCAGGTGGGATGGAAGACACAAATGTCACTTGAGAAGAATTGTACGTAAACATAAGTGTAGTCACCTCTCATTATCGAGGCACTGATTATTCATTTTCCAGATTATCTGTGACCTCCGCTTCTCCTCCTCCTGACTGCCTGGCTTTTAGGAATGTCTTTGTTCATTAAGATCTCCAGTGCAGGGTGAGAAGGGAAGGAGGAAAGCACGAACACCACAGTTGGCTGCTTATTAGCAGATCTGTCTTTATTTAAAGTGGATTTAGGAAGAAGAAGATTGAAGGCAGAAGCTAAAAACAAGTCTTTATGATTATCAATGGATTTCAATTATACAGTTTAGCCTTATTTCCACAGATAACTGACAATTTAATATCATAAGTTACTTGTGAAGAATAAAAACAAATAGTAGAAAAGTGAACTTTAAAATTGTAGCAGATGGAAAGCAAAATAAAAGCTCATTTAAAGATCAATTTTACTTCTTGGTGTGAAAACAATGTTGCACCACTGTTCCCCCCAGGACCTTCTCCAGAGACTGGTTTTGCTTAGCCTAAAATTATTTGGACAATAAAAGCCTTCATGACTTCTTTTGGAAAACTGTCCGGGCTCAAGCTAAGTCCTCTATCAGGATCCTGGAATAAGCAGGTGAAGTTTTTTATTTATTCTAGAGAAGAAAATCACAGGGTCTTGTAATTTATTGAAACATCGAAATGGGCATCAAATCTACATTATGGAGACGAAAGGGGTACATTGGAGCTAATAATGCTCCAGTGGAAATATTTAGCTCTCCTGCAGAGGAGCAGGTAGGTAAATGCAGTGAGAGGTTCTGTGCTCCTCAGGAAACTAAATACTTTCCCTTTGGAAAGCCCAAATGAACTTACTAAAACGAACAAACAAACAAACAAAAAACCAGAATGCCTATTTACCATTCACCCATACAATATATTCAATAAATATAAATCAGAAACAGGCAGACTGGCCTGGTACTACAGGGAAAGCAAACAAAAGAAACTATGTAGTGAATCTGGACTTTGGAGGACTAAACCATCACATAAGTATCTAAACATCTAGTTAAGAGGGCAGTTTTGTGATGTGTGAGGCTTTAACATATACAAATACATTATATATTGCACTTCTGTTAATATCATATAGCGAAGTATGCTTATATCTTTCTTGATCTCTTACCTTTACCAATCATATGGAAATTGTTATCACCACTCAAGGGCAGTTTGAGTGGTAGAGGAACACTCAAGTGTTTTAATAAACAAGAATTAAGCACCAAGGTGATTTAGATACTCCAGAGAGCATAAGATCAATGCAACAATTCTCCAGACTTTAAAACATCAACTGTTTGAATAAAAATTATATGTGACATTTTACAGTTTGCAAGCATTTTCTTACACGTTATCTCATTTAACCTGTTTTTTTAATTTCTTTTTGAGACAGAGTCTCACTCCATCACCCAGGCTGGAGAGCAGTGGCACAATCTTGGCTCACTGCAACTTCTGCCTCCCATGCTCAAGTGATTCTCATGTATCAGCCCCCTGAGGAGTTGGGATTACAGGCACGCACCACCACGTCCAGCTAATTTTTGTATTTCAGTAGAGAGAGGGTTTCGCCATGTTGGCCAGGGTAGTCTCGAACTCTGGACTTCAAGTGATCCTCCTGCCTCAGCCTCCCAAAGTGCTGGGATTACAGGTGTGAGCCACCATGCCCAGCTTCATTTAACCTTTATAGCAGCCTTGTACCTTAAGTATGTCATCCCTATTTTACAGATGAGAAAACTGAAACATTGAGAAATTGATTAGGTCACATAGCTGATTAATGTCAAAATTTGAATTTGAGCTTCAGTCTTCAGATGCCAGGTCCAGTTTCTATATTTCAGTTATTAGGTTGATTATAAGATTTTATTCAGAAGAAGGGAACAACAGACACCAGCACCTACTTGAGGCTGGAAGGTGGAAGGAGGATGAGTATCAAAATGCTGTTATGCTTATTACCTGGTACTATGCCTATCACCTGGGTGACTAAATCTGTACACCAAACCCCCATGACGCACAATTTACCTACGTAACAAACCTGAACATGTACTGGTGAACCTAAAATAAAAATTTTAAGTAACCTATAAAAGCACCGAAAATGGTAGTCTTGGACAAAAATAAATTTCTTTTCAGGAAGAATAAATATTCATCTAAGCTAACCTGGATTGAACCAGTGAAACTTCTGTATTTAAGGAAGTTTGATAAGCCAAAATGCTCAGGGAACAGGGCTTCTGGTTATTGAAATCCTTTTTCGTTTCAATGTTTTTTGTTGTTGTTGTTGTCCATAATTATAATGTGCTTTCATTCATTTTTGTGACATAGGACATAAGGCATATAAAAAAATCCTTAGTGACTTGAGTAGCAAACTAAACAAATATATGTTGATTGATAAACTGCAGAGCCTCTTAAAGCAGCATTCTGGCCATTCATTATTATTATTTAGGGGTGTAAGTAAACGTATAGAGTTCCAAACCAAATTTATACTGACTTCAAGACACTCCAAGGAAGTTGTTAGAATAAATCACTGATGAAAGTTTATAATCTTATTTGTTTCTTTCTTCCTGGAGTCAAGGTCAAAAAACAAATCTGTTAGTGATTTTGATGAATTTAATCTTTACTGCAATATATAAATATATTTCAGTGAAAGTTGATCTCCTTTTCAGCACATGGAGACACAAAGCCGAGTCACCATACTAAGCAAAACGTAAATGAACTGAGAACCATGGGTCAAGTGAAAACTTCTTCCATTTTTTTGAGTCCTCTACCAGGATCCTGGAATAAGCAGGTGAAGCTTTTTATTTATTCTCGAGAAGAAAATCACAGGGTCTTGTTATTTACTGAAATACTGAAATGGGTATCAAATCTACATTATGGAGAGGAAAGGGGTACGTACTGGAAGACAACACTAGAGCCATCCTGGTGTGCTGAGGCATAAATCAAATGGCTGCTCTATGAAGTGGAATCAAGGTGCTTAGGGAACTCAAGATGGATCTACATTAAGTACATTACAATGCATTCACAATGACAACTTCAACAAACAATACTGGAATCTGATGCAGAAGAAAGTTTCTTTGAATGTATTCTTTCCTCCAGTGAAGGAGATTTAGAATACTGGGACTTGAACAATTTTGATTAACATCTTTCTAAGGTCTTTTTAGCATTCTCTTCTGTCAAAGGGTATGAAGAACAAATCTTCAAAGCCCTCCCTGCTGGGATTTTGCTTAAAACCAAAGACATTCTCAAACAATTATTTTCTCATTAACACAAGGGAGAAGCAGGACTGTCACCACCTCTTCTTTGCCTGTGGCCCCTAATAACCCTACACAATATTTCAGAAGCTACCTTCCTCATTATTTATTATTTTCCAGTGAAATATTTTATCTTACAAAGATCAAGTGTGTCTTGCATTAATTCATATTATAAGCTAAATTTTGACATGCTCTGATCTATGTGTTTTATATATAATAGTGATCTGAATGCAACATACTAAAGCTTATAATCTATGTGCATTGCAATACTCAATAAAAAAGCTAACAAAATTTCCTCAATTAGCATAGGAATTAACCTTCATTTTTATCTAGTATGCTAAATCAACTGAATAATTACTCTGAAGACTAGACTAAATGATACCTACTTAGTTTCCCAATTTCTGACTATAAGCTAAGTAATTTGTAAATTACTTACACCCCTAAATGTAATATGAATTGATGAACTATTGGACAGCCCCATGCTATACCTAAACTCAATGATTCATTCTAAATTTCTTTCAATTACCTGCATAAAAACAAACTGTATTTTGGAAGATAGGTTAAGCACAAGCAATCTTCAATGAACAATAGTTACTTTTAAATTTTTACATTTTACATTTCACGGAAACTAGAAAACATTTCAAACTGATTTATTTTAATTCATTAACCAGCAAATTAAAACTGAGTAGCTAAATCTTATCCCATTTGATTTTGTATTTTATTATACATTTATAAGAGGATTTAACTGAGTTGTAATAACAGTCACATCCCAAGGACTACTGTTGTCCACGTAGTTTGAAAGTAAAAGTGACATTAATAAATCTTGGGTGGCTGGGAAACAGAAACCATCTATGAACAACCTAATTCTAGCCATAGAAGTAACACTGTAACTGTGCATCCAGGGCCCATAAGAAGTCAGAATAAAAATTCAAGTTGCAAAATGATTTAGCATGTTCCACCTTCTTTCATAGCCCCTTATTAGGTATCTGTGGACTTCTGAGCAGAGCTAGCATTTCTGTTGAGCAAAGGCAAAGGGATTGGGACTTTTGACTAAGTCTCCAGTACTAAGAAAGTAAGAGTATGTTAATCAAATTTATTTATATATA
>NW_012114722.1:402851-434341 GCF_000951035.1 Colobus angolensis palliatus | reverse complement strand
TTTTGTATTTTTAGTAGAGATGGGGTTTCACCATGTTGGTCAGGCTGGTCTTGTACTCCTGACCTCGTGATCTACCTGCCTCAACCTCCCAAAGTGCTGGGATTACAGGAGTGAGCCACCATGCCCAGCCTTTATACGATCTTAAAACTGGCAGTGTTATAGATACAGAAATAACATACAAATTGGCATTGATAAACTGGTAAAATGGTCCTACAAAGGGGAATAATGCCAACAGGAGAAAACATAAAGCATTAGGAACAAGCTTGGACTTAAAGATCAAAAAATGATAACCACAGATACAGGATGGAAGAGCCCCCATTAAAAATTAGTATAGCTTGAGAGACCTGGAATTCATAACTGACTATAAGCTAAGTATGAATCAGCATTGCAATACTATTGCAAAGATGCCCCAGGAATGTACTGAAAAATAATACACTGAACAAGTAACTAACATTTATTGGGCTTTTTCTGAGTGCCATGCAGTTTATTAAATGTTTTATACATACATCTCATTCAATGCTTCCAATATCTTATCACATAAAGTAATATATTTAGCATATAGATAGCACCTATATAGGTTTTATATATTTATGTACACAAATTTATTTATATATGTTTAGCACCATCTTACATGTGAGAAAACTGAAGTCCCAGACTCAACTCTTAGAATTCCTGTGGATATTGAGAAAATGGCTACCATGGTCTTGCAGAGTACGGTGTTGTAACACTGGAATCTAAATTAAGTATTTTTCTTCTCCCTTGTATAATCTTTCTTTCTCATTAAAAGTACACAAATGGCTATATAGGACAAATGATTTTGCCTTGTGATCTACTTTGATTTATTAGTAAAACTACAATGATGAATCATATTTAATTATGATCATTAAGAGTGATAAAACATACAAATTGCCTGTTCATCACAAAGATCATGAAAAATGTGCATTTTTGAATTCTGATGCTGAGAGAAGTAACCAAGTTTTCTGCCTGATCCAAAAGAGCTTTCATTCCCTATTGAAACTTCAGAGAATGTCGAGAATCTGAGCGTTAGATGAACCTTAGAGGGTCCATCTTCCAGCCTTCAGGCAGCTGGATAGGAAACATTCCAGGAGCAGTTATCAAGTCTCTTGAAGTCAATCAGCAAAATATTTTACTTCTAATAATATCAATCTTTCACGTGTTTTTCATTCTCTCCATGTTTACACGGTACCTCAAACAGCTGTGTTAGATTATTTTGTGAATTGAACAGCCTCCTGTAGCCAGCTTTGAAGCAAGTTTTTAAACCAGGAACAGGTTCATCAAAAGTCTTTGGTTGCCCATAGTGAGTTTTCTACACCTTGATAACCATAAAGGTTTTCATTACGCTCAATAGAAATTTCTACTGCTTCTGTTGTAAGCACTTTTCCATTTTTAAATCTCTGAATAAAAATGCTATTAAATATCTCTCCCCATAACAACCACTGAAGATGAGATTCCAATTACTTCTTGCCTTTAAAGTGAAATCCCTATCCCAGAGGCATGTTCTCATACGAAGAGAAAAACCCACTCTAACCTTTTTTACTACTCTTCTCTGATTTTTTCAGTTTTGCATCTCTATTTTAAAAGTATGGTGAGGTTGCCACATAGTAAGCACCAATATATGATAACCATTATTACTATTATTATACCAGATGAAAAAGGAAGATACACTAGACCAATTATCAGAACATGACTGTTGAGCATAGTCCAAATCAACAGTTTCAATCTGTAAATTGGGGTACTCAGGAAGGAAAAGCTGGAACTCAAGAGTCAATACAGAAGAACAGTTGTCAACATTAGAATACTGTATCATAGGTCCTATAGGCCACTAGTCTGTATAGTACAGACAAATACAAAGTGACTTAAGAACACTATAGGAGCCCAGAGATCAGTGCTAGGCAATCGTGTCCTGAGAAGACCAGCAGGGAGAATAACAATCGTAAGCCTTAAAGAGGGATTGGTTTGGGAACTGAAACAAAGCTGAAACTACAGGGGGGTAATTCACCACTCCACACTGGGGGAATCCCAGAAGGTAGAAGCAGAAAAAAATGAGATTCCTTTGGTAAGAACTAAGATAAAGATGCGCTCTTTGGTAAGAGAAAATACTTTGCGCATAGCAATAGACACATACTACTCTGCTGTTTACTGTGAGTCAAGTACCATTATAGATACTTTCTTTTGACAATAAGAAAACATTAGAATCCCAAGAGTCACGTGTACCTTTATATAAGAAATTATCCAAGTTATACTCTGCAAGGGTGAAATTAAGGAATTAAATTGCCCAATAAACTACATGTTTTTTTATCATGCCAACAGAGAAATGCTGAAAAAACGATTATTGCTAACAACATGGAAATCTAATCCACTAGAGAGTTCTCCATGTTTTATAGAACCTCAGCGCTAAAAGGAACCTGAAAGACCATCGAGGTCAATCTCCTACTAAATTCATGAAAGAACTCTACCACCACCCAGACCTCCAGTCATTTAGCATTTATTTAAACACTTCTACAGCGCTGAGGCACATATTAAATTTTCAAATTGTTCCAAGTTTTATGTTTGAAACAAACTCTGCCCCCTGATATTTATTCATCTTTACGAGTTTGGATAGATGTGGATCCAAACAGTCACTAAAGAGAAATCTAAATCTAATCCTTCCTCCATCTGAAAATCCTTGTCAGTAAAGGCAACTGACATTGCCTTGCCAACTGGTAAAAAACTTTAACCTCCTACATCAAAGCTTTTCTTTTCTTTTTTTAAATTTTTTATTATACTTTAAGTTCTAGGGTACATGTGCACAATGTGCAGGTTTGTTATGTATACATGTGCCATGTTGGTGTGCTGCACCCATTAATTCATCATTTACATTAGGTATATCTCCTAATGCTATCCCTCCACCCTCCCCCAATCCCACAACAGGCCCTGGTGTGTGATGTTCCCCTTCCTGTGTCCAAGTGATCTCATTGTTCAATTCCCACCTATGAGTGAGAACATGCAGAGTGTTTGGTTTTCTGTTCTTGCGATAGTTTGCTGAGAATGATGGTTTCCAGCTGCATCCATGTCCCTACAAAGGACATGAACTCATCCTTTTTTATGGCTGCATAGTATTCCATGGTGTATATGTGGCACATTTTCTTAATCCAGTCTGTCATTGTACATCAAAACTTTTCTTGATCATTCATATATTGTATACGTGGTAAACATGGTCAAGTCCACATGAAAACCAACTTCTGCTACTGAAGTGGCACAGTTATTAGATTTAGAACTCTCTTCAGGGAAATATGATGTCTAATTCATTACCATGTCCTGAATATCACCAGACTCTGGAACATATTAGATGATGAACACCTATTTTTGATTGAGGTAATGCAGTTTCAACAGAAGCAAAAAAATACATAATCAAAGGTCAAAACATGTTTTGACAACAATACAAGGTAAACTAAGCTAAGATCCTAGAAGACAGCTTGTCCTATTATTTCCAAACTATTCCTGACTCATTAAGGGCAATATTTTAATTTACAATATCAGGCTTACACATGCTGTTTACTTTCTGTGTATATTTACACATTGCCTAAAAATCATTAGACTAAATTGTTTTACAGAATTGTAAAAATGTGTAGACACACAAAATAAGAAAAATAAACTTGTAAGCACTTTTTAAATCTAAAGGGAAATAATATGATTCCTTTACAAATCAGATGTGACGTTTACTATAAAAGAAAAATGATGATAGTGGTGATGATGATGGTGGTGATGATGATGATGATGATGATGATAGCAGCTAACATTTATTGAGCAGTTGCTACATGCCAGATACTGCACTCTTACATACATTATTTCATTTAAGCCTCATGAGTTATATGTTATCATCTCTGTTTTAAAGACAGAAGATAATACAATGTGGAGAGTTTATGCGACTTACCTAAAGTCACAGAGCAAGTTTGGATCTGGAATCAAACTCAGGTCTATCTACTCTTAACATGTGTTAATTATATCTTTGAAGACAAACAATAGCAAGAATCCTTAAGAACATGACTGGTGACTAGATCTACTTCCATCCTTGTTCTCATGTTCAATCCTTTAATGGTTTCACCTTATTTAAAGCTAGATTGTCTCCATGAATTTTCCTCTACTTAGGCCCTGTCAAAATTATATGCAGTAACCTTAGGAAGCCAAAAGAGGCACCACTTAACTAAAAATTGCTCCATTTAGGGATAGGAAAGCAAATAATTACCAGACTATTTGCCACTTTCTAGAGTTGCTCTCCTTTCTCTTGCTGTAATAGAATGATAGATAGAAGCTGGCCAAAAGAAAAATCACTGGTGATGAATTGTGGTCACAAGCCACATGAAACACGTTTAAAAGTGTCTAGAAATAAAGTTGAGTTTTTTCCAGGTAGAAACACAGACACACCCCCAAAACATCTGTACCAAACAATTCTATCACAGAATTGCCTATCCCAAAGACTAAGTTCCATCCAGAGGTTTTGAAAAAAGTGAAAATGTCATCCAAGGAAGTGAGGTCAACCCCACAAAACATGTCATCACATTTGCTCCTTTAATATGTACCTATGCTTTTTCCTTTGGAGAAAGGAAACAAACAGCCAGAGAAGTATTGCAGCATTATATTTTCCTGTTATTGTATTTAACCAATACAGAAGTAACATGATGAGTGGTGTCAGCACAGGATTCGGAATTGGACAGGCATGGATTAAACTTTCTAGTTCTGCCATGGCCACTTACTATAACTTATATGGTAAGTCAGCCTTAGCTCTCTGATCCTCATCTGTAAAATGTATGTATTACATATAAATATTTATTATATAATTTTATGTGTATGCATATATACTTGTTATATTTATATACACACATACACATATACACATCCTTCATAGGTTATAAACATTAATAATATATAATAATAAAGTGCCTACATTATAATAGGTTCTCGATAGCAAATTTAGTGGGTATAAACTTTTCTCCACACACTTGTGCATATTAGAAACATCAATTTTTGTTTAAATTTAACCAGATTTTACTCTGAGCCCTCATTCTATTGGACCTGCAGTAAATTAAATGGCCTTCATTACTGCACATCCAACAGTCTCCCATAGAGCAGAACATTGGGGAAGGTTACTGATTATAGGTTTACACCAGGCACCACTTATAAATTCTCATCGGTCTTTTAAAATTGGACCACTCAATAGCTTCTGTACAATTCTGGACATAGGAATCTTTGTGAAGAATAGGCCTCAGATTTACCATCCTTATGTATACCACACAGCCTTCTAGACACACACACACACACACACACACACACACACACACAAACAGCCCAAGCACTCCAGTTTTCTTGATAATCCAATCCACAATGCCCTAACTAGTTTCAAAGTCTCTTCCTTCACTATCCTACTGCTTCTTCCAACCCACTTTCAAAGGCCTCACTTCTAGACCTCTCCTTCCAGTTAAGCTCTCTGGAAAGCCTCTTGAGTTGAGGCTTTCTGAAAGCCAGTCATCGTATTCATGAATTTGACAAGATAAACTGCACGCCACCCCTATGCAAAGCCACAGAATGGTCTATCTCCTAGAAATACAAAAGAAAACACAACAAAAAATATATAACTTTTTTTGTGTCTTCTAGAAAATAAGAAAAATAAATAACCCACACTATTTTCAATGATCCTGCCCCGCTAGTGTCATAGCATATCATCACCAGACAAAATGGCAAAGTAGGAGAAATGGGTCCTTCATTCTGATGTCTTCTCTGCTTCTCCTTTAGAGTCCTTCATTCCTAGCCAGGTACCCAAAGCCCTTATAGGTCTTGATGCCATATCCATGCCTATGGATACCAACTCATCTTGGTTTGCCCAGGACTGTTAAAACTGAAAGTCCTGTATCCCAGGAAACTCCCCACTCCTAGGCAAACTGGGAAGATTAGTCACTCTAGGCATAACTTCCTTCCATAGGTATCACTCCATCTAATGATCTTTGGTTCCACTGTTAAAATCCATGCTCTCTTTGCTAGCTAATCTGATAAATAAATTCAAAGTAAGGTATTAATGTATCACCTCTCCCCAAAAAAACACCTGCAATTTAGCTAGGATATACAAATCCTAACATAGCCATATTAGATGGTATGGCAGGGCTGATGCCAGAAAAATACCAAGGGACCAAACATATTTTCAGAGCACTTGAAATCTCACCATTTGGGTGCCACCTATTTGGCCTATGGGTGGAGCTAATACACGGGTCTAATTGAATTATTAGACTCTCAAAATCTTGCTTTAAAAAACAACTGAGGAACTTTAAAAAATAAAGTCAAATACCTCATGTTCTCACTTATAAGTGATATCTCAAAAAAGAATGTGGAATGATAAACATTGGAGAATTGGAAGGGGGAGGGTGGAAGTGAGGTAGATGATGACAAATTACTTAATGGGTACAATGTACCTTATTCGGGTGATGGATACACTAAAAGCCAAGACTTCACCACTTCCCAATATATTCATGTAACAAAAATGCACTTGTATCCCTTAAATTTGTTATTTACCTAGATTTCATCCCAGAGCCATCAAGTCAAAATTCCTAGGGTGGGGAGTGACCCAGGACTCAGGCACTGGATTTTGTTTTTAAATTTCCCTAGGTGATTTTAATGTGCAGTCAAGGTTGAGGGCCACTGTCTTAGAGCCTTTGAGAGTTTAGGCAAGCAGACATCATCTCATATACTTTTCCCAATGAATAAAGTAAAAATGGGAAACTAAGGGCTGCCTTTATTAGATTTTTTGCAAAGACTGATCAATTTCTCCTTGCCAATTGCATTCCATCCCACAATGAAAACACTGTAATAGATGCTCACTTATTGATTGAGAACAAGAGTCCTCTGGTGTCTTCACCTTTATCTTTTGGACACCATATTATACCTTATTTATAGACATCCAATCCTCAATCACACCTGCACTAGAGATGTTCATTCAGTATATGCTTCAGTGTCCATCCCATGACCCCGGAACCTGGACAATAATAATTAGCAACCTGGTGACAAGGCAAGTTACAAGGCATTCCTCGCACCTGCTGAATCTGGAAATGTCCATAATATTACCCATTTGACCTGCTGGTTGTGCTGCCTTTGCTGGGTCTTGATGAGATATGTTAAAAAGTCTCTGTTTGATACTTTCTTGCAAATTCAAACAGATGCTTCCCATCTTATGACTCAATGATGCATAATGCAAACCTAAAGCAGTAAAATTGAGGGCACTTAAGTTTTTAATCAAATTAGAAGTCCATGACTTGACTTCTGCAGCACTAGCACTAAAGGTGGCATATAGAACCTTGGCTCAGAGGATTTTAATCTCAGTCTTGACAGAGAGGAGCCTACCTGTTTTCCTTGAGAAGCATTTTGCCTTCATTGCCTCTTTAATTCTTTTGAGATCATAAATGTGATTGCTCAGTGGTGATGTGTTGTGCTGACAGATGCACTTGCCCATTAAGTTTGACCCTAGACTATCATCAAATTTCCCATAGTGCATCTAGCAAGTTTCATTACTGACTTGGGTCAGATTGAAATTATCAGGCTAAAGCTAAAGTCCCTTGACCCAGTTCATTCCTCCTTGCTGTCATTCTGTAAGGGATTTCATTTTTGTCCTTACAGAATTTTGCTGCAGAATCTAAGAAGGTTAGGAAAACAGGATATTCAGATGAAAGGAAGAAAATGATAATTGGATCCCTACCCCACCCCATCTCACCCCCAAACTAATCGATCTTTTATATTGTCAATTGTGTCAATTGTTATATTTATAATAAATTTTCAGAAACACAAAATGGTTGCATGATCTTCTGTACTAGTACTAAGTGGGTGATACTTTCTTAACAGATGCATAAGCCTCTGACAGAATGATTCTGTGAGGATCACAGACAACAACCGGCACCCCTTCACTGCCAGCAGATGGCTCAAGTGAAAAAAGAGTTACACCCAAAAGGCCAGGCTGTGTGTGGTGCAACTAGCAAAGTCCCTAATCACCACCCATTATGACTTAAGAAGTAAAAGTATTATATAACTGAGGATATCCAGTTAATACACATTTCTTTGTTACCTACTATGTACAAGTCATGGAATATCCATGCAATCTATGTCCTAGGTATATTAAAGTACAAGAAGAAATAACCTTGTCATTATTCAAATTTATCTAAAAGTATAATTTCCCACAGTTTTCTTATTCTTTACCAAAAACAAAATATGGAAAGAGTTTTGCTATAATCATCACTATCTGAGTCAGCCTTATCCCAGCATCTATGTGCTGTTGATAGTAACAGTCCACTGCCACATAGATGCTGAAGATATCCACAAGGATTTGAATTCCATGTGAGGAATAAATAATGAAGAACCTAATGGAGCATACACTCATTTCTAATTAAATGATCTCTTTACTCATTATATTAGTCAGCGTTCTCCAGAGAAACAGAACCAATAGTATGTGTGTATATGTGTATCTGTGTATATGTGTGTGTGTATATATATATTAAATATCTGCGTATATGTGTATATAACATATACTCATATGCATATATACACACATATGCAGATATAAAATATTTAATATATATATCCATGAATATATTGATATAAAATATTTAATATATGTACATAAATATACTAATATAAACTATTTAATGTATGTATATATAACATATATTTAAAATATTTAATATACATATATATCCTTAAAGAAATTTATTACAAGGATTGTCTCATAAAATTATGGAGGCTATAAAATATTATAGATATAAAATATTTAATAAATATTAAAACATTTCTAAAATATCTAATATATAAGATATTTAATATGTGTGTATATGTATCAAGAAATTTATTACGAGGATTGGATCATAAAATTATGGAAGCTGATAAGACCCAAGATCTGCAGTTAGACCCAGGAGAGCCTGTGGTGCACTTCTTGTCTGAAAGTTGCCAGGCTCAAGACCCAGGAAGAGCCAATGTTAAAGTTCAAGTCTAAAGGCAGAAAAAGACCAGTGTTCCAGGTCAAAATCAGTCAGGCATGAGAAGTGCCTTCTTATTCATGGGAGTTTCAGCCTTTTTGCTCTACTCAGACCTTCAACTGATTGGATGATGCCCACCCATACTAGGGAGGGCAATCTGCTTTACTCAGTCTACCAGTTCAAATGTTCACCTCATCTAAAAACACCCTCACAAACACACCCAGAAGAACATCTGACCAACTATCTTGGTACTCTGTTCCAGGTCAAGCTGACACACAAAATTAACCATCACACTAATGAAAGACTTTGGTCAAAAGTATTTTTTGAGTCTATGACTCAAAACTGGAAGTCTAGGTGTAGAAAAATCTAATAATTTTATATCGATTATTATAAAAGCTACATTAAATATTACTTGAAGAAGAAAATAAGAATCACCAAGAAGAGTGATCTTTCCAATCACTGTTAAGGATTCTATTAATTCACATGCTACAGAATTTCAGGAGTGTCAATAAAATAGTAAATCAAAGTGATTAGAGCTGTCACTAGGTATATGACTCTTGATCTCATTTCAATGAACTTGCACATGAGCTGGCACAGTCGATTGTTATCTTCTTGACCTACTTTCTTCTCAAAAAGTAGATGTCTCTCTTGGTAGGTATTATAGTTAGTAAATATTGAGTAAAATACTAGTAGGAGTAGGGATGGGTGTACTAAATAAATGAGTGGGTGAAATCAACATCCAAAACACTATCTGTCCCACGTGAAAGTAAGGAAGAGAAGAAAGATCCCAACATATTACTAGCATTAGCAATTTTTCAAAAACTTGAAACCGTGGTTAGCCACAGAAATAGAGAAGGAAGCCCCATACCCCAGTATTTTCCCACTGGATGCTATCAGAGGTGGGGCATGAAAACAAGCTAACTTTCTTTTTTCTTTTCCTCTTTCAGTGAAATAATCTGAAAAAAAAAAAAATCCAGGAACCACAGTTGTGCCAGTGCAAGCCAGAGAATGCCAAACTAGAGAAAGCTCCTGTTTATTACTATTTCCACCAAGCAATATGCTTGCCATTGATGGAAAAATCACAAAGCAACTAAACAGAACTCACACCTTATTGATATATTGCTCTGTGTAATTGGTTCTTGAAGATTTTTGCAAGTTTTATCCAAGAGGTTAGGAAATGCTGTTATGCCTTATTGCCTATTATCCAACTTAGTTTTATGATGACATACTCTTCCCTTCTGAATACTTTACCTTTCCAACTGGTGAAACAATAAAAAAGAGGCTTTCTGTTAAAAAATATTTTCCTTGCCACTATGCTGATTCCTCATTCAGCATCATTACTTCACAAATCAAACAATCATATTCCACAGTATATCAGATAAAGGAATACAAACAGGTGAAAACTGCTAACTTTTTTCTCTCTCTAATGATGCTACAGAGGCAAATATAGCAGTTTTCCTACAGATGATGACAGTGGAATAAATAGATAAATATGTGCAATAGACACAAATTGCAAATATTACACGTTTACCAGGACTTGAATGATTGGTGAGTTACTGTATGGAGCATATCTCTAGTTATGATTGATGACATTGCATAAAACAAAGCTCTGTGGGAAATTTAAAAGGAAGAGTTAGGAAAAAAATTAACCACTTCTAGACCCTAAAATATAGCTCTATTTAAGAACACACAGTATGACAAGTCATTCTTTTTCCAGGAGGCTTACCTTTCAAATGTAAAATCTGTGACTTTTGCCTTTCAAACTGGCAAATATTTTTAAATAGTCACAGCCAGTGCCTGTAAAGGTACAGAGAAACAGTTATTCTTATTCATAACTGGAAGAAAATGTAAACTACAAGCAGGGAATTTTTTAATTTTCCAACATGTATCAAAAGCCTTAACAATGTATACAATCTTTGCTCCAGAGATTTGTCACCTAGAAATGTATCATAAGGAAAATTATAGAAGTCCAAAAATGAGAAAATATTAACTATAAAATCATTACAGCATTTGGTATAGGAAAGTTAGAAACAATGTATTTGTGCATTTATAAGGATGTCAGTTAAATAAATTATTATATATCCATATGACAGAATAAGGCCACAAAATGTACTGTAAAAGTTTACTTAAAGAGATGAAAAACCCCATGACATAGTAAGTGAAAAAAGTAAGTCACCAAAGAGTATGATCCAATTTTTACAAAAGTATATAAAAATATTAACATTAATTTCTCTTAATAAACTTGAGTGCTTTTATTTACTTTTTCATCTATATTTTCAATAATTATCATTTACTATATTTAAATGAGAAAAAAAGTTATTTTAAAAATTGGATATCTGAATTTTTGTTCAGGGACTGGCTCACAAGGAAAAAAGCTAAAGCCAAGCACTTCTAACCAGACTCCCTGGTAGATTTCTATAAATGTTAGCAAGGTGAAATAGCCTAATCAGAGGTTGAACAGAATTCTGCACACAGATTTTTAGTCAATATTGCAGTTGTAAAATATTTCAATTTTCAGTGGTTTGATAATTTTCCAATATGATAATACTTAATTCTGAAAGCATCAGTGTATTTAACAAGGTGTGGGTTATATAATATTGCTAGTTGACTTGAAGTGAAACAAATAACAAATATGGAGACAAAGATATTAACGAGAATTTTTGCAAAGGATAGGAGTAAGATGACATGAAGGCTGCCTACCCCATCTTTTGGGGCTAGGCTTGTTCTCTAATCTCAAATATTTCTTATTCACAGTTAAACAATATATCATCATAAATTTTTTCTACTGTCCCCTGGCATTTTTTCATTTTGACCCAAAACTAAATCCTAAAGCCCATTTTTGTAGAATAAATCAAACTGTCAATTCCCTGCTGGAATCTACAAGCTTAGTCAGCAAACAGCCTGTATATTGATATCCTTGCTCTCACACAAGTATCAAGCTGAGCTGTGTCATCCTGGTCAGTATTTGGCCAGCGGATTTCTAGTCCAGGAACAAGTAAGAAAATAGCTAATGGGAATCATTCTTCTAAATCAGCAATCCCCACTTTGATTTTCAAAAACACTTTTCCTTTCAAAACCAGGATGCCATTCATCACTAGTAAAGATATGACTTATGATTTCAGGAACATGATGGGAGAAGTCTGATACCTAAGCTAGGTATCAGTCAAAATAGGCTAGGTTATGCTGCAGTAGGGATAACAAAAATAAAAACACTAAAATGTCAGTGGCTTAAAATAATAAATGTGTATTTTCTGCTGATGCTACATTTCTATTATGGGTTGCTGGAGGTGAAGGTGGTACTAGAAGAATGACTTTCTCATCGTAGTTACTCAGGGATCTCTCAGGGATTCAGGCTGAGAATGCAGCCACCATCTGGAACATCTCCAGCCAGAAGGAGACAGAGGGAAAGAAATCTAGAAAGCATCTCACTCAGGCAATTAAATGTTCTGTCCTTTCAGGTCCTGCAATGAGGTATGTCACCTTTGCACACAATCCATTGGCCAACACTATACAGTTCCGCCAAACCACTAGGGAGTCAGGAAGCACAATCTTAAAATGGGCACAGAAAGGGAGAGGAATGACAGCTATTTGCAGAAAAGCACCAAAGACTATCTGCTATGGTTTGGATTTTTTGTCCTCCAAACCTAATGTTGAAATTTGATCCCCAGTATTGAAGATGGGGCTAAATGTGAGGTGTTTCGGTCATGGGGACAGATCCCTCATGAACAGATTAATGCCCTTCTTTAAGGGTAAGTGAGTTCTCACTCCATCAGTTCCCAAGAGAGCTGACTGTTAAGAGAGTCTGGCATCTGGCCCCCTCCCTTCTTTCTTGCTTCCTCTCTTGCCATATTATCTCTGCATAGCCAGTTCCCCTTCAACTTCTACCATGAGTGGCACCCGCTTGAGTCCTCCACTAGATGCAGATGCCCAATCATGAACTCATCAAGGCATCAGAATCATGAGCCAAATACATCTTTTTTCTTTATAGATTACCCATCTTCAGGTATTCCTTTATAGCAACAGCAACACAGAAAGGACTAAGACACTATCATACCAAATTTTTCATTTAATCATTTCAATTTCAGTTTGCCAAAGCTGTTTCATGCGTATGTCTGCATGTATGTGTGTGAAAGAGGATGCTTTACATACATACTTGTAATTTATCATTCTCCCTTCTCCTTGGTTTCATTTTCCCAATTTTTCCTCATCTTTTTTAGGCTGTTCATTTGGTAATACAGTCTTTTGACAAACATTGGTGTTGTTCAGTAATAACTTTATGAGTAACTCTCATTTATAAATTGCCATGCTGTATATTCTTTAAGTCAGATCATTTAAGATTGGAAGGTGGTTAACCGAAGGCTTTTAAAAGACTACAATTCCTAGACAAATACTCACAAACTTATTCCATAACTAAGGGCTCTTGCAACATATCAATAAACAGAAATGGGGTACTAGACAGGATGTAAAAACAGAAATTCAACACTAGTGAACAATTCAAGGGCCTGGATAATGAAATTGAAGTACAAGATTTAGTTTATTTACAAGGATGAGGAAATATCCCAGTTACTGAGACAATACCAGACACTGGATGAGCATCACAATATGTTGCTGAAGCATGGAAGCACTATACCAAACTTCCCTAAACTCTTTCTGATTAAAAATAGGTTTAGTGCTACCAGAGATGAAGGTAAAGGCATTCCTGATGGTTGGGACTAAATGGCTACAGGAACTGAAAGGATGTGGAGGTAGAGCCTCAAGCAGATGGACTCCACCAGGAGTCATAAACTCAAATATCAAACCTAAACCAGGCAAGAATAGCAAATGTGTAAAGCTGGCTTTATACAGCTCAATGGGTGCTGTATAAAGTACTGGAACCAACTATGGCATGTGCCAACTTACATTGCCTTTCAAAACCATTCATACCAAGCAAAACCTGTCCATACCTACAAACTACCATGAATTTATAGGTACTGGCCTGGTATTTCTAGTCTGGTCCCTCCATCTTATTTTACCTTTTCAGTTTCAGCTTATTTACTCGCATATTCTCTGAAGACTATATTTGGACCATATGCCTCTAGATTTCTTGCATTACCAATTGCCTTGGAAACAACACGAGCTTTGTACATCCTACATTGTTTTTTCATTAACTGTACATTTGTTCTTTTCTATTCACTCGACTTTCTGATTAAACTTTTATCCTGATTATTGGTTTTACTGAACCTGGTTTGCTGCTTTGATTCAGACTTTCTTTCTTGGGTCCTTTAGTAGATCTTATTTCCTAAAACCTTGCTTAAAACAAAACTTCTCCCATTCTAGCTTCTTGATGGGCATCCATAATCTACTGCAGTAACATGATAGAACATTTGTTGGATATCTACTGTGCATTAAGATTGACTCTTAATAGTGTGAGTTAGGTGTCTGAATGCAAATCATGATCTCACTCTTTTTCAATTCCTAGGTTTCTGCTCCCACTCACTCCATTCCAAAGAACTAGAATTTCCCCTGACCTTAAAATATCCTCTTTGCTACAGCAGATTGTTTTTCCTTGTGAAGACATAACAATTTGTTAATGTTAGCTTGAGTAGATTAGTAGGGAACACAAACTAAGGTGATTCTCAAAGTTACTTCCCAGAAACAGCACAATAATCTGCAAATCATATCCAAGTTCCCCAAATTAGCAAGCATGCTAACTAAAGAAAGGAGATATACTTTTCTGGATCCATTCATGTTAAAAGAAACTGTAATTCTTAATCTTTTCCTCCAAGTAAAGGCTATTAAATTAAATGCAAGGAAAAACAAGTTATGAGAAAAAATATACTAATTAAGATTCTACAAAATCTCAAAAATTTCAGTCCCGAAAAAACAAGGCCCATGTAGGAATTGTTTCCCAAATTTCTTGACAACACACTTTTCAAATTGTTCTGTGAAATATTTCTCTTGCCAATAGGAACAAAAGAATGTGCAGGTGTGCATTAGTCATTGAGGTCTACCAGAAAACCAGCCCCCACCCATAGTTTCCAGGTGCAGAAGGAACCAGGGCATGGCTTGTAAGCTGTGACAGTTAGAGCACTGAACTAAAGTGCTTGGAAAATTTCTTTTAAGAGTTGCCAGAGCTTGGTGGGTAAAGAGACTGATGGCAGTACTGATCTGTGGGTGTGGCTAGAAAGACAATGGGGGGATTAACAATCCCTTTTACACTGGGCAAGCTCGAAAACTGTTCATTGACTAGTGGCAGCAACTGCTATTTTGGGAACTAGACTTATTTGTCATTCTTTGTCTTGGATTTCTAGCCAGTTCAAAGCCTTGGCTGAGCTGCTTTCTCATCCCCCATTCAAAGGGTTTGACCTGGGGACAGAATACTTGGCAGCTTTTAATTAGTGTTCTGCAAGTCTTAGTGCAACACAGTCTCAATCACTGCTTTCCAGGACATTCACCTATTTCTTTTTTATTTTTATTTTTTGGACCTTTTCCTTGCTGAATATACTGAGACCTCTTGCCTCTTTTAGCTGTGTGTGTTCTGGCCCTTTAAACTCATTGTAACAGTTTAAAATATAAACCATGTTACCTAATGGTGAGTCACAAATACCCACTTATATGGAGGGCAATAATTTTAGAAATTTTCCCTCCTTCCCATCCTACTCATTTTGAACCTCTATGTACTTACCCTATTTCCATCTAGCTTTGATCCTTGCCTTGACCTGCCTTTGGTATCTAAGCTTGACACACAGACTTGGTATCTCTAGCATTATAACCTGTTTTCCCCAGTGGTCTTGTTTGACTTTCCCTTGGGTTCCTAGTACCTGTACTATTAAACATCTTCAGTATGTGTCCCTGCTACAGATTTAATCCTGGAAATCCTGATACTGATTTTGGTCTTTAATTACCACCATAGTCCTCAGTTCCTCAGAGGGTTTATTTTCTCTGAAAGGTAGAAGGCATGAACATATCTGTGACCATATTCTCCTCCCTCCCTGTCTAAATTTCATCCCATTACTGGTTTCCTTGAAAAGAACTCAGGCTTTAGAGTCAAAATTACCTGCAAGTTTGAATCCCAGTTCCACCACTGAATAATTGCATGACCTTAGGCAAGTTACTTCACCTCTTTGAGCCATAAATTCTGTAAAATTAAAGTGTTATTCCCTCTATCAAGATCATGTAACAGTTTAAAATATTTGCAAAGCATCTATTAGATTTTAGGCACTCAATAAATGTTAGTTCTCTTCTCTGAGGTAATCCACTAGTATCTTCTCCACCTCCCAAGTTCAAGTAGTCTTTAAGATTCAGCACTCTGGGGCACAACCACTCCATCACACCCATGATTAACAAAAGCATAATTCTAACACCATCAGCAACCAGAAATTTTGTATAAACTAAAAGATTAACGAAAAATATTCAGAACACAAGCCAGCAAGCAGAACAAAGAACATTGACAACTTAAGTAATGAGTTGCCTTGGCCTAAAGAGTTTTTATACACTGCCCTTTCGAACATTAGCCAATCCCCAAACATGAATAATCTGGGGAGTTTCAATAGAGCCAAGTGGGAGCACATGGTTGAAATCAAGAGCTAAGAGGAAAGGATAGTGAAAGCTTATTGTAGACAATTACTCCTAAAGGAAGATCTTGAGACCAAGTGCGTCAGGATGAGCTGAGAGGGATGCTCCTCTCACTAAGTTTCTTCTATTTCTAAATATATTCAGGCCAAAGCTATTATGCCACCAGTTCATGTAGAGGAACTGAATCCAAAATTTGCACATATTAAGAACCACCAAAATGCAGCCATGTAGCTGAGTGCAGAGAAAAAGAAGGCACTACATAGAGCTTTCTGAATACGTCTTCCAGACTTCTTAGGATGACATGTAACTCGTAGATTTACAGAAGAATTCTAGGTTCTTCAACAATCATTCCTGAGACAATTCTAGGCAACAAACATGTAATAAACAGCCTCCCTTCCCTATGTGATAATGTAGGGGCTATCAATCACAGTGATCTGCCTCTGACAATAGAGATGGCTATGTGACCAAAGTTCAGCCAAATATAATACCATATCCTTGTAAGAGATTGGTTTGTGTTTGGGTGCACAACTCATACTGTGCCAGAGCCTTTCCATAATATATAATATAGAAACAATAGTAAGTAAAGGGTTTCTCTTCTGTTTTCCTACCAAACATGAGGAAGTAGGCTTGGAGTAATCTTTCTTATTGTATAGAAAAAGCCTGACCCCACCCCACCCCACCCCACCCCCGAAAAAAAAAATTACGAAAGGAAACTAACTTGAAATAAGGAAAGAAAGGCCAAGTCCTGACAACATCTAATGAGCCCCTTGATCCAGATAGATCTCAGGCCAGAATCAACTCTTGGACTTTATAGTTGTATGAGCTGTTATGGAATGAGTGTTCACCCTCCCCCAAACTTACATGTTGAAATCCTAATCCCCGATGTGATGACAGTTGGAGGTAGAGTCTTTGGGAGATGATAAAGTCATAAGGGTATAGCCTTCATGAATGGAATCAGTGACCTCATAAAAGAGACCCAGAATGCTCTTTCACCTCTTCCACCATGTGAGAACATAGGGAGAAGATAAGTCATCTATAAATCAAGGAGTGAGCCCTCACCAGACACTGAATCGGTTGGGTGACTTCTTTTTGGACTTTCAGCCTCCATAACTGTGAGAAATGAATGTGTGTTGAGTGCCCAGTCTATGGTAATTTGATATAGCAGCCTGAACAAACTAAGGCATGAGTCAATAAAGTCCTTTTGGCTTAAGTTAGTTTTCTGTTGAGTTTTAAATACTTACTACCACAAGATTACTCACTAAACTTTTTCAAACCCAACTCCCCCCCCTACAATAATAAGACCTTGTTTTTAAGAAAGAATAATAACATTGTGTTAGACTACAATTTGGAATCATGGCAGCTGCTTCTACCAATTTGCTTACATTTTGTAATCCAAGCATTAGCACACACATAAATATACTGAAATGTTAACATTTAAAATAGTAATTAAAATAAAATAATACTTACAAATCCCTAAATCCAGATAATGCTGTGTTCAGCAAGAATTATTTCACATGCATCAAAATAAGTGCATAATAGAACCCTATTCACATGACAATTTAACCAGAGATTTTCCATTGTATATCAAGTGAGATGTTATAAAGTTTTGAGGGCTTCTGTTTTTTGCAAATTTTAATTAACTAATTATAAATTTTAGGTTACAGTAAGCTGAATATAGTAGAAAGACACATCTATCTTTGGCATAACATATATTTACTAAAACTCCATCAGAAATAACAAACTCATAACAAGCCAGATTACCCCAACTACTCTCTAAACATTATTCAACAGCTATTCCTCACAGGATACAGATACCTTACAAATTTTAAATATTTGAAATGTGTCAAGTTATGACCACTTCTTCCAATTATGACAGAGTAGCATGTAGTGATTTAACTATACAATAAAAACACCTAGAAAAGCTGAATAAAGTACAAAAGAAAACTTGTCTGAAAATTTCAAATAGCTTCCAAGACAGGAATCATGGGGACCAAGATCCCAAAGAAAAGGCAAACTCATTGAGGTAAGCCCAATATTCTGCATGCCTTGGGGCAGTGGCTGATATTTAGGCGAGAAACTAAGCAGTAGTACAGCAGGAGATAAATTAGTAAGAAATATCCAAGCTGAATCATGATAAAAATAAAGAATTGAAAAAACTGAAATTCATAAGAAACATACAGGATGTAATAGAAACTCCTCACATGTATCTACTTGTTGTCCAGGGATAAAGGAGAAAAAAAAATTGGACAAAAGTATTTGAAGAGGGCATGGCCACAAATTTTTTTAACTGATTGAAAGCATCAAACCAAAGGGTTAAGAATTGTTGCAAACACTAAGTGAATAAAATAGAAAGAAACTCTCATCTAGGCACATCACAGTAAAACTTTTGACAATTGAAGGAAAAAAATCTTACAAGCAGCCAGAGAAGAAAACAGAACATGGGCCAGGTACGGTGGCTCACGCCTGTAATCCCAGCACTTTGGGAGGCCGAGGTGGGTGGATCACAAGGTCAAGAGATCGAGACCATCCTGGCCAACGTGGTGAAACCTCATCTCTACTAAAAATGCAAAAAATTAGCTGGGTGTGGTGGCACATGCCTGTAGTCCCAGCTACTCAGGAGGCTGAGGCAGGAGGATCACTTGAACCCAGGAGGCAGAGGTTACAGTGAGCTAAGATCGCGCCACTGCACTCCAGCCTGGTGACAGAGCGAGACTCCATCTCAAAAAATTAAAAATAACAAAAAAAAAAAAGAAGAAGAAAAAGAAAACAGAACATGTCCATGTTTCAAATGAACAATAAGCCTGGCAGCCAACTTCTTGACAGAATGATGGAAGCCAGAAGACAATGGAATAATATCTTTAATGTTCTGAATGAAAATAGCAGCCAACCTAGAATTCTATTACCCAGAAAAAAACAAAACAGCCTTCTTAATTGAAGGCAAATTAAAAAGACACCTCTAGACAAATAAAATATATTTCAGTACCAGCAGACTCACACACACACACACACACAAAAAAAAAAATCCCAAAGACAATTCTTCAGGCAGAAGGAAATGACCCCAAATTCAGGAAATAATAAATTCAGGAGATAATAAAAAGCACTTGAAAGACAGAATATATGGATAAATATAAATCAACATTAGATATATAAAAGAATAATAGTAAATTGCTGAGTTTAAATGTATATAGAATTAAAATATATGATGACAATAATACAAATGTGGTAGAGGTAATTTGGGATTGTTGTATGAATAGTAGTAGTAAAAGTACTATAAAGTCTTATAATTGTAAAAAAAAAAGTAATCGAATACTAAATTATATCAGGGTACATGTGAGGTATGATGTAATTTATAGGCAATCACTGAAAAAATAGTAGAAGTGTGTATAAATAAACAAGTAGAGGGTGAAATGGAATAATAAAATATTTGGTTGATTCAAAAGAAGGCAAAATGAAAGGGAACTAGACTATAGAAAATGCTGGATAAATATAAAACTAATGGCAAGATTACAATTTAAAGCTAAGTATATTAGTAATTACATTAATTATAGTAGACTGTGCACTCCAATGAAAGAATAGTTGAGAATCCCAGGTGCTTGATACAGGAAGATATTAGCATTCACAAGAATGGCCCACTGAAGTTGTAAGTGACCTTGTAGATGGGTTTAAGGCATATAAGGAAGAGTATCAGCAACATTTGATACACTACCAAGCGCACTCCTTGTTATATGTACCCATAGGCAAACCAAAAAAATGCACATGTAAAGCAAAAAAACATGAACAAGAATGGTCACAGCAGCCATCTTCATGAGAGCAAAACTATGGAAACAACACAAATATCTACCAATAGTAGACTGGATAAGTAAATTGTGGCATAATCATATAGCAGAATACTATACAGCTATTAAAATAAACTACAGCTACAACCAAAAATATAATTAAATGCTTCAGATATTTGATTGAAAGCATCAAACCAAAGGGTTAAGCTAAAAAACAGATAGAAAAGAGCAAACAATGTGTGATTCATATACATAAATTTCAAGAAGTAAGCAAAATTAATCAACTGGGACAGAAGTCAGAATAGTGATTTGGGGAGAAGACATAGTGACTAGAAAGGGGCAACAGGGGAACCTCTGGGATACTGGTAATGAATTATTTCTATCTCAGTAGTGATTTTGTGGGTATGTTAGTTTTCTTAAAATTCACCTTCTGTACACTAGTGAGTTGTGGACTTTTCAGTAGGCACTTTAATATAAAGCTTACTTAAAACAAGAATTACTAACACAGAACAGATAACGTATGGTGGAGTGTTCCAGTCATCCATTTATCCTTTCAATAATTATTTATTGAGCACCTACTATAAGTTAATTTGTACTATAGAATTAAGAAAACAAGTATAGGCCAGGTACAGTTGCTCACGCTTGTAATTCCAACATTTTGGGGGACTGAGGTAGGAGGATGGCTTAAGCCCAGGAATTCAAGACCAGACCTGGCAACATAGGGAGACCCTCTCTCTACAAAAAATTTAAAAATTAGCTGGGTGTGGTGGCATGTTCCCATAGTCCCAGCTACTCAGGAGGCTGAGGTGAGAGGAATGCTTGAGCCCAGGAGTTCGAGGTTACAGTCAGTTATGATCATTCCACTTCTCTCCAGCCTGGGCAACAGAGAGAGGCCCTGCCTCAAAAAAAAAAAAAAAGCATAAATACTGCTTTAGGTATTTTTTTAATGATCTTTGATAATAAGTTATCTGACCTTTATCTTCCATAAAAACAAGCAGATTGTGCTTATTATATTCTAGGGTCCCTTCTAGTTTTAAGGTGACATGAGTCAGGACTTGGACCAAGAATCTCTAATGGTAGTTTTATTAAAATATCATTAGCAATAGAGTGACAGTGTCTGTATCCACCACTACAAAGACATTCTACTTTTTGTCCTTCTTCAATAAAACAGACAAAAAAAGTCACTTCTGGTATCTTTATTCTTATTTCTGAAAAGGGGACCAAATATTTTTGCCCCTGTTTTTATCCTGAGTATCACTTGCTTAGGCCTGTCACTGTTTTCATGCTGCAGACAGACAGTGAGTCTTCAAAGATATGCCCACTGGGAAAAAATACACTCAAAACATGTTATTCATTTCCACTTTATGTAACTCAGAAACAAGTAAATAGATTTAATTCTAACTTTCTATGACATTTAGCCCCTGGGCCTAGACCAAGAGCTACTAAGTTCAGTCAAAAATAAAAATTTGTGGTGGAAGCTGCCAACACGGACAACTAGAAGCAGCTAGTGTGTGTGGCTCTCACAGAGAGGAATGAAAGGGGCAAGTAAATACAGCACCTTCAACTGAAACATCCAGGTACTTCTTCTGGGACTAATCAAGGAAACAACTCGACGCACAGAGAATGTTGAAAAGGAAGGCCAGAAGATGCCCACCTGGGAGTGACAGGAAGCCAAGGAAACCTCCCCTACCCAGGGAAGCAGTGAGTGAATGGGTAATCCCAGAAACTCAGGCTTCTCCCACAGATCTTTGCAACTCTCAGGTTAGAAGATCCCCTTGTGAACCCACTCCATCAGGAGCTTCAATCTGACACACAGAGATAGTGAAGTCTCAGAAGAGCAGCTGCTCAGGCACACTTGGAGACCTGGGAGTCTTAGATACCCAGGCTTTCTGGCCTTCCAGGCAAAAGTAGTTAGAACTCGCCCAAAGTGGGAAGTTACATACCGTACGTACATACCCCTAGAAAAGGGGCTGAATCCAGGGGGTTGAGCAGTGACATTCCACAGGCCCCCCTTTCATAGCACCTCACAGGATAAGACTCACTGACTTGGAACTCCGCCCAACCACCAGTAGGAGAATTGTACCTCCCTGAGACGGAGTTCCCTGAGACAGAGTTCCCAGGGGAGGTGAGTTCGTTATTTTTGTGGTTTGGACAACTTAGTCATTCCAGCCTTTAGGCTTTGGAGAGTCCAAACTGACTGGGGGAGGAAGTGGTACCCCAGCACAGCACAGCACTGCTACCCTACAAAAACATGGCCAGATTGCTTTTATACACAGGTCCCTGATCTCATTTCTCCTCACTGGGCAGGACCTCCCAACAGGACCCTCCAGCCACCCCCACCAGTTTTCTCCAGTTGACAAAGATTTTAAACCTTCCTGGGACAAAACTCATAGAGGGAGGGGTGGGCCACCATCTTTGCTATTTGGGTGACTTAGCTATTCGAGCCTTCAGACTTTAGAGAGTCCAAGGTGATGAGGGGCTACAGTGGACCCCTATCACAGCACAGCTGCTCTATAAAACATGGTCAGGCTGCTGTTTAAAGCAGGTTCCCAATCCTGTTCCTCCTCACTGGGCAGGACCACCCAACTAGGGTCTTCAGCCACCTCCTACAGGTATCTTCAGACCAGTAACAGATCCATACCTCCCTGGGACAGAGCTCCCAGAGGGAGGAACAGGCTGCTATCTTTGCTGTTTTGTAGCCTTCACTGGTGACACCTTCAGGTACTAGAAAATCTGAGGATACTAGGGAGCAGGCCCCCAGCATACTGCAGCAATCCTATGGAAAAGGGGCCAGACTGTTACGTGGGTGCCCATTTTCATATCTCCTTACCAGGCAGGTCCTCCAGGAACCCCTAACCAGAACTACTAAGCCAGTAACAACTCCCTGGACAGAGCCTCCAGGGACAACTGAAAGCCTCTCTGCCACTTCCTCTGCAGTGGAACTGCCCTTGCTACCCTCGGACTAATGAAGGAGCAAAGAACTTAAGTGCCTTATCCACACCTTCAACAAGCTTCAGTCAGCTCAAGGAGAGGAGGCCAGTCCATCTCCCACAGGTCCCACACACCGCCCACTGCTCATCACAGCCAGGGAACACCCTGGCTTGTGCCCACAGCATAGACACTCTATCCTGGGCTGATTGCACTGAGTGATTGCTGACCTGCATCTCTCTTGGGTGGGGCCCCCAGGAGATAAGCAAAAGACCCTTGGCCACAGTCATTACTAAGGTCCCCTCCTCTGCTGCCTCCAAGTTGGGGAAGGAAAATAAACACTGAGATCACCCCAGAGCTGCAGTGGGCAGCCCAGGAATACCAAGCTGAAATCTGCAATCAGCACTCAATGGGGAGAGGAACCCACACTTTCAGAGCATAACTGTGAGGAAAGATGGGGAGCCACACACGAGTCTACCAACTGACAAATAAGCCTAAGTGTCACCTACTGGATCACACCCCAAAGCTTCAACACCAAAAATACCTTGCTAAAATACCCCCACTCTGAAACCAGGGACAAGAAGTCAGATTCAAATAAAGACCCTGTACAAAGCCTTGGTCTAGTGAAAACATCCAGACAAAAAGTCTATTGACTGTACTCAATCTACACTGTAGTTAAAGGAACATCCACACACAGAGATGAGAAAGAACCAACACAATAATCTGGTCACTCAAATGGCCAAAGTGTCACATGTCCTCCAAATGACCAAAACAGACCTCCAACAAGACTTTTTAACCAGCCTGAGCTGACTAAAATGACAGAAATAAAACTCAGAGCATGAATAGGAATGAAGATCATTGAGATTCAGAAGGATGGCAAATCCCAATCTAAGGAAACTAAGAATCACAATAAAGCAATACAGGAGCTGAAGGATGAAATAACTGGTGTAAAAAAGAACTTAACAAGTCTGAGAAAGCTGAATAACACAATACAAGAATTTCACAATGCAATGACAACTATTAACAGCAGAATAAACCAAGCCAAGGAAATAATCTCAGAACTTGAAGACTGGTTCTCTGAAATAAGACAGTCAGAAAAAAATTGAGAAAAAGGAATAAAAAGGACTAAACAAAACCTCCAACAGGTATGGGATTATGTAAAGAGGCCAAATCTATAAATCATTGGCATTCCCAAAAAGGACAAGGAGACAGCAAACAACTTGGAAAACATATTTCAGGGTATCATCCATGAAAATTTTCCCAAGCTTGCTAGAGAGGCCAACAATCAAATTCAAGAAACACAGAGAACTTGTACAATATTCTACACAAGAAGATTATAACCAAAACACATAATCATCAGATTTTCCAATCTGAAATGAAAGAAAGAATGTTAAAAGCAACTAGAAAGGGCAGGTCACCTACAAAGGGAATCCCATCAGGCTAACAGTGGGCCTCTCAGCTGAAACCCTACTAATGAGAAGAGATTGGGGGCCTATATTCAACATTCTTAAAGAAAAAATCTCCCACCCAGAACTTTATATCCAACCAAACTAAGCTTCCTAAATGAAGGAGAAATAAGATCCTTTCAGATAAGAAAATGTTGAGGGAATTTGTTATCACCAGAACTTCCTAACAAGAGATCTTGAAAGGAACACAAAATATAGAAAGGAAAGTTTGCTACCAGCTAATACAAAAACACTTAAACACACAGACCACTGTCACTACAAAGCAATCACACAAAGAAGCCAACATGACAACCAGCTAACAATATAATGACAAGATCAAATCCACACATATCAATACTAACCTTGAAGGTAAATGGGTTAAATGCCCCACTTAAAAGGCACAGAGTGGCAAGCTGGATAAAAAGGCAAGACCCAATGCTATGTTGTCTTCAGGAGTCCCATCTCACACTTAATGACACACATAGGCTCAAAATAAAGGGATGGAGGAAAATCTACCAAGCAAATGGAAAACAGAAAAAAAGTAGGGGTTGCAATCCTAATTTGAGACAAAACAGACATCAAACCAAGGAGGATCAAAAAAGACAAAAAAAATGGCATTGCATAATGGCAACGGGTTCAATTCAACAAGACCTGACTATCTTAAATATATATGCACTCAACACAGTAGCACCCAGATTCATAAAAGAAGTTCTTAAAGACCTTCAAGAGACATAGACTACCACACAATAATAGTAGGAGACTTCAACACTCCACTGATAGTATTAGACAGATAATCCAAGCAGAAAATTAACAAAGATATTCAGGACTTAAACTCAGCATTGGACCAAATGGATCTGATAGACCTTTACAGAACTCTGTACCATAAAACAACAGAATATACATTCTTTCATAGCCATATGGCATATACTCTAAAAGAAACCACGTAATTGGACACTAAACAATTCTTAGCAAATGCAAAAGAACCAAAATTATACCAAACATACTCTCGGTCCACAGCACAATAAAAATAAAAGTCAAGACTAAACAAATTACTCAAAAACAGTCAATTACATGGAAATTAAACAACATGCTCCCAAACGACTTTGGGGTAAATAATAAAATTAAGGAAGAAATCAAGAAGTTCTTTGAAACTAATGAGAACAAAGATACACCATACCAGAATCTCTGGGAAACAGCTAAGACAGTGTTAGGAGGGAAATTCATAGCACTAAATGCCTAAATCAAAAAGTTAGAAAAGTCTAAAATTGACAACCTAAAATCACAACTGAAAGAATTAGAGAAGCAAGAACACTTCAACCCCAAAGCTAGCAGAACACAAGAAATAACCAAAATCAAAGTTGAATTGAAGAAAATCAAGGCATGAAAAACCATTCAAAATATCAATGAATCCAGGAGGTAGTTTTTTGAAAACTTGAATAAAATAGGCCACTAGAAGGACAAATAAAGAAAAGAGTTGATACACATAAACACAATTAGAAATGACAAAGGCAATGTTACCACCGATTCCACAGAAGTAAAAATAAACATTTGAAACTACCAAGTACACCTCTATGCACACAAACTAGAAAACCTAGAAAAGATGGATAAATTCCTGGACACATACACACTCCCAAGTCTGAACCTGAAAAAAATTGATTCCCTGAACAGACCAATAACAGACTCTGAAATTGAATCAGTAATAAACAGCCTACCAACCAAAAAAAGCCCAAGATCTGATGGATTCACCACCAAATTCTACCAGTTGTACAAAGTAGAGCTGGTATTAGTCCTACTGAAACTATTCCAAAAAATTAGGAGGAGGGACTCCTCCCAAACTCATTCTATGAGGCCAGCATTATGCTGATACCAAAACCTTCCAGAAATTCATCAAAAAAAGAAAACTTAAATATCTTTGATGAACATCAATGCAAAAATGCTCAATAAAATACTTGCAAAGAGAATCCAGTAGCACATCGAAAAGTTAATCCACAACAATCAAGTAGGCTTCATCCCCAGGATGCAAGGTTGGTTCAACATGCACAAAACAATAAATATGATTAATCACATAAACAGAACTAATGACAAAAACTACATGATTATTTTGATAGATACAGAGAAGGCTTTCAATAAAATTTAATACCCTTCATGTTAAAAATTCTTAATAAATTGGCTGGGCATGGTAGCTCACAGCTGTGACCCTAGGATTTTGGGAGGTCAAGTGGGCAGATTGCTTGAGCCCAGGAGTTTGAGACCAGCCACAGGCAACATGGGGAAACCCCATCATTACAAAAAATACAAAAATGAGCTGGATGTGGGGTCACGTGCCTGTATTCTCAGCTACATGGAAGGCTAAAGCAGGACAATCACTTAAGCATGGGAAGCAGAGGTTGCCGTGAGCCAATATTATGCCATTGCATTCCAGTCTGACCAACAAGAGTGAAACTCTGTCTCAAAAAACAACAACAACAAAAAAGAAATTCTTAATAAACTAGGTTTTGAAAGATCATACATCAAAATACTAAGAGCCATCTATGACCAACTCACAGCTATCATTATACTAAATAGGCAAAAGCTGGAAGCATTCACTTTGAAAACTGCCACAAGACAAGGATGCCCTCTCTCACAACTCCTATTTAATATATTATTGGAAGTCCTAGCCAGAGCAATTAGGCAGGAGAAAGAAATAAAGGAAGTCAAACTGTTCTGTTTGCAAATCAGTTCTGTTTGCAGATAACGTGATTCTATATCTAGAAAACCCCAGCATCTTGGCCCAAAGGCTCATTCAGCTGATAAACAACTTCAGCAAAGTTTCAGGATACAAAATCAATGTACAAAAATCACTAGCACTCCTATAAACCAACAACAGTCAAGCTGAGAACCAAATCAGGAATCCAATGCCATTCACAATTGCCCCAAAAAGTATAAAATACCTAGGAATATAGTTAACCAGGATGGTGAAGGATCTCTACAATGAGAATTATAAAACACTATTCAAAGAAATCAGAAAAAAACAAGCAAATGGAAAAAACATCCCATGTTCATGGATAGGAAGAATCAGTGTTATTAAAATGGCCATACTGCCCAAAGCAATTTACATATTCAGTGCTATACCTATCCAAATACCAATGACATTCTCCACAAAACTAGAAAAAACTATTTTAATATTTATATGGAACTAAAAAAAGAGCCTAACAGCCAAAGCAATCCTAAGCAAAAAGAACAAAGCTGGAGGCATCATGTTACCTGACTTCAAACTATACTACAGGGCTACAGTAACCAAAAAAGCATGATACTGGTACAAAAACAGACATATAGACCTATGAAATGAATAGAGAACCCAGAAACAAGGCCACACACCTACAACCATCTGATCTTCAACAAAGCTGACAAAAACAAGCAATGGAGAGAAGACTCCCTATTCAATAAATCGTGTGGAATTAACTGGCTAGCAATATGCAAAAGACTGAAATTGGACCCCTTCCTTAAACCATATACAAAAACAAACTCAAGATGGATTAAAGACTTAAGTGTAAAACCCATAACTATAAAAACCCTGGAAAAAAACCTAGGCAATACCATCCTGGACACAGGAACAGACAAAGATTTTATGAAAGACACCAAAAACAATTGCAACAAAAGCAAAACTTGACAAATTGGATCTAATTAAACTAAAGAGTTTCTGCACAGAAAAAGAAACTCAACAGAGTAAACAGACAACCTACAAAATAGGATGAAATATTTGCAAACTATGCATCTCACAAAGGCCTAATATCCAATATTTATAAGGAACTTAAATTTACAAGACAAAAACAACCCAATTAAAAAGTGGGCAAAGGACATGAACAAACACTTTTCAAAAGAAGACATACATGCACCAAAAAGCATGTGGAAAAAAGCTCAATATCACTGATCATTAGAGAAATGCAAATCAAAACCACAATGAGATATCATCTCGCACCAGTCAGAATGGCTTTTATTAAAAAGTCAAAAAATAACAGATGCTGCTGAGGTTATAGAGAAAAGGGAACACTTATACAATATCGGTGGGAGTGTTCAACTGTTGCAGAAAACAATTTTGGAGATTCCTCTAAGAGCTAAAAGCAGAACTACCATTCGACCCAGCAATCCCATTACTGGGTATATACCCAGAGGAATATAAATCATTCTGCAATAAAGACACATGCATGCTAATGTTCATTGCAGCACTATTCACAATATCAAAGACATGGAATCAACCTAAATACTCATCAATGATAGATTAGATAAAGAAAATGTGGTACATATACTCCATGGAATGCTATGCACCATAAAAAAGAAAAAGATCATGTCTTTGGTGAGAACACAGACGGAGCTGGAGGCTATTATCCTGAGCAAACTAATGCAGGAACAGAAAACCAAATGCTGCATGTTCCCACTTATAAGTGGGAGCTACATGATGAGAACTTACGTAGAGAAAGAAGGAAAAAACATCCACTGGGGTCTTCTTGAGGGTGGAAGGTGGGCGGAGAGAGGGGATCAGAAAAGACAACTATTGGGTACTGGGATTAATACCTGGGTGATGAAATAATCTGTAAACAAACTCCAATGACATGTGTTTACCTATGTAACAAACCTTCACATGTACCCCCGAACCAAAAATAAAAGTTTAAAAAAAGGAAGGAAACTCTGACACATGCTACAACATGGATGAGCCCTGATGACATTACGCTGAGTGAAATAAGCCCATCACAAAACGACAAGTATTATATGATTCCGTTTTTATGGGGGACCTAGAGCAGTCAAATTCATAAAGACAAAAAGTAAAATGGTAGTTACCAGGGGCTAGGGGGAATGAGTCAACAGTGGGGTTGTTTAATGGGTAGAGTTTCAGTTTTGCAAGATAAAAGTTCTGGATATAGGTGGTTGTGATGGTTGCACAATAATGTGAATGTACTTAATGACACTGAAATGTACAACTAAAAATGGTTAAAACAATATGTTAAGTATATTTTACTACGATTAAAAATTTTAAAAATTAAAAATTACCCAAAAAAATTTACTTGGCTGAGAATGGAAAGAGATGAGAAAATTGAAATCGCCTTTATAAATAAGAGCTCTAGCATTTTTGCTTGTGATCTCTCTATCTCATGATATATGTCTACAGCCAGATCAATGACAACAACATGTTTTTTTTTTTTTTTTTTTTTACATTCAAAATCATGGTTCAATTAAAGAGAAGACTTCTACAGGTCTGTGGTGTCAGACCTACACATAGGGAAAATAGTTGACTGCTTACATACACGATTGGAAGTACTCTAAAAACCTTTACCTCAACCCCAAAATATAACAGTTTGAAAAGGAACTCATTAATCAATGTAGAGATCAAATCTGAGGTCTAATTCAAGACACTGGTTCATACTGGAAAAAGCAGGCCAATTGCAAAAGCCAAGTAAGGAAGCCAGGGCATGAGTCCATGGTACTAGACTGGGCAAAAGCATCCAGGCAGAAACTCAGTCTCAGAACACAGGTAAGATTTACATTAATACAAAGAACACAGGCATTCCTGTTCTGGAATACATTCCTGTTCTGGAATACATTCCAGGGTGAGAGATCAGACTATCGTCTTAAAAAACTGAGTAAGGTCATTTTAACAGCATAAACAGGCCTAAATGGCAAATCAGAGGCAAAGATACTCAATCAGGAAATGCCTGCCTTTTGGAATTTTTCCCCACTTACATCACCCTTGGTAGGGCAGATAACATTGTGTAGATGTGTGCTACTTCCTGTTGTGACACAATTCTCCATAGGTATCTGGTGTTTCTGCACATCTAGTGAGCAAAGGCAATGAATGGCTTTGTTCCAGACTAGCATTTCAAGAATGTTTGCATAGCTAACAGCCTTAAAAGATTGAGACAGTAGCTCCCTCTGGAAGAAAGAGAAGATATACTTACTGCTGATTATAAATTATTTGGGTTTCCTAAGCTCAAGATTCATCTCCTGTAACTGACCCACTGCATGTGCAAATATCACTTGGCCCTCTTTATATTGCCCTGTGGGAATTGGGGCTGGGGAAAATGGTGCAAAGAAATGCTGTACTGACTACTGCTATTTGATGTGAGTAATAAAATCCTTTGTCTCTTATTCAGCAATCTGTGTTTTTTAACAGCATTTATGAAACTGTAACAGTTTCAAAGTAGGACGAGATCTCAGACATGACAGTTCTTGACAACTCCTGCGGGAAGGCTCTACAGGTGCCAATAGTAGGGACCCATTCCATCTTTCAAGGCAATAATAATAACATTAACAACAATACTAATAATAAAATATACTACTTGTACATGTACCCCTGAACTTAAAAGCTTAAAGAAAAGAAAAAAGACTTTTAAAAGATACTACCATATTTTACCATTTATTATATCACTGATTGGTGGTTGTGTTTTTGGCAGTAGTATTTGGATTTTCTTAGTTGGTAAGGTAATTTTTCTGATTCCACAACTGATTACACAAATGAAAAATCATTTAATAAAAATTTGTTTACTGAGTACACAAATATACAAACAGCCTTGACACACGGGTTGTAGTGGCCAGCTCAAAAATTAATTACTGTCAGATGAATGAATGAATGAACATTTGCTGAGTGTCTAGCATTCAGGTAGGTACTCTTGTACTTTGTCCTATCAAGTTATCCACTTACCCAAGCAACCCACTTTACAGGTACATTATTTAAAATAAGGGGACCCAGGTCATTACAAATAGGGCTTGTGGGGCTGTGAAACCAAGGGCTTTTTTTTTTTTTTTTTTTT
>NW_012114722.1:319544-397399 GCF_000951035.1 Colobus angolensis palliatus | reverse complement strand
TGTTGTGTGTCTCAGTTCCCCTGGCTAGGAAAAGGGATTCCCTTCCCCCCTGTGCTTCCCAGGTGAGGCGATGCCTCGCCCTGCTTCAGCTCTGGCTGGTCGGGCTGCAGCTGCTGACCAGCACCGATTGTCTGGCACTCCCTAGTGAGATGACCCCAGTACCTCAGTTGAAAATGCAGAAATCACCGGTCTTCTGTGTCGCTCGCGTTGGGAGTTGGAGACTGGAGCTCCCAAGGGCTTTTAATGTATTGACCAAAGACGGATTTTCTCCATGAGAAGCTATAGTTACAATCATGACATAATTGATGATTGGTGATGCGGGAAGTTACATAAGTGTTTCAAAGTTAAAAAAAAAAAAAAAAAAGAGAGAGAGACCTGATCCAGACTAATATCATGAATGATAATTCAAGTTGCTATCATTTGTATCCTGGTATGATGTGAATAAGAAAGGGCATATTAACTCTGTGGCATTCTTCTCAAACATCCATAACACCAGTCTGATCATGAGAAATCATTAGCCAAACCAGATTGACTGAAATGTTCCAAAATGTTGTGCTCAGTGTTCTTCAAAGTGTCAAAGTCATAAAAAACAAGGAAGATTGGTAAAAAATGCCACAGGTTGGAGGAAAGTAAGCAGACATGATGACAAAATAAAACATGAAATCCTGAATCGTATCCTGAACAGAAAAAGGACACTAGTGGGGGGACTGGAGAAATATGAATACAGTCTGCAGTTTGGTTAATAATAATGTATCAATATTAATTTCTTCGTTTTGATAAATCTACCATGGTTATGTAAGATGTTAATAAGATGGCAGGCTGGGTCAAGGTTACACGAGAACTTTCTGTACTATTTTTGCCAACCTTCTGTAAGCTTAAAAGTATTTCAAAATAAAAAGTTAAAATATGGAAGGAAAAAGGTTAAAAGGGAAGAGAAAACAGCAGTTAGCAGAGCTATCATGTTTCTAGTTGACAAAGTTCTTCCAAAGGAACCTTATATCAGCTGCTAGGCCTGCTTAGAGTTTCTTTTCCCAGCTCTGTAACTGTCTGCATCAGGCTTCCTTCTGCAGTATTTTAGTCAGAAAGAAAATCAATTGAAAAGCAGGCAACAAAGTGCAATTCCAACAACCTTCCATCCCCTGAACCCACTCCTGATGATTATCAAGTTGCTCTACATTCTCCAGCCTTTGAGTACATACTGACTTTCTGAGTTCTGAGAAGTATTAGATGTTTCTAAGAATCCTAATGGCAGTTTTAAGGGAAAAAAAAAAAAGGCATATCATAGACTCTCCCACAATGAAGTGTATTTTGCTGTATTTAAGACACTTTGGAAAGTATGGTTGTTGTAAGAGGTAATGCTCTAAAGAAAAATAAAAGGTTGGCCTGTAGTTGATATTTCACAGTAGCTGCATGGCCATCTGGTTTGGTTTTGAATCATCCTTATTGATTTGCAGGAAAATGAAATACTAAAATCACCATGTAATTTTAAATTCCAAATCCATATCAGCTTTACCAAGTGGTTCCCCATCTGCAGAAGGGAACAGCATGCAGGCAGCCTGCCTCCAGCCTGACTCAAGCTATAACATATTTGCTTGTATCTGTGATTGACAGGTCCCTTACCAAACTTGTTTTGTAATGTCGGCTTGCAACCTTTAATGTTGTCACCTATGTCTTTCATGGCGCAAGTCCTTTGAACAAGAAATTCTTACACAAGTAACACCAAGACAGCACCAATTATTCTAATCTTGGGAACTTATTAACTCGTGACCAAAACTTCTAAAAGCATTCCCAAACCCTCGGCTTGCATGCGGCTTTATGGATGACTAGGATGCTTTCACACTGGCTTCCTTTGTACCTCAGATCTTCTTAGCATGAATTCCAAGTATCAGTTTTTACTTTCCAAAGTGGTGAGTTTTCAGTGTCCTCCATTTTTAAAAACTGGAGAGAGCAATGTATCTTTTAGGGGTTTTATGTTTCACAATGAGAGGCGCTGCTGTGCCTTCTTGATGAAAAGCACTTTGAATTGCCACACGAAATAGAAACCTTTAAACTTTATTTATGCAAGACAGCAAGAAGCTGTGTGGCTTTTCATGAGGGCCTTTTCTCTTTGGCAGTAATTTTAATAAACTTGTGACAAATTCCTCTTGCTGCTCTGTCCACTTTAGACCCCCTTATTAATTTTTCCACTTTTCACACCAAAATTTATTGAAAGAAAATCACCGTGACCCCACCTTCCCATCTCAGTTCTACTCCTAGAAGTGACATTCTAGAGTGCAACCAGAAAACAGACCTGAAATGACCCAGATGTGTAAGCATTGAACTTAAAGCTGAGGACACTACTTTTAAGTAAGAGTGAAGCATACTTAAGGGTTAACAAAGAAAAGGGCTACCCAGTAGACTCACAGTGCTTCGTTTTGGATCCCAACACAGGATCGCTTTATAGGCTGAGGTGTCATTTCTCATTCCAGCAGTGCACAGGTTAAAAGCCATCAGAGAAGACAATGCTGCATAAAGGTACTTAAAGCCCAGATTTTTACCTATGATGAATGTAACTCAAAAATATTTCAGAAGAACATGAAGAGGTAACAGCAAAGAACTTGAGCTTTGTCAGCAAACAGACCTGAATTTCTGTCTCGACTTGGATACTCATCAGCTATTTCATGCTAAAAAGGTCAGGTAACCCAGCTAGGCGCAGTGGCTCACGGCTGTAATCCCAGCACTTTGGAAGGCCGAGGCAGGCAGATCATGAGGTCAGGAGATCAAGACCATCCTGGCCAACACGGTGAAACCCTGTCTCTACCAAAAAAAATAAAAAACATTAGCCACGCATGGTGGCAGGCACCTGTAGTCCCAGCTACTCGGGAGGCTAAGGCAGGAGAATGGCGTGAACCCAGGATGCAGAGCTTGCAGTGAGCCGAGATTGCGCCACTGCACTCCAGCCTGGGCAACAGAGCTGTCTCAAAAACAAAAACAAACAAACAAAAAAAAAGTCAGGTAACCTTTCTGAGCTTTACTCAGATAAGAAAATTCACTGTCCCTAGATTACATTGTTTGTTGTAAAGAACCAAATGAAAGTATCCATGGAAAGTATTTGTTATGCTGTCTGGCCTTTAGTACAGATCACTACATGACTTTTGTTACTATTAACATTATTATTATTATTATTGTTAGAATCATCATCATAATTATTTTACTAGCCTCATAAATAGACTGTAGCAACTGTGGCATAAATTGGATAAAATAAGTGACTTCCAAATGAGTTGTACTTTTAAGTTGACACTAGACCAATAGAGAAGAAGAATAAACAATGAAAAAATTACACAGGACCTTTGTAGCATTATACTTCACAATCAACAGATCTGAATTCACAACTTGACTTGATCACTTACCAGCAGTGTGACCTTGAACAAAATTTTTAACCTCCCTGAGCCTCAGTTTTCTCACCTGTAAAATGAAGACAATAATATTCCTTCACAGTTATTGTAAGACCATATCGTATATGTAAGTCATTTGTCATAAGGCCCATTATAGAGTAGGCATACAATAGATGTTAGTTCCCTATCCTTTCTCTAAATTATATCATCAGCTCAATCAAGTCTTTTTCACTCTCCTTTTCCCTTCTTACCTCCAGACATTACAGTGGCATAAGAAGTTTTACAGTTCAAGGATTCAGTTTACAATTTCAATTGAGAAGCTTACATAGATAAGAGTTATATGAACATATATTATGTGTTTATATATATATATTATATATGTGAGTTTTATATATATGTATATATTCTTCATTTCAGAAGGGCTGATTATTTTTGGAAGGTTCAAATTGGTAAATTACATTTCAGGAAGATCATGCAAATCTAGTTCAAGTATCAAGAATGTTGGAGGTGAAAAGGTAAGTTTCTATATATATGATTCTCCCAAACTTAGGTTGTGATTTTTACCTGGTCTCATTAACTAAAAAAGATTAGGATTAGTCAATGCTTCTATTCAGGATCGCAGTAAACAATCAAGATTTATTGAGCTGGAAGGCAGCAACTTTCTTTTTGAGTCAGGGCTAAGCTAATATTCTAGCATAGTTCTGTGGGTTTTACTAAATTATAAAGCTCACCCACAAGTCATAACCAACTTGACTCAATGAAGATTATGTAGATGACACTGAAAGGCTGCAGAATAACAAATTCTAATTCCAGTATTGTACCAGGAGGTGGTTATTGCTCCCACTTCTGCTTCTCTGCCTCTTTTCTTCCTTGGTTTCTCATAGCTGAGTACAATGGTGCCCTAAATTGCAAATCTAAATTGTTCCCAGCTCCTGATCCAATTCAAATTGAAGGAGATATCAGCAGATCCAGAAGCACCATCCATTTTAGTTTGGATTTAGATGAGCCTCCCTGAGATCTGATGGCTCAGTTAACATCTCCAACGCTTTTGCCTTTTTTCCCACACCCCCTTTGCTACCGACCAACAATAAAAGTCAGTAGTGAATAGTAATTATTTGCATGGATTCTGAAGCTAGACTGCCTGAGTTAAAATTCTAGCTCTGTCAATTACTTGCTGTGTGGCTTTGGGCAAATCGTTTTACATCGATATGCCTCAGTTTCATCATCTATAAAATGGGGTAATGATAGTATCTAGCTCATAAACTTCTTGAGAGGATTAAAGGTGAGAAAACTTGTAAAGTGCTTAATGCCTGGAACATAATAAGCACTTCACGTTCATGGTAATGAATTTTAAAAGTCTGAGATCCATTTTCTCAGGGAAATGTTTCCCCTCTCCCTTTCTAATTTGTAGCTCTTCTTTCCACCCTCTCCTTCAACACCCACTCCCATGTTGACATTGTTCACTAAGCTTCTGACTTGGTCACTATTCTGAATCCCTACTAGATTTCACAGCCTAATACCTCAATCCTCTTCCAGGTTTGGGCAGACTTGAAGAGAAATATGAGATGATGAGCTAAGCACCAACTGACCAACTTAACATCTGACGTTCCATATCTATGCTCCACCAGTCTAACCAGGTTTCCCAATACCTACAAGTTTTCCAAATTGTGACTAAGATAGAATATCTATCTCTGGAATAGCATGTCCAACCCACCTAACTGAAGCTCTGTGGTCCTCTACCTTTTCCTCCTCTAGTTGCTGGTCCTCTACCTTTTCCTCCTCTAGTTGCCCCAGGATGCAAGGAACAGACAAGATATAAAATCTAGGGATGCAAAGCAATGTCTAAATAAGATGTCCTGTCCTCCCTAGGACAGTATTTCTAAAAACAAACAGGCAAAAATTCTGTTTCACAAATGAGTAATCCCATCTTATTTGGGTAGAGTTCCTGGATGATTGAACAACACCAAAAGGCAAATGCTGATCTTATTCCAGACAGACTACAAGAATAGAAAGCACCATTCGAAAACTAGAAAAGATATTACAAATATGAAAAATACATTAAATGTTCTTATTTGATGAAGGGAAATAAAGAACAGGAAACAAAGGGCTTTCCCTGCTGAGTCTTAAGTCTGAATAAGCGTATTACAATAAATTAAAATATATTATGTAAATCTTCCATTTTTATATGTAGAATATTTTCCTTTCCAGGATCTCAAAGCACTTTGCAAACATTAATTACCTATCAGTATCTGCCTGTGGTATGACTATTATCATTGCCTCCTAGATGATGAAACAAGAACAGAGAAAGGTTAAGAAACTTGCCCAAAGCCACATGGGGCAAACTCTGAACAAGAACCATTTGTTGTTTCTGAGTTTACAATAATGAGCAAATTAAAAGTGCAATAATTTTCTTTGTAATTCAGAAAACAACGTTCTTTTAACAGTCCTCCCTAACCATAAAAAAAGGAAGTCTTTTTAACTTCCCTTAATGTGGATACTTTTTTTCAGATAGTACCTAATTATGGTAAATTGCTTCATTCCCTAATTGTTACTGCAAGGCAACTAAACATTGTTACGTTGACTACTCAAGAGTGGATTGTTAATGGCCTTAATCATCAGATAATCTGGCAATATAATCAATGTAACTGGGAGATACCTTGTGGAAACAAGTAAATCAAGTATAAAACATAAATTTACAAGGGAGTGTTCGATTCTATTGTTTTATGCTTTGTATGATAAGTTGAAAAATCTAATTTCACAAAGAAGCAGGAGATGTTAATACTATTTTGTATACTCTTTGCCAGAACCCCACATGCCTTGATGTATAATGCTGGATTCTCATTACACCAACTTAGAACATCTTCACACCTTTTTGGGAGATATGAAAACAGTTTGATAACATTCCGTTTGTATGGCTGTGGGGTTTATTAGGCTGTTCTTCCATTAGATAATACATGCTTTTCAAATAATAAAAAGCAAACACATCTTCTTCCTAAACCTAGCTCTTCCATCTCCAGTTCACATGCCCCTAAATGGTAACCACTATTAATAATTTGTATTGTCTTTCAAGAGCTTATTTTTATTATTTTTGTTTTTTGTTATTTTTGTTATTGCATTTATAGACGAATAGAAATATATTTTCTCTGTGTCCTACCCTAATCATAGATTACCATTTTGAATTTTAAATATTTTACTTAGCAATATGTCTTAGAAATATTTTCTTATCAGTACCTAAAGAGTATCCTCATCCTTAAAAAAAATAGTTACAGTTCCATGGTATTCTATTGCCTCAATGTACTATATTTTATTAGCCAGTTCCCTACCAATAGAAATTTAGAATCTGTCCAATCATTTCCTACTACAAACACAGATACAATCAGTAACATGGAACATATGTCATTTTACACATGAGAATATATTTGTAGAATATGTTCATAGAAAATATATTGCTAGGTTAAAAAGCAAATATACACTATGGTTTTGATGGATTGTCCTCCATAGGGATTGTATCAATTACATTCTACCAATAATGAATAAGTAAGAATGTCTATTTCTCCATGATATAGCTTGGATATTTGTCCTTGCCCAAATCTCATGTTGAATCGTAATCCTCAGTGCTGGAGGTGGGGGCTGGTGGGAGGTGTTTGAGTCATGGGAGTCGATCCCTCATGGCTTGGTACTGTCTTCACAACAGTGAGCTCTCAAAAGATCTGGTCATTTAAAAGTGCACGGCACCTCCCACCCTCACTCTCTTGCTCCTGCTTTTGCCATGTGATGTGCCTGCTCTCCATTTGCTTTCTGCCATGATTGGAAGCTTTCTGAGGCCTCCCCAGAAGTAGATGCTGCTATGTTTCCTATACAGGCTGCAGAACTGTGAGCCAATTAAACCTCTTATTTTTTTTTTTTTTTTATGAATTGCCCAGTCTTGGGTATGTCTTTGTAGCAATGCAAAAACAGCTTAATATACCTCACAGCCATACCAACAGAATATTATCAAATTGTTTTCATGTCTGCCAAAAAGGTGAAAATGGTATCTCATTGCAATTCTCTAATTATGAGTGAGGTGAGCATCTTTTCATATGACTAAGAGCCTTTTCTATAAAATATCAATTCGTATTCTTTGCTCAGTTTTCAATTGATTTTTAGTATTTTCTTATTGATTTATAGGAAACATTTATATATTAGAGATAATAGCCCATCATGGATATAAACTGCAAATAAATTTTTGCCAGTTTGTCAATTATCTTTAAATTTTGGTTTGGTGGTTTGCCATAAAAGATTTTTTATTTTTAAGAAATAATATTATTAATATTTTATTATTTTCATTTCATGTCATAGTTAGAAATGCTTTGGCCACACCCAGATCAAAAAACATCCCCTCTCTACAGTATAAAGATTTGGGGGCCTTTATGTTGGTGTGTGGAGGGGAGTGAAATAGTAATTATAAAGATGACTTCAAAATAAAGATCTGGTCTTAAGAAACAAATATAAAATAAAAACAAAAGGACCAAACTTATTAAATAAAAAGGCAAACGAAATGTTTTAAGGTTGAACCCTCACTAGGATAACCAGAAGATACTGTGTGTTTTTAGCATATATTATGGGCCAGGGGATGATTCTCGGAACCTAGAAGGGCTAACAGATGAATTGCACAGATCAAGAAGCAACAATTTTGGTTGCCTGTTGAATAACCAGGGCCTCCAGATACTGTAGAAGTGCTGTATATAGAGAAAAACATGACTCTAGAGAGCAACAATTCAGTAAATTCACTACAGAATCAGCTCAGTGAACAACTAACACAATATGTGAAGTTGTTAATAATGATCAGTTTAGGCCGGGCGCGGTGGCTCAAGCCTGTAATCCCAGCACTTTGGGAGGCCGAGACGGGCGGATCACGAGGTCAGGAGATCGAGACCATCCTGGCTAACACGGTGAAACCCCGTCTCTACTAAAAATACAAAAAAACTAGCCAGGCGAGGTGGCGGGCGCCTGTAGTCCCAGCTACTCCGGAGGCTGAGGCAGGAGAATGGCGTAAACCTGGGAGGCGAAGCTTGCAGTGAGCTGAGATCCGGCCACTGCACTCCAGTCCGGGCGACAGAGCGAGACTCCGCCTCAAAAAAAAATGATCAGTTTAGACCTTAAAGAAATGAGGAGACACACGAAAGCTAGCATGAGTTTGTCAAAAACAAACCATGTGAAACCACAATGTCATCCTTCCTTCAACAGGATAAGTTTAGTGTGTGTGTGTGTGTATATACACACACACACACACACACACATACATACATATAAAATATATATGCATATATATATACACACCACACACACACACACACACACACACATATATAAAACTTGGTAGAGACTTGGGCTAGCAAATAATTTTTTAAAGAGGCAAATTAGGTGAAAGTTCCATAGATGATATGTTAGATGTAAAACTAGTTCAAACAAATTGAATAAAAAGAGTTGTTACTAACAATTCAATACTGGATTGGGTGGAGGTGTCAAGTAGGTCCCTTAGGGGTCCACTCTGAGTTCAATACAATTCAATATTTTCATTTACTACTTTGAAAATAGAAGATAGAGGATACTAATAAAATTTGCAAGTGTTTCTGCACAATGCAGGATAGGCATAAAATAGAATGTGAGCAAGATAAACTTTTTAAATGGACAGAAATCAATAAAATAAGATTCAATAAAGCATTCATAAATGTAATGTGATTCACAAAGAATAATCAAATGCACCAATGTAAAATGAATTACAAGAGAGTCTAAGGGTTATAGTAGAAAGTAAAATGAACATGTATCAGCAACAGGATTGTCAACCCCCAAAGGAAAGTGCTGATCAAATTACAAAAATGAATTTGTTTCCTAACAGAAGAAAAGCGGGAAAGGTTATGATAGCCTATAAGCACTTCAGCATCTGTCCAGGGTGTCAACCTAAAAGATAATAAATTAGTGGGGTACAGAAGAGTGTAAAATCAAAAGAATTTACACAGGAAAAAAATAAAACAAGTATAAAATAAAGATAAATATAGAAGCTAAGTGAAGGAAGTAAAAGTACATACAATTGATGAGAGCAGAAGCCAGAGAGAGGCACAGGGAGAGGGTAAAGGAGTGGAAGGGAGAAAAGTGGAAAGCAGAAAAAGGCAATGGAGAAGGGAGAGGAAGGGAGAGAAGGAGGAAAGGAAAGGAAGCAAGACTTTTTTGTAGGGTTTTTTTTTTTTTTTAATTATACTTTAAGTTCTGGGGTACATGTGCAGAACATGCAGGTTTGTTACACAGGTATACACGTGCCATGATGTTTTGCTGCACCCATCAAGCCATCATCTACATTAGTTATTTCTCCAAATGCTATCCCTCCCCTAGCCCCCAACCCCTCTACAGGCCCCAGTATGTGATGTTCTCCTCCTTGTGTCCATGTGTTCTCATTGTTCAACTCCCATTCATGAGTGAGAACATGCAGTGTTTGGTTTTCTGTTCTTGTGTTAGTTTGCTGAGAATGATGGTTTCCAGCTTCATCCATGTCCCTGCAAAGAGCATGAACTCATCCCTTTTATGGCTGCATAGTATTCCATGGTGTATACATGCCACATTTTCTCTATCCAGTCTGTCATTGATGGGCATTTGGGCTAGTTACAAGTCTTTGCTATTGTGAACAGTGCTGCAATAAGCACATGTGTGCATGTATCTTTAGAGTAGAATGATTTATAATCTTTGGGGTATATACCCAGTAATGGGACTGGTCAAATGGTATTTCTGGTTCTAGATCCTTGAGGAATCACCACACTGTCTTCCACAATGGTTGAACTAGTTTACAATCCCACCAACAGTGTAAAAGTGTTCCTATTTCTTCATATCCTCTCCAGTGGCTATAGTTGTTTCCTGACTTTTTAATTATTGCCATTCTAAGTGGTGTGAGATGGTATTTCATTGTGGTTTTGATTTGCATTTCTCTAATGAACAGTAATGATGAGCTTTTATTCATATGTTTGTTGGCTACATAAATGTCTTCTTTTGTGAAGTGTCTGTTCATATCCTACACGTACTTTTTGATCGGGTTGTTTTTTCTTGTATATTTAAGTTCTTTGTAGATTCTGGATATTAGTCCTTTGTCAGACGAATGGATTGCAAAAATTTTCTCCCATTCTGTAGGTTTCCTGTTTTCTCTGATGATAGTTTCTTTTGCTGTACAGAAGCTCTTTAGTTTAATTAGATCCCATTTGTCAATTTTGGCTTTTTTTGCCATTGCTTTTGGTGTTTTAGTCATCAAGTCTTTGCCCATGTCTATGTCCTGAATGGTGTTGCCTAGGTTTTCTTCTAGGGTTTTTATGGTTTTAGGTCTTACATTTAAGTCTTTAATCAATCTTGAGTTAATTTTTGTATAAGGTGTAAGGAAGGGATCCAGTTTCAGTTTTCTACATATGGCTAGCCAGTTTTCCCAGCACCATTTATTAAATAGGGAATCCTTTCCCCATTGCTTGATTTTGTCAGATTTGTTGAAGATCAGATGGTTGTAGATGTGTGGCATTATTTCTGAGGCCTCTGTTCTGTTCCATTGGTCTATATATATCTGTTTTGGTACCAGTACTATGCTATTTTGGTTACTGTAGCCTTGTAGTATAGTTTGAAGGCAGGTAGAATGATGCCTCCAGCTTTGTTCTTTTTGCTTAGGATTGTCTTTGCTATGTGGGCTCTTTTTTGGTTCCATACAAAATTTAATGTAGTTTTTTTCTAATTCTGTGAAGAAAGTCAATGATAGCCTGATAGGGATAGCACTGAATCTACAAATTACTTTGGGCAGTATGGCCATTTTCACGATATTGACTCTTCCTATCCATGAGCATGGAATGTTTTTCCATTTGTGTCCTCTCTTATTTCCTTGAGCAGCAGTTTGTAGTTCTCCTCGAAGAGGTCCTTCACATCCCTTGTAAGTTGTATTCCTAGGTATTTTATTCTCTGTGTAGTAATTTTTTTTTTTTTTTTTTGAGACAAGAGTCTCGCTGTGTCACCCAGGCTGGAGTGCAGTGGCGCGATCTTGGCTCACAGCAAGCTCCGCCTCCCAGGTTCACACCATTCTCCTGCCTCAGCCTCCTGAGTAGCTGGAACTACAGGCACCCGCCACCAAGCCTGGCTAATTTTTTGTATTTTTAGTAGAGACAGGCTTTCACCATGTTAGCCAGGATGGTCTCAATCTCCTGATCTCATGATTTGCCCATCTTGACCTCCCAAAGTGCTGGGATTACAGGCTTGAGCCACCGCACCCAGCCCTCTTGGTAGTAATTGTGAATGGGAGTTCACTCATGATTTTGCTCTCTGTTTTTCTATTATTGGTGTATAGGAATGCTTGTGATTCTTGCACATTGATTTTGTATCCTGAGACTTTGCTGAAGTTGCTTATCGGCTTAGGGAGATTTTGGGCTGAGACAATGGGGCTTTCTAAATATACAATTATTCATCTGCAAACAGAGATAATTTGACTTCCTCTCTTCCTATTTGAATACCCTTTATTTCTTTCTCTTGCCTCATTGCCCTGGACAGAACTCCCAATAATATGTTGAATAGGAGTGGTGAGAGAGGGCATCTTTGTCTTGTGCTGGTTTTCAAAGGGGTTTCCAGTTTTTGCCCATTCAGTATAATATTGGCTGTGAGTTTGTCATAAATAGCTCCATTTTGAGAAACATTCCATCAATACCTAGTGTACTGAGGAATTTTTAGCATGAAGGGGTGTTGAATTTTATTGAAGGCCTTTTCTGCATCTATTGAGATAATTATGTGGGTTTTGTCATTGGTTCTGCTTATGTGATGGATCACGTTTATTGATTTGCATATGCTGAACCAGCCTTGCATCCCAGGGATGAAGCCATCTTAATCGTCGTGGATAAGCTTTTTGATGTGCTGCTGGGTTTGGTTTGCCAGTATTTTATTGAGGATTTTCATATCGATGTTCATCAGGGATACTGGCCTGAAATTTTCTTTTCTTGTTTTGTCTCTGCCAGGTTTTGGTATCAGGATGACACTGGTTTCATAAAATGAGTTAAGGAGGAGTCCCTCTTTTTCTATTGTTTGGAATAGTTTCAGAAGGAATGTTAGCAGCTCCTCTTTGTACCTCTGGTAGAATTTGGCTGTGAATCTGTCTGGCCCTAGACCTTATTTTGTTGGTAGGCTATTAATTATTGCCTCAATTTCAGAACTTGTTATTGGTCTATTCAGGGATTTGACTTCTTCCTGGTTTAGATTTGGGAGTGTGTATGTGTCCAGGAATTTATCCTTTGGAAGTAGGACTTTTTAAAGGGATGAAGAAGGACAAGGGGAGAATCCATTCAAAAGAAGTTTTATTTGTGTGAAAGCACAAACGAGTTACCCCAAAAATTGGTGGTGGGCTTCCCAATAAATATTTTAATTGGAACATTTCCAAAGAATACACTTGTAGTAATTTAGATCCTTCATTGAATATGATCTTCAGATCAGCAAAGAAATTATAAAAAATCACCAGAGGCTTATAAGAAATTTGGGGGCAAAATCACACTTAAAACAGTAGAAGAAAGTACTTTTAATTTTTTTTTTAATTTAAAAGCTCCATGAGTTTCAAAGCAATGCAAATTAGCCATGAGCATGTCAACAAAAGGAAAGCAAACAGAGCCATACATTTCCCTTATAAAGTAACACTTGTTATTTATTTAATTTCAGAAGTAAAATGTGGCCATAAGAAATTTTGAAAATTATTGGAAAATATTTTTGTAGTTAAAATTATCTATGGTCTCAACATCATTAACACTAATGTATTTACTTGACTCACTCAATATATATTTTTAATTTGTATAATTTTGTATATGTGATTGTATATCTGCATTTTTATTGTTTATCATTATATTATTAATATCTTCCCAAGAAGTGAATATTTTTTGAAAACATGACTATTAATAGCTGCACTGTATTCCATTTATGGATGTTTATAATCATCTTTCTATGGTTGGATATTTAATTATTAACTTTACATCATTATAAATAATGCTACATAGTTTAATATTTTCTTAGCATGCATTCTGAGAATGCAAACATAAAATGTGAACATTTTATAGTTTCATATATGTTGTGTGTTATATGTGCATATGTGTATATAAACACACATTTGTAAAGAGACAGAGAGAAAAAAATTGTTTTCCAGTAAGGTTGCTTGCATTCTTCCCAACAATATATTAAAATATGCATTTCACTTTATGCATGCCAGTATTACATGAGCAATACTTTTAAGTTGTATTTTTTAAGTTACTATATTTGATTTTTAAAATTTCTGTGAACTCTCTTATTTATGTATTTTGTCTAGTCAACATTTTTTTTAAATTCTTATTTATATATTAAGAGCATTAGTCTTTGACCATATCCATCAGAAACATTTTCCTAACTTGCTTTCTGATTATAATATATTTTATGCTTCTTAGTGGATAATGTAATATTTATGTACATAAACACATTGAGTTTTTACTTCATGATTTTCTCTTTGCTTTTATGCTTTGAAAGTTCTTTTCCAACCTATTATCAGTTAATTATTCACTTATACTTTATTCTAGTATTTATGGTTTCATTTTTCATATTTAGCTCATGAATTAATTTGGAATTTATTTTAGTGCATGATGTGAGGTGAGGCTTTCTTTTTCAAACAGTTAACCAGTTTTCTCAACATTGCAAAATAATCTAATTCTTACCTTACTGATTTGTTATGATCCTTTATCATATACCAAGTGTGTTCATTAATTGGGTGTGTTTTAAGGATTTCATGAAAGATAAACTGGCACAGAATATCCAGACAATGCAGGATAAAGAAGAGTACTTCTACAAAAAGTAGAGAGGAGTAAAGACAACAGAGGAAGCAAGGGAAAGAAGACACAGTAACCAGAGATGAGCAAGCAGGACAGTTGAGGGAATGTGATGAGTTTCCAATGCTTATAAGAGACTATGTAAAGTTACACAGACGAGAAAATGGACGAAAGTACTTGAGTAAATGTATGTGTGGTGACGGTGGGGAGGGGCACAAAGAAAGACCAAAGTGAAAGAGAATAATAGACCTTACTCTATATGGAAGCTGACTATCTGTAAAAAATAGGCGGGAGGAGGAAGAGCTCTCATAAGGAAGGAAGTAACACAGAATTTGAAGCATGTCAAAAGACACAGAAAGAAAGGCATAAAAAGACAAAAAAGATGTGGTAAAGAAAATGACAGAAGCTAAAGGTCAAGATCCAAAAAAAAAAAAAAAAGAAAGTACTATCAGGAAAGTTTTACACAAAGAACCATCAAAGAGGAACCAGGCTCATAAAGTAAAAATTGATGGACTCCTGAGGACATTAAAAAATGTCTAAGAAGCAGAAAGAAATAGACTATGACCAGGGTGAGGATGAGTCTTGTAGAACATTCTAATAACAAACAGGAAGTTAAAATGTGAGGGCAGCAGGAAAGATCTCTACCCAAAAGAATAGCATGTGGAGGAGGAAATGTAAGCCTTAGCCAATAGACTCTAAAAATGTTACATCATGACAATTTAGCATATTTAGAGAACACTTGGACACAGGGCGAGGAACATCACACACCGGACCTGTCGTGGGGTGAGGGGAGGGGGGAGGGATAGCACTAGGAGAAATACCTAATGTAAATGACGAATTAATGGGTGCAGCAAACCAACATGGCACATGTATACATATGTAACAAACTTGTATGTGGCGCACATGTACCCTAGAACTTAAAGTATAATAAATAAATACATATATAAATAAATAAAAAGTATAATTTAATACACTTTGAATAATTATAAGGTAGTATTAAATCAAAGTTATATGAGGATTTTTTTTTTTTAATGAAGTCTTACTCTGTCACCCAGGCTGGAGCACAGTGGCATGATCTTGGTTCACTGCAAATTGTGCTGCCCGGGTTCAAGCAATTATCCTGCTTCAGCCTCCCGAGTAGCTGGGATTACAGGAATGCACCACCACACCTGGCTACTTTTTGTATTTTTAGTAGAGACGGGGTTTTACCATGTTGGTCAAGCTGGTCTCGAACTGATCTCAAGTGATCTGCCTGCCTCGACCTCCCAAAATACTGGGATTACAGGCATCAGCCATCACACCCGGTAGGAAGTAATTGTTTTTGACTAAGCTCTGCACCAGGCCCCAACAGGACAGACTAAAAATCAATCAAAATGGAGTCACCAAACCAAAACAAAAAAAATAGAGTCACCAAACCCAAAATAGGTTGTTATCGGACCTTCGCAAACAGACCAGCTAAATCTTCAATCAACATAATAATGACATTCTCTCTGCTTCAATCTTTATGCAATAAGAACCAGCCTGAAGTAACCGGATGTTAACTAACCAGCTATTTTCTCTGATCTGTCTCCCTGTCCCTGCCTTATAGGAAAAGTAGCTTTGAAACAACGAATACACTATTTGTTCTTTGCTTCTGCTTTCTGCAACTCTTCTCTGCCTACAAAGTCAACCTCTTCTGCCCAACTCATCAGAACATTTATTCTATTTTATGGAATGAAGTATTGCCTGATTCTAGAATTGCAATAAGCCCAATACAATTAAATAAATAAATAAATAAAATAAGTAGTCAAATTATAGCTTTAAAATGTTTCATAGAGTCTTTTTTTAAAGGAAAGGGAATGAAAAAGGTAAAGTAATCATGATCTTGGGTATTAAGACCCTCTGGAAAGAAAAAAATCAAAGGAAATTCCAATGCCTATGAACTAACTGGAGAGCCAGAAGAAAAAGCAGCTGAAAGGATAAAGCATATAACTTGTTCACTCCTCATCAATTAAACAAATATGTATGGGGGCCACCACATTAAGCAAGGTGGGGGTATGAAAGATGAATGCTAGCCTCTGCTCTCAAAGATGTCCTAGCTAGTGTAGAAAACAAAATAATAAATACAACATTCCAATGCTATGGGATACATGCTCTAATCAATTATGTACAATGTGTTATAGAAATAAGAGGAATGATCGACTACCTTACTTTGTGGGGAATGAGGTAAGGAAAGAAAGTGAACTTTGAGCTGAATCTTAAAGGTTTCTTAGAAGCTGGCCAACTAGTCCAGGAAAGAAACAAGGTATGAAGGTATGAGGATGTATGGTGTACTTGGAGTACAGAAAACAATTAAATGTAACTGGATCATGGAATATGTAGGAGAGTTTAGTAGAAAATGAGGCCAGAAAGAGACAGAAAATAGGTCTTTCAACTATGCCAAAGACAACGGGAAGCCTTCAAAGATCTTTAAGCAAGAGAGTGACATGACAAGATTTACCCAATAGAAATGCCAAGCTAGTTTTAATTGGAAGAAGGAAGGACTGGAGATAAGGAATTAGAAGCTTTCACAATAGTACAAATACACCATGGAATACTATGCAGCCATAAAAAAGAATGAGAACATGTCCTTTGCAGGAATATGGATGGAGCTGGAGGCCATCATCATTAGCAAACTAATGCAGGAACAGAAAACCAAACACCACATGTTCTCACTTGTAAGTGGGAGCTAAATGATGAGAACACATGGACACATAGAGAGGAAGGTGGAGGGTAAGAGGAGGGAGAGGATCAGGGCAAAAAACTAATGAGTGCTAGGCTTAATAAGTGGGTGATGAAATAATCTGTACAATGAACCCCCATGACATACATGTACTTATGCAACAAACCTGCACTTATACCCCTGAACTTAAATGTTAAAAAAAAAAAAAAAAACAGAAAAAGAGATTATGATGGCATAGATTAGAAAAATGACAGCAGAAATAGATAGAAATGATTCGATTTGAGACATATCAAAAAGGAAAATTAGCAAAGCTTGGTAAAAGATTGGCTATAGAATCTGAGAGATCATTTGAAAGATGCAGAGATGCTGCTAAGGTGTTTAGATTGCACTAGATGGATGATATTGGAAACACTGGAAAAGGTTCATGCTTGTAGAAGAAGATTGTGAGCTTGGTTAGGGATGGGATGAGTTTAAACGGCCTCTGAAACATTCAGAGGACATGCAGAAAGTGTTGGATATATACGCTCAGAGCTCAGTAGAAGGACCTGAGCTAGAGAAAGAAATTTAGGTCTACAAGTACAAAAAAAGAAAGTGAGTGGATTTGAGCATTTTAAGTGATAAAGGAAACGAAATCTGTGATTTATGGGAAAGAGGACAGTAAAAGAAATGTGTCAAGAAAACAATAAAAATTTAGTATATAGAATTTATGGAACATGAATAGCTTATGTTGTTAGAAATTCTAGTGTTCTGTAAGATATGAAAGGAAGAGTAAATATGTATACTATATGGGTAATTATTCTTTTTAAAAAGCTTTGACAATAAAATTAAATAAAAAATGCCAGAGTATTTTTGCAATGTTAAATACCAAGTACTAAGATTTTTCTAATGAAATGCTCTTAAATCCAATTATCCCCCCCATCCAGACACAGTTATTTTCACCATCTGCCAGCAGTAGTCCCTCTCTTTTAAAAAAAAAAAAAAAAACTTTGTTAATTTTTCTTATGCTCAAAAATTGCAGAACAAATGAGAGATGGCAGAGCATAGCTGCTAAGAGCTATCAGAATGAGTGACAGCCCAAAAATGGAAATGAATTTTGACAAACTCCCTCAGCAACTACATACTCCTAAAGATGGCGAGGGCCTATCCAGTATGTTTCAGCTAGGACTTTTTCTTTTCTTCCCTTTTTTTTTTTCTTTTTTGGAAGTTGTCCAAGTTCTGATACAAACATGAAAGCATTGGAAATGCAATAAAAAAAATTGCAAAGACAGGCTCTCTTTCAAGATTTACCCGAAAGAGAAATAGATTTGAGAATCGTCTTGCATGATGATTCTCTTTACACAATAATTAGTCAGGTTCAAGGTCACAGCCTCAGGGCATTAAAGATTCGCTATAGGACAACTGTAGTTTTTCACATGATGTGGACGACGCCATGATTTTAACACCCCTTCTTCCTGCAATTCAGCTTTATTGTTCACCAAATCAAGGTCCATGAAATTAACATCATTATGGCACTAAAAGGACTGATTAAAATTTAAAAGATTTTAAATTTAATAAAATCACCCATGTTGCTCCAGATTTGAATTATATTTTCTCTCTGATTTTCAAACTACAATCCTGTGTTCTTTTCCTTTCAGGACATTCTTTTTGGTGCAGTAGTCTATATACTAAAATACAAAAGCTACAATGAAGAGTCACCCTGAACAAAGCGAATATAAAATCATGTGTGTTTCATGTTTTATTCTTTTCTGCTTAAGCAAGTACCTCAAACACAAGAATAAAATCTAGTGAAAGTATGACAGGGAAATAGTTCCTATATAATGTAATTACTCAGCATTTTAATTAGAAAAATTACAAGCCCCTGGCCAGGCACGGTGGCTCACTCCTATAATCCCAGTACTTTGGGAGGCCAAGGTGGGCAGATCGCTGGAGTCCATGAGTTCCAGACCAGCCTGGGCAATATGGTAAAATACTATCTCCACAAAAAAATGCAAAAGTTAGCCAGGTATAGTGGTGCAAGCCTGTGGTCCCAGCTATTTGGAAAGCTGAGTTGGTAGGATCTCTTGAGCTCAAGTAGGTCCAGGCTGCAGTGAGCCATGATTGAGCCACTGTACTCCAGTCTAGGTAACAAAGTGAGACTTTGTCTCCAAAACAAACAAACAAAAAAGAAAAATTACAAGCCACCAGTAGATAAATGGCCCACAAAAAAAACTGATAAGGCAGTTCTCACAAGAGAAAATGTAACTAACAAAGACATAAGAATATATTCAATCTTGGAAGCAGTCAGAAGAGTTTAACTTAAAACTATAATGAGGTAATATTTTCAGTGACTTAATTTAATTTTTTTTCTAGTTTTCTGACAAGATTGGGGTGAAATTAGTCAATTATTCCAGTGTTTTTGGAAATCAATTTGGCAGTATTTTTCAACAAAAATCCAAATATTTATACCCTTTCACCCAGCGATTAAACTGCTAAAAGTTTATACTGAGGAAATAATTCAAGGGGTTATAAAAGTTTTATGCAACAAGATGTTCATCACATTGTTTATAATAGCAAAACATAAGAAACAACCAGAATGACCCATGACAGATTAGTTAAATCATGCTGAATTGCCCTAAGGGAATATTGTACAGCCACTAGAAATTATCATTATGAGGAATATGTACTACATGAGAAACCCACATTAAAAAGAACACACAAAAGCATCTCCATTATGTTTATAACTTCATACAATTGTGTATATGTGAAGGGCACATGAAAAAAACAATTAATATGTAGTGATATTGTGCTTTTTATTCCTGTATTCTTATTGTTTTTATAATATTGTGCATTGATAAAATCAGTAAAAATAAACAAGAACCTCCCTCCTGACTCTTCCACTTACCCTTCCTTTCCTCAGTTTGACAGGCACCTGGTTTCTGATGACCCCTGGGATTTCCATATAAACCCTAGACAATTCTCTGGACTACAAAGGTCACCCCTGGAAAATCTGGCTGCCTAGAAAGGTTAGGCCTTGCTTCTGACTTGGACAACTTTCATTTTCTTCCCCAGTTTCCCTACCAATGGCCTAACCTCCTCTTTGTTTGCCTTTAAAGCTGCTATAGCCATTTGGGAAAACACACTTGAAATGGATTTACTTTCTGGGGCTGAAAATTTAATATGCTTGGTGTGATAAATATGTCTTCTCTACTACCATTAAAGCAAGAGAGGAAGAAGAGAATAATACAAGTGGAAATGAGATTCTGAAATATCTGGGGTGAAACATTTTTAAGCAAACCATGGTAGATCCTGAGCCTTTCAAAAGTTGATTCCTCAGACAATTTATTTCAGAAGATTTAGCTTCCTAGATAATTGGTCTTCTTTATCCTTATTGTGGGGCACTGCTGTAGTTCTCCTGAGACTGCCAACTTCCTCCATCTGGAGTCACAGCATGGACAGTTGTTTTCTGTCTGGACCAAATTACTTGAAGTGTTACATTCATGCCCTAAATGGTTCAACATCTATTTAAATTCAACAGATTTTTGCTCCTTGACCTTTAGTAGATCTAATTCCAATTCTGATAGAGATTGGAATAACACAGTGGAGAAAGTGCTTGGCCTTTTTTGAATGGCACGTATATGAGGGGGCACTATTCTAATAAATTAGATACTTCTATACAAGTTGTTGACAACCTGTACTTACTTGTTTAATCCTCCTCTTGGGCCTTTTTCGTGTGCCAAGGGACTCAAAACATAAAAATGGCTTTGGCCTCTCTCAATACTGCTTCTAATGACCCCTGTTTGATTGCCTTCCCACCATTCCCATCCCTGAAGACAACATAAATGCTCATTTCCATCTAATTTTGTCTACATACAGATGATGAAGGGGGAAGACGCACATTGTGATTTTACCCCAAGCGCCATGCCCACCTAAGGATAACCCTGGGCTCAAAAGCCCCAAAATATAGATACACAAAACTTGCGATCTACTCTCAGCTCCATTATCTTGTGCTTTCTTTACCTAAGTGCTTCAGCACAGCCAATCCCCGGCAACATGTGTTCACTGGCATTCATAATGCTGATTTCATGGCTCTGTGCCAGTTTGAAAATGCCTTCTAAATCTTCACAGAAAGGAATTTTCTTCAGCCTAATTTTCATGCTGTATTTTATCATATTCTAATACATTGAAGAATGAAGTATGGAATTTCATAAGCTCACTGATAACCTTCTATTTCCTCAGCCATGCTGGATCCAGGAGAATTTACTTCAATCTCTAAATACATGAATATGTGGCTACCTGGCAAGTCAGCCCACTGGCTAAAGACCCTGCCACCAGCCTTTCCCTAGAGCTGCAGCGTTAAGTCAGAAATATATAGGCAGGCTTCAGTAGGGAAAAACATACGTTTGTGGAACCAGCCTGTCTGAATTCCACTCCCAGCTGCAGCATGTCTTTGCTGTGACTTTCTCTTCCCAATGACAGTGCGATCCCTCAATATAGCATTTAGAGAGCATCAGATAAAAGGGGGTTATTTAAGGAGAAATTGTTATTTCTATTAGAACTGTTATTCTGTCTTTTCTGCATGAATGTCTGGGGAGAGAGGTACTTTAGCCACCAAAAGAGAGAAAAGACTGTATGCAGCCCCTTTGAAGTTGCTTGAAGAGAGTGAGATAGAGACAGATAGACAAAGACAAGACTGTTGCTCATATTTGTAACTGTTACAGCCCTGACTATCAAGTGAAAAGTATGTATGCATTTAATGGCAGCCCAGGGACTGAGGGGTGTGTGTGTGTGTGTGTGTGTGTGTGTGTTTTGAGATGAAGTCTCGCTCTTTCACCCAGGCTGGAGTGCAGTGGCATGATCTCGGCTCACTACAAACTCCGCCTCCAGGGTTCAAGTGATTCTCCTGCCTCAGCCTCCAGAGTAGCTGGGATTACAGGTGTACACCACCACACCCAGGTAATTTTCATATTTTTAGTAGAGATGGGGCTTCACCATGCTGGCCAGGGCAGTCTTGAACTCCTGAATTCAGGTGATCTACCCACCTTGGCCTCCCAAAGTGCTGGGATTACAGGCATGAGCCACCTCACCCAGCCAGGACTGAGTTATTTTAAACAGGAGTATGCCTAGATAGAAAAGAAAAACCATTGAGAAGGATAAGCTGGTAAAATGGAGGCAGTCCTTTATGTATCCTCCCAAATACATGGCTATTTGTTCACGTCTACTCTGATTCAAGTCCAGACTTTGACTTTTAAAATCACTTGACTACACTCAAAGTAGATTATCATCCACAGCTCAAGAAAAATGAGCCCTGTGATGGGCATGCCCTAGGGTAACCTACAATGTGCAATCCCTTGTGTAATCTCCTCCCCTGGAGGGGAGGTAAAACCTATAAACTTCTAAGCAATAAAATATGGCAAAGGTGATGAGATGTAGCTCCCCTGTTCTGTTATTTAATAAAGCAAAAGCGAAAGGGTTTTTCAGATGCAATTTTACTTTTAATTAATCAAAAGGAGATTATTTTAGTTGGACCTGCCCTAATCAGGTAAGCCCTTTAAAAGAGGGACGAGGGCTGCCTTCAAATGAGAGAGTCCAAGCATGAGAGGCTCTCCATTGCAGCCTTTCAAGAAGCAAGCAGCTATGAATTGTAAATTCACAAGGTACTAGATTGTGCCAACAGCTTGATTGAGCTTGGAAACAGATCCTTCCCTAGTCGAGCCTCCAAATGAGAAAGCAGCCCGGCCGACAACTTGACTGTAGCCTTATGAGACCATGAGCAAGGATCCAGCTACGCTGTGCCCAGATTTTTGATGCATGGAAACTGTAAGATTATAAATGTGTGATGTTTTAAGCCACTAAACTGAGAATTTTTTATGCAGCAACAGAAAACAAATACAAACAAGCACATTTATTTTCCTCCGTTTTCTAAGGACATCCTAAGAAACGTGGACGCAATGACAAGTGTGAGTAAGCGGGAAGAATGTTAGATGAGGCATGAAGGCTTGGTTCAAGTCCTGATTTTGCATGACCTGGAGTAAGATACTTTACCTCTTTAAGCCTATAACCTCATCTGTCAATGGGGTTAATTTAATCTGCCTAGACTTTCTCACAGGGTTCTGAGGGAAGACTTTGAAAACTGTAAAATGCTGAACTCATGACACTTAACCATGCTCCAGGTAGTATTCTAGTTTTCCTATATGTATTAACTCATTTAATCTTCAAACAACCCTTTAAAGTAGATACTTTTCCACAATCATTATCTTCATTTTACAGATGAGAGAATGAGAATCAGGGAGGTAAAAAATCTTGTCTGAGATGGCACAATTATTAATAAGTAAGAATAAACATTAAACCCAGGCAGTCTGATTCTACATTCTGTACTCTTAAACATTACACTGTGTTGCCTCTTAAATCTTTAATAAGTCTAGGAAATCCACTCCCTCTGGAGCAAGCTGAACTGGGATACCAAGATGTTCTGAAAAAGATTCACGATCTTCCGATGAGCGTGATCCTTATAAGCCCTTACTTTGATGTATTCTTCCAGATTTATCTCAGTTTTTCTGATACACACAACCACACACTATTCAAAAGAAATTCACCAGGAGGCAATAATCCTCTTTTTCTTCTATAAAGTGTATTGGCACCATCCACAGGGCTCAGTCCCGCTGCCTCATACCCAGCACCACCTCCTTCTACTATTACCCATTATTACTTAGCTGAGAGCACATGAACATCTGCTTACAACACACACACTTAATTTCTCCTCAAATACAGATTCACATAAAAACCAAGCATAAAGAGAATAGGAGCATTTTCATTGAATTGCTTTTAGGTACACTGCATGATTTCCATTATGTCTACTGTCTGATTTTGCAAATCACTGGGCACGCACAATCAGCTCTCAATTTATCAGGAAAAAAAAAAAAAACACCAGAGCTGAAGAAGATGCCTTGCTTAAAGGATTATATGGCACATTCCCCCCCTGGCTTTGGAAAGTTTATTTTTTACCTTTAGATCTTTCCGAGGTTAAAAAAATTCTTACCTTTTTTAATGGGCCATTATAATGCTTAAGCTAATATTTAAAAGTTCCTCCAGAAGTCCAATTGAAACCTCCCCTGCTTCAATTTAAGCAGGCAAGATTCTATTCAAACTTCAAAATCAGCTTTTAAAAAATCACTTTGTCCGACACCCCTAGATTAAGTTAACTCCTTAACCCTTCAGCATTCTAGGCACACATACTTTTATTACCCTATTTATATAATAATGTTGTTTTTTTAATATATTTGCTATCACACCAACAGAGGTAGGACACAATTTATCTTTGTGTCCATTACACCTGGCAGAGTGACTGACACATATTAGAAAATTGAAGGAAACATATTTTTTTCTTTTCCTTTTTTTTTTTTTTTTTGAGATGCAGTTTTGCTCTGTCGCCAGGCTGGAATGTAACGGAGCAATCTTGGCTCACTGCAACCTCTGCCTCCCGGGTTCAGGAGACTCTCCTGCCTCAACCTCCTGAGTACCTGGGATTACAGGCACCTGCCACCATGCCTGGCTAATTTTTGTATTTTTAGTAGAGATGGGGTTTCACAATGGTGGCCAGGCTGGTCTCAAACTCCTGACCTCAGGTGATCCACCCGCCTCAGTCTCCCAAAGTGCTGGGATTATAGGTGTGAGCCACCGTGTCCAGCCTCGTTGAAGTAAACATTTTAATGAATTCGTGAATGAAAGCAAATTGTATACTGTTTCATATATAAGCAGAGCAGCTTTCTACTCATAAAACCTTTCTTACAAAGACCAACTTTAGCTCTCTCATTTTGTCCCTTAATAATTAAACAGTTCCCAATTTTTTTTCCTGTCCATAAGACCTATTTTTCTAACCTGTAGGCCACAGTTTCCTTGACTAGTGATATCTTCATATCTATTTCAACGAGACAATCAAGATCCAAGTCATTGTGCCATATACATTGATAACTATGTTTAAATATACTTACACAATTAGCTTCCTTACAAAAAGCTGGTTGTGAAATGAAATAATACAAATCCATTTCTATATTAAATTCACCAGGACAGCTTATTATTTGGAGAATATCCAAATAATTTCAAAATTTTAAAAAGTGTTTTTAACATGAGTAATATTTCTCTAATTTTTTTAAGAGGCAATATGATGCAGTAGGAACCACATCAGATTTGAAGGTAGAAGACCTGAATTTAAACCCAAAACTTCCTGTACGCCCTCAGGCATTTCACTTGGCTTTTCTGAGTTTTTCTCTTCTATTAAATGGGGATATACTAATGAATAACTCACAGGGTTGTTGTCAGGACCAAATAAACTAATAATGCATGTAAGAAGAGACTTTGTTCAATGTAAAACAAATATTAGTAATCATTCTAAGTAATAACAATAACGTAACAGGATGTTTTCTTAAAACTGGATTCCTCAACCTACCAGGAGAATCACTTCTTGCATTTAACACAAGTTGTTTTTTTCTCTATGGTACTGCATTGCCTGTTCATATTTAGCTTTAGATCAACTGTGAGTCTCAGTTCTTTGTCTGTGATGCTTGGGATGAATCAGTCTTTTTCAACTCTGTTGTTGTGAATTTGGGTTTTCATCTCCTTGTGATGGCCCATCCTTTTATCTTTCTTCCAGTAAGACACTTTTTCCTAATTTATCAAGGTCATTTTGAGTTTTTCTATCTAACATCTGTCAAAATACTTAGAAACAGACACCCTAGAAATGTATAGATCAGCCAACAATCTGCATGTTCTTCCTCCATACAGGATGAATGTGACTATGGGGTTCTCTCTATAGTGGGACCAAAGATACAAGAAGCAACTGTATTTGAAACAGTATTTGAAAATATCTATTGCAGATGGAAGAGGAAAATATCTCTCTCTGCTAGCAAACATAGCACAACCTTCCCACATACATACAGAGTGGCCAAAACAGCACTTAGACATCTTTCTATAAGTGAGCCTTTTGATAAATGAGCTTTTATCTGGCTTCATAGGCAGATACTGAAAGGGCTTACAAGTGGAGGGCACACCAAAGCCTGGAATATTTTAAGACAGAAGCAAAATAAACTACTTATTGGATGGTAATGATCTGAACTGATGCCATTTGCATATTTTGTAGCATGAGCAGTACTTTGCAAGAAGGCTAAAAACAATAGCTTTGAGGATTATGGTCAGGCTCAGTTATAATAATAGCCCAGGATTTTAGTAGTGGGATTAAAGTGAAATGACTGGGTAAGCCTAGTTTTAAATAAATGTCTAGATCTAGTAAGCACTATGACTTGAATTAGAGAGGAAGGAAAAAAGGAGGCATTTTAAAAAGAGTCCAAATATCTTGAGATAAAGCTACAGATCATGGTGAGAAAAAAGGAGGAAAAAAAAAGTCAAGTCCCACTTAGTACATAACGGGTTCAGTTTTGTCAGGATGCTGCCTCTACTTCTCCCTAGAAGAGTCTGCATAGAATTAAAACTTGTTAAATGTATGACATGACATTGGAAGACAAACATACTCTGGAAAAAATCATAGCTGCCAGAGTCCAAAAGGGCACTCAGACTTAAAAACAAGAAGTAGCCAAAGAACACCCTTACGTGAGCTTGAATTCCAAAGATCCTAAGGTACAGAGGGAGATTTGAATATTTATAACACAAATACACAAACATAAATTTCACAACCATTAAAGACAATCTAAAAATTGAACCAAAATTAATTGTGCAAGGTACTAAATTGGCCAAAATAGTGGCAGGTAGGAGTAATAAATAGATTAATAAAGCACAGCCTTTGTCCTTAAATAGCTAACCATCTCTTTGGGATATGTATATAAAAACATTTGATTTTGGGGGAGAAAAGAATAATGGTGGAAGATTGACTCTACTGTATACTAAAACACGAATAATGATGGAAGACTGACTCTACTATATACTAAAACACTCCAAAGCTACATTAATTAAAATAATTCGGAACTGGTGCAAAAGCAAACAGATATATCAATGGAAGAAAAGCACAGACTCTAGAGCTAAGACACCATATGAATCAAATAAATAAATAAAGTGCCATCATAAATGAGTAAAAGCAAGAGTTATTCTATAAAGACAGAATGTAAGTTATGTCAGGATGATAATCCGTTTGAAACTTTGCATCCTACATCAACATAACGGACTAAAGAGTTAAATGTTTTAACAATTTTTAAAGAAGAAAATATGTCAATATTAACCTGCTCTTGGAGGGAGAAATAACTTACTGAGTTTAATAGCAATAGAAGAAAAGACAATGGAAAAGATTGACAGATACAACATTTAAAATGTTTAAACTTCTCCAGTGAGAAGGACTACATAAAAAAATATTTAAATGAACTGAAAATTTTTGAAATATGTTCAAGGGTTTAGAATAATAATATATAAAGAGCTTATTTGAATAAATAACAACAATCACAAAACCCCTAATAGATTCATGAATCTATTATTCATGAATAGATTATTCATGACGTATCCAACCAAATTCACTGGTATATAGAAAAATGCTTAATAAAAATATAGTATTTATACCGAAATTCCAACAGCTTTTTTTTTCACAAGCTGTTGGTGAAGAGCTGATCTTCAAATTCGTATGGAATTTCCCAAAAACCTAAAACACCCTTGAAAAAGAAGAATGAAGTTGAAGGACTCACACTTTCCAACTTTGAAACTTACTACAAAGCTATAGTAATTAAAACAGGATGGTGCTAGCACAAGGACTTACATATATACCAATGCGAAAGAACAGAAAGCCCAGAAATAAACCCTTTATCTTCACCACATACAAAAATTAACTAAAAATGGATTTTAAAAACAAAACATAAATATAAGAGCTAGAACTATAAAACTCTTAGAAGAAAACTTCAGGGAAAATCTTAACATCAGATTTGGCAACAGTCTGATGGATATGATACTAAAAGTGCTGGCAACAAAAAAAATAGATAAATTGGACTAAACAAAATGATGAAATTTTGTGCATCAAAGGACACTATCAAGAAAGTAGAAAGACAACCTACAGGATGGGAGAAAATATTTGCAAATTATATATCTGATAAGGGATTGATATCCAGAATATATAAAGAACTCCTAAGACACAACAAAAACCCAAACGACACAGCACAATGATTCCACTGGACTGAAAGTTAAGGAGACTGCCAACAAACCACTTTGAGCTCTTCATGCCTCTGAATCAACAGGTCAACAAGGGAATTATGATGTTGGCTGAGGTGAGCAACCCAGACTGCTAAGAGGAAATTGGAGTACTACAGCACAAGAAAGGTAAGAAAAAGTTTGTTTAGAATACCAGAGATCCCTTGTGGTGTCTCTTAATATTATCACACCCTATAATTAAGTTCAATGAAAACCAACAACAATCCAATCCAGGTAGGACTATTAATGATCCAGACCCTTCAGGAATGAAGGTTCAGGTCACCCCAGCAGGTAAAGGACAACAACCAGCTGGGGTACTTGCTGAAGGCAAAGGGTACAGAACAAGTAATGAAAAAAGTTATTTATAAATACCAGCTATGACTACATGACCAGTTACAGAAAAGGGGGCTGTACTTGTCATGAGTATTTCCTCCTTATTTTGTTATGAATAAATATGGATGTGTGTGTGTATATATATATTTGTTTTATTTCCTCTCTTATTTCATTATCATGTTACATGTTCATTATCATGTTACATAAGATGCAATGACTTTATATCACTATTTGGGTACAGTCCTACCACACTATCCATGGGGGATTGGTTCTGGTTCCAAGACGTCCTACAAATACCAAAATCCATGGATGCTCAAGTCCCTGATATAAGTAATGTAGTATCTGCATATTACCTATACACATCTCCTGTATATTTTAAATCATCTCTAGATTATTTATAATACCTATTGCAATGTAAATGCTATGTAAATAGTAGTTACACTATACTGTTTAGGAAATAATGACAAGAAAAAGGTACAGATGCCATTTTTTCTGAATTGTTTTTTTTTTACATGGTTAGTAGGGGTGCAGAAAATACTACACTTAAAACTTACTATGTGTTTGGCATTTTCTTTAGTTCTAAGGATTTTGGTTTTTTGGGGATTTTTTTTAAGTATTTACAGGTTTTAATTATTATTATTATACTTAAGCTCTTGAATACATGTGCAGAACATGCAGGTTTGTTACATACACCATGTTCCATGGTGGTTAGCTGCAGCCACTGATCTGCAGTTGGTTGAATCCACAGATGCAGAACCCATATATATAGAGGGTTGGCTGCATTATTAATTTTACATCATAGTAACTACCTTATGGAATATCAGGAGATTAAACATCACTCAAGAATTTTATGTCCTCTTCTAAGGAAGGGATTGGTAAGTTTTTGGTTGTATGAAGAATACCTGTGTCATATTAGGCAGAATTATGACCTTGTTATTGTCTTTATTTGTATATTAAGTTTGATTTAAGAAGATGCATATGGATACCAAATTCACCAGGGATGACTTGTGATGGTTAATGTGTCAACTTGACTAGGATAAGAGATGCCCAGATACATGTTAAAACATTATTTTTGGGTGTGTCAGTGAGGGTGTTTTCAGAGGAGATTAACATATGAGCCAGCAGACTAAGTCAAGAAAATCCATCCTTGCCAGTGTGAGTGGGCATCATCCAATTTGTTGAGGGCCTAAATAGAACAAAAGAGTGAAGGAAGGCTGAATTCCCATTCTCTCCCTCTCTCCCTCTCCCTCTCTCTCTCCCTCTCTCTCTCCCTCTCTCTCTCTCTCTCTCTCTCTCTCTCTCTCCCTCAAGCTGAGACATTCATCTCTCCTGAGCCTTCCTGGTTCAGATTAGGACTCCACCATTCCCCCCTACCACGCCAGGGTTATCTGGCCTTGGGACTCAGAGTGGGACTTATATCATTGGCTCCCCTGGTTCTCAGGCCTTTGAGCTTGGATCAGAACAACAACAACAGCTTTCTTAGGCATGCAACTTTCAGGCAGCAGATCATGGGCCTTCTCAGCCTTCGTAATCATGTGAGCCAATCCATAATAAGAAATCTCTTTCTGTATATCTCTATATACTTCATTTGTTCTGTTTCTCTGAAGAACTCTAATGCAGATTTATAGAGATAGAGATAATGATATATATATTTCACAATGCCTAGAAAGAAGGAAATATAATGATGTTAGCAGGGTTTATTGTCAAGTGGTAGGACAGTGAGTCATTATTTAAGATGTTTACTTTATTACACATTTCAAACTTTATACAATGAATTTGTACTGTCTGTATAATCATAAAAATATGCAAAGAAAGTAGAAATATGAAAAAAAGGTAATATGGCCAGAGAAAACTTCCCAAAATATCTACGATTCAGCAAATTCTAATAAGCTTAAATAATGGTTAAAGGCATCCTAGGAAGGAAGAATAGAGGTGAGAATTCAAATGGCATATCAGCCCAGTTAGAGTTTACATAAGGAAGAAGGCATAAACTGGCAACCATCTTTTAACCACGCAGCTTTTTAAAGGGGTTAGTAACATCTAAAAATGATAAGATTTTATATAAGAATCTGAATTTCTAATTTCTCTTTTAAAAATGAAAACCTCTGGCACCACTGGGCTTGCAATCCCCACATGGCAACAATCAGCCTAAGTTTAGCCACAAGCTATGTACTTCAAATGGAAAATTTGCTTCCCAGGTTGCCACAGTCCTCACCAACCCAGACTCATCAATTTGCATTACCTGCCTGATGTTTATGGGCACTTGAGTTTCCAAACTCTCACAGAAGAAATGAGTGAGAGGAGAGGGAGTTCAAGACAGTGCTTGGGGTCAGAATATAGGTGGCTCTAAATGTGAGAATATGAAATTTGCACCTTATTTAATAGGTAGCTTACTGCTATTAAAGGTATTTGAGTGGATGAGGAACAACAATATTGAGAGCTGGACATGAGAAACCTTAAGCAGTGTACAGCTTACATAATGAATTTGAGGTTGAAAAAAAAATTTGTAACCACCCCAGTATGAAGAGATAAGACCCTGAAGAGTGGTATTAAGGGGGAAAAAAGAGAAAGCGTTATATACAAGAGTAAAGAACTGGTACAATATGGTGACTGAACTCATGTGGGGCAAGAAGGAAAAGAACAAAGGAAGAAGACAGCTCAAGGAGAAGAAATGCCAAGATAACTAGATAAACCTGGGTGAGGAAGAAAATGATGGTGTTATTAAGGATGTAGGAAATTTTGGAGTCAGAGATAGTCTAAGGGAATACAATAAGTTCAGGTCAACTGTTATGCAGGTTTTTACATCTATTTGTCCTATTAAAATGCAGGACCATGTCTTATTCTTCTCTGAATCTTAAGTACCTAGCATAGGGTCTGGAATACAAAACATACCCACTAAATGCTATTTGACTCCAGTATAATTTAAGGTGCTATAGCAAAATATTCAAGTAAAAATGTTGAAGGTGGTAAACTGGAGCTCAGGAAAGAGGTTAGAGAGAGAAATACAGGTCTAGGAGTCATCCATGTGAATAAGGAAATAAAAAATATAACAAAGGCATAAGACCACTGAGTAGAAATTCAGATGAACAGAAAGCAGAGGACTAAAGCTCAGAGAACAAGCACACTGAAGATATGGGAAGAAATCAGGAAGGAAACCAAAAGAAGAAGGATAAGCAAGGTAAAAAGAGATCGAGGATGACAGAAAACCAACGGAGAAAATACTCCTAAAATGGAGTACTTTCTGTGAAAATGTTTTTTTAAAAATCAAGAGGATTATTAATACAAATTTCAAATTAGTAATTACTTGGAGTATGGGCAGGGAGAAGGATGTAGGGAAAAGAAATAGAAGGTAGGCAAATATTCTATTTCATCATCTGGTGGAGATTACATGGGGGTTTGTTATATTATTAAATTGTCCATGTTTAAAAAGAGAGAGACAACTGAATAGCATTTCCAAATCTAGAAATTTTACTGTGGATATATTCACACAAGCAATCAAATCCAAATGCATTTGCTTCTATAAGCATGTTCACTGCAATACTGTGATAGCAATAATTTGGATATGACCTGAAGGTCCATTGACGGGAGATCAGTTCAATGAGCTATGATTCATCCTTACAAGAGATCACCACTCAGTCATTTTTTAAAGAGATAAATTTGTATATGCCAATATGGAATACTCTACAGGACTTATTTTTAAGTGGAAAAAGAAATCTATGGAACATATTATACATAATGTGACCCTGTTTGTATAAAAAGATGTTTGATCATGCACAGAACATTTCTGGAAAGATATACAATAAACTGTTTCATTTATTGCTTCTTGGGATAGAAATGTGGAATCCAGCACAAGGTTGGGTAACTTTCACTTTTTATTTTGCATCTCTCTAAGTCATTCCCCAAGGAAGTTGATTTGCCTACGGCAAAGTTGGAGAAGGAGTGAGGAAGAAGAGAAAGATTTGGACAGGCCACTATATGTGATGATTTTAAAGTCACTAGGGGCCTTGAATAGAATACTTTATTTACAGTGGTGGGGACAAAAGACAGACTGTGGGTAAAGGAAATCAGAGTAACAGAGTAAGTTATTCTTTTGAAAAATCTGGTGGTAAAAGGAGGAAAAAACTAGACAGTTGCTAGTAAGAATAACAAATATAACATAAATTAAGGGTTCTTTTTGGTCAGATGTTTTATGATTACAGTTGTAAAGGGCTTGTAGAACTGAGCTTGTTTATAGGAAAAAGGGAAGAAGTCAGTGAAAGAGAGAGAGATGTTAATGGTAGTAAAACAGAGAGTCTTAAAACGTTCAGAATAAAGCCAAGGCGAGGGAGGGATGACCTGAAGCATTTCAAGGGAGCAGCTGAAAGAAGACACTGATAGACAGGCTCTCCCTTGAGAGAGCATGAACTCAGAGAACCCAGAGGAGGGACAGTTGATGTCTGGGGCAGCAGACTATCAAATAGGATTAGCACAGAAAAGCACTCTCTTAACATGGACAAAAGAAAGACTTTTTTTTAAGCCTATGGAAGAAGTTTCATGAGGAAGGAAGGTCAAAAGTGAACTCTAAGGGATCAAGGAGAGAACCAGAGAAAAGGACATCCAGGTACAGAAACTCAAAAATATGTCACTGATATTGCAGATATTGCAGGTAAAGGAGAAGGGAGAGAAATACATGTGTATATATAAATTATATTGCTTTCAGAGGACACAAGACAGGGAGAAGAGAAACAATGGCACATCAAGTTGAATTCCAAAATATATTATTTATGATTATTATAGTTTACACATGTCAGGGGGAAACACGCACACAAGAAATAACTTTCCACAAAGTTTTCTTCACGCCTTTGGACATTATCACACTGTGCTGCTTTTACTTTCCTCAGGGCACTTTGAAGTCAGCTCCTATGCAGGACCCTGAAATCCAGCCCACTGAGGGGCTTTGGCTTCAGGTGCCAGGAACTCTTAAACTCAGAAGGGAGCAAGCTCTGTTTAAATGAAGCAGTCCACGTTTTCCCTTCCATGTGCAAAAGGATAAAAGAAGATAAGCTCAAATGTATCTTTTTTATAGAAATAATCTCTCCCTTGGCCTCTCTGGACGAGTCTGTTCAAAACCAGCTGAAAACAATGTCAAGGCTGCCCTCCCTGGCCTTTGCTTCTTGGACTCAGAATTTATCTTTCAATAATGGTTTTTACTTTTTTGACCTGCTTTTTTTTTTAAAAAAACAAGGCACACCTTTTATTCCCTCATTTTCACATGCAAGGGCTTTATTTTCATGATGGACTGAGTCTCTTCACAGTGTCATGCATGACATAATCCTTGAAAAAATCTAATGTGACATGACAGACAGATAGCACAGCCACAAAAAGCCAAAAAGAAAATTTTACAGTGACCTTCTTAAAACATAGACTGTAAACACACAACTATTTTCTTAAACCTAAAGCATCTCACAAGATGAGGGTCTAGCAGCCTTTGTAGGGTAAAGTTAACTAGTTAATTGAAAAAATAGTAGCCTGATGAGTACATACACTTCCTAATAGCACATACAAACAAAATCACTTCATTTAGACACTAAAAATGGTTGATTGCAGACAATAAAATGTATAATTGGGTCAAAAGGATGTGAAGTACATTTAGGTATCACGTGGGATATTTCTTCAGTCAAAAACAAACAGACTTGGGGAGGGTGGGCCCACCAGGTCAATACCAATAGCAACTGCCTGTGTTACAAAATGGGTAGGGTACTATGAAATTCTAAAGTAAGTGCCCCCAAGCCCTATTTCATTAGGATGGACTCTGATTGTTTCAGTTTTCTATGGTGAATATAGTTCTTGAGTTTAGTTAGGCCTTGTAAAGAAGGCACTGGGGTTGGGAGTGTGCCAACCTTCAGAAAGCACGGCCCTTAAGTTTTACTGAGAATAGATAAGTAGAAAGAAACAAGTCACACATCAGTACCATTGACAGTTATTATTCATGGATTCCATATTTGTGAATTTGCCTACTTGCTAAAATTTATTTGTAACCCCAAAATCAATATTCATGGAGATTTTGCAGTTATTCACAGACACATGCATGCATAGAACACTGAAAAATTTGCATCACACTGAGGCATGTTCCCTATGGTGTTAAAACAAAGTGGCACCTGCCTTCTTGCTTTGGTGCTCATACTATAAACAAGTATCCAGTTCATGGTATATTTAATGTCACAATTTTCTTTTTTTTTTTTCTTTTTGCTTTTTCTTGGTGATTTTACCGTTTTAAATGACCCCCAAGTGTAGTACTAAAGTGCTGCCTACTGTTTCTAACCTCAAGAAGGCTGTGATGTGCCTTAAGGAGGAAATACGTATATCAGATAAGCTTTGTTCAGGTGTGCATTATAGTACTATTGGCCATGAGTTCAATGTTAGTGAATCAACAATATATATTAAATAAAGTGTCTCTAAACACAAATACACATAACCAGGTTACATTTTGACCCACTGACAAAAATTTTGTAGTCAAAGGCTATAAGGAACTAACCCTGTATTCCTCCTAGAGGCAATAACTCAGTATTCACTAACTCTGTATTTGTAGTAACATTAGAAAACATAACTATCATAAATGAAAATTGACTGCATTTTCCCATGTTCTGATCCTGTCCAAGAAACACCACAGGGAAGGGAGTGGCTGTAAGAGTCAGGAATTCACCATCACTCATTCTTTATTGGTCAGCCAAGTGAGAATGCTACTTATAAGGACACACTGTGAGAATACTAATGATAAGGAAAACATGTAAGAGCTAATTACATAATAGATGAATGCTATCTAACACATAACATTTGAATAGGAATACAAGAAGCTACGTCCCAATTCACTACCAAGAACCACTGGAAATCAACAGACTAAAAAATTGTTGGAGTCCACACAGAAAAGGTAATAATTCATATTTCCACCAGCAAGAACAGAGAGATCTTGTAATATATAGATTACAGGCTAAAGTCTTTAGAAAGACTTTGCCTTAGTATTGTAGCTAAATTAGTCCATTAAGCACACTACTAAAGCTTAAAAGCAAAGCTCAGAAGTAACATGAATGTATGGCAGAACAAATTCCAAAACACTTAAAAAAAAAATACAACAAAGCGTAGCACTCAGCAATAAAATATAAAGTTCACAAGGTCTGGCATACAACCAAAAATTGCCAAGCTTACAAAAAATCATGGAAATATGGACCATGACCAAGAGAAAAATATCAATTGATAGAATAATATCCAGAATTGACAGACATTGTGAAATTAGCACATAAGATTTTAAAAATGATAATATAAATATTTTTCATATTTTCCAAAAGGTCAAGGAAATTGTGAATATGAGGAGAAAAATAGAAAGTATTAAAATGACAAATGGAAATTAAAAAGACAATAGACTTGATGGCACAAAAAATAAGATATAGCAGAAGAAATGATCAGTGAACTTGAAGACATGGCAATAGAAACTATAGAAAATAAAGAACAAAGAGAAAAAAGTCTAAAAAGATACACAGATCATCAGAGTCTTGTGTGACAATATCAAGCAGTCTAACATAAGTGTAGCTGGAGTCCCAGGAAAATGAGAAGGGACAAAAAAAATTTGAGAAAGTAGTGGCAAAAATATTTTCAAATTTGATGAAAATTATAAGTATAATAAAGCAAGAAACTCAAAAAATCCCAAGTAGAAGAAGCATTAAAAAAACCCCAAGGTACAACATAATCAAATTGCTGAAAATGAGTGATAATTTTAAAAATCCAAAATGAAGGCAGTGGAAAGGAACACATTATATATACCATAGCAGACATAACAATTACATCACACTTCTGTTCAGAAACCATGGAAGCCATAAAATAATAGAGACACATTCCCAAAGCACTGAAAGAAAACAACAAAAAAAGTGTCAACCTAGAATTCTAACCTCAGAAATAATAGGTTTCAAAAAAAAGCCAAATGATTTCTTTTTCAGAATAGCAAAAGTTGAAAAAAAACTTGCAGTCAAAGACATATTAAAGGAAATCCTTCAACCAGAGAAAAATTATATTAAATAGAAATGTGTATCCACTCAAACACTGAAGAGTGCCAGAAATGGTAATATGGATAAACATAAAATATATTTTTATCATTTTAAATCTCTTTATTAATTAACTGTAAAAGCAAAAAAGTAATGATAATAATATTGTGAAGGTTGTAACATATATAAAAGTAAAATGTATAAAACAAGAGCATAAAATATTGGAGGAAAACAGAAGTATACTCTTGTAGGTTATTACGCTATACACACAATAATACAAGATTATTTGAAAAGGTATACTGTGAGATCATAAAATGCATATTTTAAAGATTCAGGAAATTAGTGAAAAATATATCAAAAACATTAGCTAATAAGAGAGGAAGAGCGCATGGAATAAAATACTTTAAAAATGCACAATCCAAAAAAAGTCAAGAGAAGGTAAAGGAAATAAAGAAGAAAAGGACAAATAGAAGAGTCAATTAAACCAAAATATACAAACTAAAGAAATAATAATAAAGATAGGAAATTAATGAAAGAGGACACAGAAAAAAATAGAGAAAAATCAATTATATCAAAATCTGGTTCTTTGAAATAAGCAATAAAATTAATATACTTCTACTAGCCTCAGCAAGGAAAAGGAGTGGGAAGGCACAAATTACCAATATCAGGAATCGAGAAGAGAACATCACAACATATTCTATAGATATTTAAAGGGATAGTAAGTAACTCATTCCAAGTAACATTAAATAAATACATGCCACTCTTTCTGTCCAACTGATTACAAATATAAACCCAGACAAAATTCACGGACTAGCCATTTGAGGAGAGAAAATTAAATTACAACAGATTGGAGGATACCAGAATTCTAAGTAAAACAAAACCAGTGGTGATTTTACCAATTGTTTTGTTTTAGTATTTCGATCCTCAACTCAATGAAGTCTGAAACACAATACTGAGTCCTATGGTGCAAACAGAGAGATAACCAGGAGAAACCTGACTCAAGGAATAGGAAAGAGAACTGGTAAACCTCAAAGAAAGTGGAGAAAAACACTAGGATTTTTTTCTCTTCATTTTCTCTGTCCTCTCCCATCCAAGCTTTCAAGTAGTGCTGTAGTGACAATGGCAAGGAAAACATCCTCTCCATTAGGTGGGGAGCTAAGGATTCAAGAGGATGAGACCAAACTCCACTGCTTTTTTTCTTTTCTCTCTCTCTGTCTCTCTGTCTCTCTCTCTCTCTCTCTCTCTCTCTCTCCCCCTCCCTCTCCCTCTCCCTCTCCCCCACCCCGCCCCTCTCATCTGTCCTCCCACACCTTATCCCCAGAAGCAGCACAATATTGGTGGTTTCTGACTGAAGAATTTATAAAGAAGCACCAGGGAACCAGCAAATACCAAAAAATAGAGCATGAGCAGCTCAGGAAAGAGAACACATAAAGATTTTAAGAACACCTGGGCACAGCCCTGACCTGCACATGGATGGATATTATCCTAGTGACCGTAAGAAGACTTTGAGAACTCAGCTAATAAATAGACTTCTGCTCATGTGTCAAACTGACCATTGGGTGTCACACATGGAAAAGTTTCAAATAGCATAAAAAATTGAACTGACATTGGAATCTCAGCCCTTAGAAAGCAAGTTGGACCTTGCAATCTGAACCTAAGGAAGTCAATTGTCTGCTAAAACAAAAAGTATCAATATCCTCTATAATACTGAAACAACACATAGAGTCTCAAACTAATATCTAAAATGTCTAGAATATAATCCAAAATATTTGACATATGTATAGCTACAAAAATTTTAACTGCATGGGAAAATACAATCAGCATACAATAGTAACATTAAACAAATACAGATGCTTGAAAGCATCCATTTACAATGCTCAAATGAGTAACCACACTCTTGAAAGAACTATTATAACAGAAAATAATCAGCCAAAAACAAGAACTTATGAAAAAAAATCAAATAGAAAATTTTAAACTGTAAACTATAAAAACTGAAATAAAGAAACTCACTGGATGGATTCAATCACAGAATGGAGATGATAAAAGAGTGAATGAACTTGAAGACAGATCAATGAAAATTATTCAATATAAACAACAGAGAAAAAATCTTTTGGAAACAAACAGAGCTTCAAATACCTGTGAAAAAAACAACACAAAGTATAAATCTCTGTCATGAAAGTCCCAGAAAAAAAGGAGAAAAAAAATGTGCTGCTAAAAATTTTTGAAGAAATAATGGCCAAAAACTAACCAAGTTTAATGAAAGGTATACACTGTATTTTCTATTGCTGCTGTAGCAAATTACCACAAATTTAGCAGCCTAAAGCAACACAAATTTATTATCTCACTGTTGTGTAGGTCAGAAGTCACGTACACTATGGTTCAGCTGCTTTATCTGCTGAGAGTCTCACAGGCCAAAATGAAAGTGGCAGCCATCCTGGTCTCTTATCTAGAGGCTGTGGGTTAGAATCTACTTCCTAGCTCCAGTAAAATTAAGTTTCATGTAAAACTACAGAAGTCACCACTTTTTTGCTGTTTGCCAGCCATGGCTTGTCCTCAGTGTCTAGAAGTTGGCTGCGAATATTCCCTGGCTCATGGCTCTTGTCAAAGCCAGCAATGCAAATCTAGTTTCTCTCATGCTTCAAATCTAACTCCTGTCCTTCTGCCTCATCTCAATAACATGTCTTCTGCCGTATCTCTATAACTTTTCTCTCTTCCGCTTCTACTTTTAAGGATTCACGTAACTATACTGAACTTATCTGGCCTGTACTAAATAAGGTGATTGGTAATCTTAGTTACATATGCCAGATAACTACATATATGTATGTATATGTATTTTTTCCACAGGTTCTGGAGATAAGAGTATGGGCATCTTTGGAGAAAAATTATTCTGCCTTCCACAAAAACCTGCATATTTAAGAAGCTGAGCACATCACAAACAGAAGAAACCCCAAAAAATCTACACTCCTCAGGTACATCATAATCAAATTGCTAAAAACTAAATACAAAAAGTATTGAAAGTAGACAGAAAAATGATACCTCATATAAACAAGAATAACAATTCATATAGATAATGATTGCTCATTAAAAACCAAGGGATAAGAGACAAAAGATAAGTTTCACCATAATATTCAAATGCTAAAAGCAAAGAATCATCAACCCAGAATTTTGTGTCCATCAAAATTACTCTTCAGGAATAAAGAGGAAGTCAAGATATTTTTAGATGAAAGAAAAATATGATAATTCATTACTAGCAGGTATGCTCTAAAGACTTATTAAAGTAAGTTATTAAAGCAAAGGGAAATAATACTAGAAAGAAAATTGGAACATAAGGAATGAAGGAGGGCGATAGAAATGGTAAATAACTAGTTTCACCATTAAGATACAATTTTTTACCAGCGAGATACAAGTGTTACCAGTAAAATACTACTTTTCTCCTTTTCAGTTCTTTAAAACATGTTTGATAGTTCAAACCAAAATATAGAGCACTCTCTGAAGATATTTTCAATGTATACAGATGTTATGTAGAAAAGATGCCTACAGTGTAGAGGAGGAAGGGAAAATGTACTTATATGGTAGTTTCTACATTCCAATAAAAGTAGTAAAATATTGATATTAAATAGACTTAAAAGTTAAGTGTGTATTTTGTAATCCCTAGATAAACCACTAAAATTATTATATAAATACATACAGTCAGAATTTTAATAGATAAATTAAAATTGAACACTAAAAATTATATAAATAATTCAAAAGAGGGATGAAAATGAGAAACGGGATTACAAGACAGAAGGAACAGAGAAAACAAATAATAAAATGGCAGACATAACAAAAATTACATCAAGTGTAAATGATCTAAACACACCAAATAAAAGGTAGAAATTGCCTGAAAGGATGAAAAAGACATGATTCAATTACATGCTATCTGAAGAAATTTACTTCAAATGTAATATAAATATATTAAAAGGAAAATAAAAAGATACCATACAAGCACAAAGTGAAATAAAGCTGAAGTGATGCATTAATATAAAAGTAGACTTCAGAGAAAACAAAATCAAAGGATTAAAAACAGACATTACATATTGACAAATGAGTCAATTAACCAAGAAGACATAAAAATTCTAGGTACATATTCACCTAATTACAAACATTCAAAGAACATGAAGCAAAAACAGATAGAACCAAAAAGAGAAATAAACAAATACAAAATTATAGCTGAAGAAATCACTCCTTGTTTCAGCGACAGAACTGGTAGACATAAAATCAGCAATAAGAGAAAAGAACTGAATAAAACAATCAAACAACTGAATCTAATTAACATGTATACAACAGTCAACCTACAACAACAGAATACACACTTATTCAAAAGGCACATGGGACATTAACCAAATGATATGGTTTGGCTCCACCCAAATCTCATCTTTAATTGTAATTCCCATAATCCCCACATGTCATGGGAGGGACCCAGCGGGAGGGAATTGAATCATGGGGGCAATTACCTCCATGCTGTTCTCATGATAGCGAATGAGTTATCATGAGATCTGATGGTTTTATAAGTGGCTTTACCCCCTTCAGTTGGCACTTCTCCTTGCTACCACCATGTAAAGAAAGACGTGTTTGCTTCCTCTTCTGCCATGATTGTAAGTTTCCTGAGGCCTCCCCAGCCCTGCAGAATTGTGAGTCAATTAAATCTCTTTCCTTTATAAATTACTCAGTCTTGGGTATGTCTTTATTAGCAGCATGAGAACGGAATAATATAGTAAATTGGTACTGCAGAGAGTGGGGCACTGCTGTAAAGACACTGGAAAATGTGGAAGCGACGCTGGAAATGAGTAACAGGCAGAGGTTGGAACCGTTTGGAGGACTCAGAAGGAAAAAAAAAAGGAAAATATGGGAAAGTTTGGAACTTCCTAGAGACTTGTTGAATGCCTTTGACCAAAATACTTCATAGTGATATGGACAATGAAGTCCAGGCTGAGGTGGTCTCAGATGGAGATGGGGAACTTGCTGGGAACTAGAGTAAAGATTACTCTTGCTATTCAAAGAGACTGGTGGTATTTTGCACATGCCCTAGAGATCTGTGGAACTTTAAAATTGAGAGAGATTATTTAGGGAATCTGGCAGAAGAAATATCTAAGCAACAAAGCATTCAAAAGAAAGCAGAGCATAAAAGTTTGGAAAATTTGCAGCCTGATGATGTGATAGAAAAGAAAACCCCTTTCTCTGGGGAGAAATTCAAGCCAGCAGCAGAAATTTGCATAAGTCACCAGAAGCCAAATGTTAATCACCAAGACAATGAAAAAAATGTCTCCAAGGCATGTCAGAGACCCTCACAGCAGCCCCTCCTATCACAGACCCAGAAGCCTAGGAAGAAAAAATTATTTCCTGGGCTGGGTCCAGGGTCCCGCTTGCTGTGTGCAGCCTTGGGACTTGGTGCCCTGAGTCACAGCTGCTCCAGCTGTAGCTAAAAAGGGCCAACTATCACTCAGGCCATTGCTTCAGAGGGTGCAATCCCCAAGGCTTGGCAGCTTCCATGTGGTGTCGGGCCTGAGGGTGCACAGAAGTAAACTGAGGTTTGGGGACCTCTGCCTAGATTTCAGAGGATGTGTGGAAAGCAATCCCCACAGCATCTTCACTGGGGCACTGCCTAGTGGAGCCGTAGGAAAAGGGCCACCATCCTCCAGACCCCAGAATGGTAGCTCCACTGACAGTGTGCACCATACACTTGGAAATGCTGCAGACATTCAATGTCAGCCTACGAAAGCAGTCAGGAGGGGGACTATACCCAGCAAAGCCACAGGGGCAGAGCTTCCAGGGTGTGTGGGGGCCTACCTCTTGCATCAGCATGACCTGGATGCGAGACATGGAGTCAAAGTAGATCATTTTGGAACTTTAAGCTTTAATTACTGCCCTATTGGATTTCTGACTTGCATGGGGCCTGTACCTCCTTTGTATAGGGCCAATTTCTCCCATTTGGAATGGCTGTATTTACCCAATGCCTGTACCCCCATTGTATGTAGGAAGTAACTAACTTGCTCTTGATTTTACAGGCTCATAGGTGAAAGGGACTTGCCTTGTCTTAGATGAGACTTTGGACTTGGACTTCTGAGTTAATTCTGGAATGAATTAAAACTTTAAAGGACTGTTGGGAAAGCATGATTGTGTTTTGAAATGTGAGGACATGAGATCTGGGAGGGACTAGGGGTGGAATAATATGGTTTGGCTGTGTCCCCACCCAAATCTCACCTTGAACTATAGTTCCCATAATCGCCATGTGTCATGGGAGGGACCTGGTGGGAAGTTATTGAATCATGGGGGCATGATTCACTTCCATACTGTTCTTGTGATAGTGAGTTCTCATGAGATCTGATGATTTTACAAGGGGATTTTCCCCTCCCTCACTCAGTACTTCTTGCTGCTGCCATGTGAAGAAGGACATGTTTGTTTCCCCTTGCACCCTGATTGTTAAGTTTCCTGAGGCCTCCCCAGCCCTGTGGAACTGTGAGTCAATCAAACCACTTTCGTTTATAAATTACCCAAGCTTGGGTATTTCTTCACGGCAATGTGAGAATGAACTAATACACCAAAATAGACCCTATTATAGGTCATAAAACAAACGTTAACAAATTTAAAATAACTGGAATCATATAACGTATACTATTTTACCACAATGTAATTAATCTAGAGATCAATAACAAATAGATTAAAATCTCCAATCAATTCAAAATTAATACACTGCTAAATAATACATAGGTCAATAAGGAAATCTCAAGAGAAATTTTAAAATATTTGAATTTAATATAAATGAAACATATCAAAATTTGTGACATGCAGCTAAAGCAGTTCTTAGAAGAAAATTTATAGCATTAAGTGCTTATATTAGAAAAGAAGGAAGGTCACAAGCAAATCATCCAAGTTTCGACCTAAGAAAATTTAAAAAAGAACAAAAAAAAAAACCCTAAGCAAGAACAAAGAAGGAAGTAATCAAGATAAAAGCTAAAATCGATGAAATCCAAAAACTGTATAAACAATAGAAAAATTAATTAACTCATAAGCTGCTTCTTTGAAAAGATTAACAAAATTTATAAGCCCATAGCAAGATTTATAAAGAAAAAAAGAGAGGGGCCACAAATTACCCATGTAAGGAATAGAAAATGAGATATCACCACAGAATGCACAGATATTAAGACAGTAAGAAAATACTACAAACAATTCAACATACAAAAATTTAACAACTTTGATCAGAAAGACCATCTCTTAGAAAACCCAAAATGACCAAAACTCACCCATGATAAAATAGATAGCTTGAACAGCCTGATAACTATTAAAGAAATGGAATTTGTAGTAAAGAAAACAAAAGAGAAGAAATCTCTAGAAATATCCAGAAACGGAAGAAACCTCAGAAATATCCATTTCTGGTAAATTCTAACAAGCACTTAGAAGAAAACTAAAGAAACGGAAAGAAATCTCAGAAATATCCATTTCTGGTGAATTCTAACAAGCATTTAAAAGAGAACTAATACCAGTACTGCATAGCATCTTCCACAAAATATGGTTACAGGAAACACATCCCAACTCATTTTACAAGGCCTGTGTTATCTTGATGCCAAAACTAGACAAAGACACACACAAAAAATAAAACTACAGAACAATATCCCTCGTGAACACAGACACAAAAATTTTCAACAAAGTATCAGCAGACTGAATCCAGCACTGTATAAAAAGTATAATACATCACAACAACATGAATTTTATCCAAGGAATACAACAAGGCTGACTCAATCTTTGAAAAATTAACCCATGTAATCAAACATATTAACAGTCAAAAAAAAGAAAAATCACATAATAATATTAACTGATGCCAAAAAGAACCTTTTTAATAAAATAAAATATCCATTGATAATAGAAACTCTTAGCAAATTAGAAACAAAGGAGACTTTCCTCAACTTGATAAAGGACATTTATAAACTCTTACAGCTGATATCATATGAGATAAAGGAAAACTGAATGCTTCCCCCTAAGGTTGGAAACACTGAAAACTACAAAATCCTGCTGATATAAAGAAAACCTCAATAAATGGAGATACTATAAATACTGAGTCCACGAGTGGATGGCACAATTTTGTTAAGACATAAGTCCTACTGAAATAAATCTGTAGATTCAATGTAACACAATGAAAATCCCAGCAAATTTTTTAAAAATAGAAAGTGACAAGCTGATTATACAATGTTTATAGAAATTCAAAGGAATTAAGATAGTCAAAGAAATTTTGAAAAAGAACAAAAGGTTTAAATTATTTGATTCTTGCAGCTTTATAGTAAGTTTTGAAGAAAATTTAGTATTAAAGAAGATTTAAAAAAGATCAGTGTAACAGAATGTAGAGTGCACACACAGTCCCACACATATATAGTATTAATTTTCAACAAAGTGCCAAGTTAATTCACTGAGGAAAAATATTCTTTTAAAGAAATTATGCTGAAAAAATGGATATCTGTATTTTTAAAATACTCTTGATCCTTACCTTACACCATATAGAAATTTACTTGAAATGTGTCATGTATCTATTTCTTTAATTTTTTAACTACTTTTTTAAAAAATGTGGGTGTATAGTAGATAAATATATTTATGGTGTACATGAGCTGCTTTGATCCAAGCATGTCATGTGAAATAAGCACATCATGGAGAATGGGTATCCATCCCCTCAAGCATTTATTCTTTGAGTTACAAACAATTTAATTACATTATTTAAGTTATTTAAAAATATACAATTATTATTGACTATATTCACCCTGTTTTGCTACCAAATAGTAGGTCTTATTCACTCTTTTTATTATTTTTGTACCCATTAGCCATCCCATCTCCCCCACAATGCCTACCCAAACTCTAGTAATTATCTTTGTACTCTCTGTCTTCATGAGTTCAATTGATTTAAGTTTTAGATCCTACAAATAAGTAAGAACATGCAGTGTTTTGTCTTTCTGTGCCTTGCTTCTTTCACTTAACATGATGAACTCCAGTTTCATCCATGTTGTTGCAAATGACTGGATCTAATTCTCTTTATGGCTGAATATTACCTCATTGTGTATATGTACCACGTTTTCTTTAGCCATTAATCTGTTGATGAACACTTAGGTTACTTACAAATCTTGGGTATTGTAAACAGTGATGCAACAAATATGGGAGTGCAGATCTCTCTTCAGTATAGTGATTTCCTTTCTTTGGGGTATATATCCAGCAGTAGGATTGCTGGATTTATAGTAGCTCAATTTTTACTTTCTTGAAGAGCCTCCAAACTGTTCTCCACAGTGGTTGTACTGATTTTCATTCCCACTAACAGTGTACAAGGGTTCCCTTTTCTCCACATCCTCGCCAGCATTTGTCATTGCCTGTCTTTTGGATATAAGCCATTTGAACTGGGGTGAGATGATATCTCATTGTAGTTTTGATTTGCGTTTCTCTTATGATCAGTGATGTTGAGCACCTTTCACCTTTTCATATGTTTGTTTACCATTGTATGTCTTCTTTTTAAGAAATGTCTATTCAAATCTTCTGTGATTTTTTTACCAGATTATTAGATTTTTTTCCTATAGGTTTGTCTGAGCTCATTATATAATTATTAATCCCTTGTCAGAGGGATAGTTTGCAAATATCTTCCCTCATTCTGTGGTTTTGGTTTTTTTTTTCACTTTGTTGATTGTTTCCTTTATTGTACTGTAGTTTTTTAACTTCATGTGATCCCATTTGTCCATTTTGTGCATTGGTTGCCTGTACTTCTGGAGTATTGCTTAAGAAATCTTCGCCCAGACCAATATCCTGGAGATTTTCCCCAATGTTTTCTTGTAGTAGTTTCATAGTTTGAGGTCTCAGATTTAAGTGTTTAATCCATTTTGTTTATGGCAAAAGATGGGGGTCCATTTAATCCATTTTGTATATGGCAAAAGATGGGGGTCAAGTTTCATTCTTCTGCATATAAATATTGTTTTCTCAGCGCCATTTATTGAAGGGACTGTCTTTTCTCCAGTGTATATTCTTGTCACCTTTGTCGAAAATGAGTTCCACATTGTTTCCAAGTTCTGTGTTCTGTTCCATTGGACTTTGTGTCTGTTTTTATGCCAGCATCATGCTGTTTTGGTTGCTATAGCTCTGTAGCATAAATTGAAGTCAGGTAATGTGATTCCTCCAGTTTTGTTCTTTTTGCTCAGGATAGCTTTGGCTATTCTGGATCTTTTGTGGTTCCATATAAATTTTAGGATTTTTTTTTCTGTTTCTATGAAGAATATCATTGATATTTTGATAAGAATTGCATTGAATGTGTAGACTGATTGGTTTGGGTAATATGGACATTTTAACAATATTGATTCTTCCAATCCATGAACATGAAATATTTTTCCATTTAGGGGGGTCCTCTTCAAATGACTTCATCAGTGTTTTATATTTTTCATTATAGAAATCTTTCACTTCTTTGGTTAATTCCTAAGTATTTAATGTTACATGTGGCTACTGTAAATGGAATTACTTTTTTTTATTTCTTTTTCCCACTGTTCACTGTTGGCATATAGAAATGCTGTTTTTTTTTTTTTAATTTCCAACTTTTATTTTAAGTTCAAGGGTACATGCGCAGGATGTACCCTTGATGGGATGATGATTTGCTGCATACATCATCCTATCACCAGGGTATTAAGTCCAGCATCAATTAGCTATTCTTCCTGATGCTCTCCCTCTCTCCATTGCCTCCCCCACCCCCGACAGGCCCCAGTGTGTGTTGTTCCCCTGCATGTATCCATGTGTTCTCATCATTTAGCTCTCACTTGTGAGAACATGTGGTATTCGGTTTTCTGTTCCTGAGTTAGTTTGCTAAGGATAATGGTCTTCAGCTCCATCCATGTCTTCATAAAGGACATAATCTCATTTATTTTTATCACTGCATAGTATTCCATGGTGGATATGTTCCCCTTTTTCTTTATTCAGTCTCTCATTGGTGGGCATTTAGGTTGATTCCATGTCTTTGCTATTGTGAATAGCGCTGTAATGAACACCCAAGTGCATGGGTCTTTATAATAGAACAATTTATACTCTTTTGAGTATATACCCAGTAATGGGATTGCTGGGTTGAATGGTATTTCTGCCTCTAGATCTTTAAGGAATCACCACATTGTCTTCCACAATGGTTGAACTAATTTAAACTCACACCAACAGTGTAAAAGCATTCCTGTGAATGGGATTGCATTCCTGATTTGGCGCTCAGCTTGACTGTTGTTGGTGTATAGGAGTGCTAGCTATTTTTGTACATTGATTTTGTATCCTGAGGCTTTTCTGAAGTTGTTTATCAGCTTAAATAGCTTTTGTGGCAAGACTATGGGGTTTTCTAGATATAGGACCATGTCTTCTGTAAACAGGGACAGTCTGACTTCCTTTCATCTTATTTGAATGCCTTTTCTTGACCTTGCCTGATTGCCTGGCCAGAACCTCCAATACTATGTTGAATACAAGTGGTGAGAGAGGGCAACCTTGTCTTGTGCCAGTTTTCAAGGGAAATGCTTCCAGCTTCTTCCCCTTCAGTATGATATTGGCTGTGGGTTTGTCACATATGGCTCTTATTATTTTGAGGTATGTTCCTTCAATACCTAGTTTATTGTGAGTTTTTAACAGGAAAAGATGTTGAATTTTATCAAACGCCTGTTCTGTGTCTATTGATACAATCATGTAGTTTTTGTCTTCGGTTCTGTTTATGTAACAAATCACATTTACTGATTTGTGTATACTGAACTAGTCTTGCATCCTGGGGATGAAGGTTACTTGATCATGGTGGATAAACTTTTTGATGTGCTGCTAGATTCAGTCTGCCAGTATTTTGTTGAGGATTTATGTAACAATGTTCATCAAAAATATTGGCCTGAAGGTTTTTGTTGTTGTTGTTGTTGTATCTCTGCCAGGTTTTGGTATGAGGATGATGCTGGCCTCATAGAATGGGTAAGGGAGGAGTCTCTCCTTTTCAATTTTTTGGAATAGAAATTTTCAGTAGGAATGGTAACAGCTCTTCTTTGTACCTTTGGTAGAATTCAACTGGGAATCCGTCTGGTCCTGGTCTTTTTTTGGTTCATAGGCTATTTTTTACTGCATCAATTTCAGAACTCACTATTGGTCTATTCAGGGATTTAGTTTCTTCTTGGTTCAGTCTTGGGAGGGTGATATGGTTTGGCTCTGTGTCTCACTCAAATCTCATCTTGAATTGTAATCCCCATGTGTCAGAGGAGGGACCTGGTGGGAGGTAATTGGAACATAGGAACAGATTTTCCTCATGGTATCCTCACGATAGTAAGGGAATTTTCATGAAATCCGATGGTTTTATAAGGGGTTCTTCCCCCTTCTCTCTCTCTCCTGCCTCCATGTAAGACATGCCTTGCTTCCCCTTTGCCTTCTGCCATGATTGTAAGTTTCCTGGGGCCTCCTCAGCCATGCAGAACTGTGAGTCAATTAAACCATTTTTCTATGTAAATTACCCAGTCTCCGGTAGTTCTTCATAGCAGTGTGAAAATTGACTTCTACATAAAATTGGTACCAAGAGAAGTGGGGTACTGCTATAAAGATTCCTGAAAATGTGGAAGCGACTTTGGAAGTGGGTAACAGGCAGAGGTTGGAACAATTTGGGGGGCTCAGAAGAAGACAGGAATATGTGGGAAAGTTTGGAACTTCCTAGAGACTTGTTGAATGATTGTGACCAAAATGCTGATAGTGATATGGACAGTGAAGCCAAGGCTGAGGTGGTCTCAGATGGAGATGAGAAACTTGTTGGGAACTGCAGTAAAGGTCTCTCTTGTTATGCTTTAGCAAAGAGACTGGTCGCATTTTGCCCCAGTCCTAGAAATCTGTGGAACTTTGAACTTGAGAGAGATAATTTAGGATATCTGGCAGAAGAAATTTCTAAGAAGCAAAGTGTTCAAGATGTGGTTTGGCTGTTCCTAACAGCATATAGTAATATGTGTTCACAAACAGATGACATGAAACTGGAAGTTAGGTTTAAAAGGGAATCAGAACATAAAAGTTTGGATAATTTGCAGCCTGACTATGCTGTAGAAAAGAAAAACCAAAACCAATTTTCTGGGGAAAAATTCAAGCCAGAAGCAGAAATTTGCATAAGCAACAAGGAGCTGTGAGAAGCTGTTAATAGCCAAGCTGTTAATAGAAGCTGTTAATAGCCAAGACAATGGGGAAAATGTCTCCAGGGCATTCCTGAGATTTTTGCAGCAACCCCTCCCAACACAGGCCCAGAGGCCTAGGAGAAAAAGATGGTTTCCTGGGCCAAGCCTGGGTCCTGGCTTCTCTCTGTAGCCTCAGGACTTGGTGCCCTGCATCCCAACCACTTCAGCTTGGGCCATTGCTTCAGAGGGTGCAAGCCTGTATAGTTCGTTTTCATGCTGCTGATAAAGACATACCCAAGACTGAGCAATTTACAAAAGAAAGAGGTTTATTGGATGTACACATGACTGGGGAGGCCTCTCAATCATGGTGGAAGGTGAAAGGCATGCCTCACATGGCAGCAGACAAGGGAACAGAGTTTGTGCCGAGAAACTCCCCCTTTTAAAAACTGTCAGATCTCATGAGATTTATTCATTATCATGAGAACACATAGGAAAGACCTGCCCCCATGATTCAATTACCTCCCACTGGGTCCCTCCTACAACCCATGAGAATTCAAGATCCATGGGTCTTGAATTTCATAGGCATGTGTTCTCATTGCTCAATTCCCACTTATGAGCGAGAACATTCAGTGTTTGCTAAACCATTTTCTGTTCCTTTGTTAGTTTGCTGAGGATGATGGCTTCCAGCTTCATCTATGGCCCGGCAAAGGACATGAACTCAGTTTTTTAATGGCTGCATAGTATTCCATGATGTATATGTACCACATTTTCTTTATCCAGTCTATCATTGATGGGCATTTGGGTTGGTTCCAAGTCTTTGATATTGTAAATAATGCCTCAGCTAAAAAGAATACATAATGAAAGTCTAATCTAATACAGGTCAAAAATGTAAAAAGTTCATGAACCTTAACAGGAAAAATTAAACAACTTTTGCTGGCCATTCCTGTTGAAATGAGAACCATAAAGTAACAGAAAAGTGGCTACAAACCCACCTAGAACACCAAACAGAGAGAAAATAAAAGTCAATTTTCATCTCTGTTATTATCATAAAATCCTGTGTGACTACAGGCCAAACTTCTGGTGGCAGAAACAGAGTTCTTTATAAACTGCAGATGTCCTGTACATTAAAAAAAATTTCACGGGAGTTGCACTAGTTCTAGAGACTTTTCTGTTTTAGCCTACCTACTGTATGTATCCAATCAAAGATAGATAAAGCCTCTTTCTGTAACCCCTGATTATGATTGGGCATCAAAGGTAAGAAAAGCAAGATGGGGTACAAAAATGCAAAATTTCAACAGTAATGACAATCTTTTTGTCTTAGTTCAAAAGGGTCCTGCAATCTCTCCCCTTTCAGTGATTTGACCAGCCTTTGTACTTAATCTTGGGTCAGCAAATCATGCAAGTGAAATCTGTCTCTGATATGTGGTTGAATATCTTCACTCAGTTCTACAAGCTTCTCCAGGAATGAAATCAATTTTAGGAGTTCATTGTCATCTTTATCCATAAACCAACTTTCTATAGGGGGCTCCATTAGAAAGCTTGTATGCAAAGGTTTGTGGTGGGTTGTCAATTATTACAGTTTTTGAAAGATCTCTTCCAAGAATATTTAAGTTCTTTATATGATTTCCTTGTACACAAACACAATGTTCACAGAAAAAATGGTGCCTGACCAATTGCTTTTTAGGGTCTACTATGTTTAGTAGCGTGCCTGCACACACCTTCTTAGAAGCAATAAAAAGAATAATATCATACATCTGAGAAATTCATTCCAGGAATTCCCTGAAAAATGTATTAATATCACATAAACCTGATAAATGACATCTTGGAAAAAGACTGGAAAAGTAAGTGCTGCATCTTCTACCTCATTTAGACTACAGTGCACTACTATTTCATCCAAGTCTAAATCTAGGGAGAATTTCGGTGTGCTTCTTGTTTTCAATGAAGAACAGATTTCCTATTTAGTTTTTCTTCTGTCAGTGGTAGGACATGTTTGATGAAATAATAGGGGTCAAATATTCTAAGCCTTCTTCATAGGTGGCCTCTGCGTGGGCTGATGAATAACCACTATCTGGTCCTATAACGGGTGGGATATCATGATTAACTATTTCTTCTGCTTCTTCTAAACCATTGTGGGTTTTTGTTGTTGTTGTTGTTTGTATTTTTTAAAGTATACTTTAAGTTCTGGAATACATGTACAGAACGTGCAGGTTTGTTACATAGGTATACATGTGCCATGGTGGTTTGTGGCACCCATCAACCCATCATCTACATCAGGTACTCCTCCTAATGCTATCCCTCTCCTAGCCCCCCACCCCGTGACAGGCCCTGGTGTGTGATGTTTCCCTCCCTGTGTCCGTGTGTTCTCATTGTTCAACTTCCACTTATTAGTGAGAACATGCAGTGTTTGCTAAACCATTATTTATTGCTGGTCTCACCTGAACTGCTTGATTTGAGTAAGCTGCTCCATTAATTGATGTAGTAGAACGGGTAGTGAGCTCATCCACCCGTTCCATATCAAGTTGTTTTCCTATTTCTTCAGCTCCAACAAAGTAGTCCTTGGAGGACTGCCAAAGGAAGGATTATTTTCTAATTTTCCATTTTATTTTATATGTTGATTTGTCATTTCATAACTACCAACTTCTCCATTTACTTGACTTTTCTGTCTTACTCGAGGTATCTATATGTTAGGTTTCTCTCCTGCTCTTGGTGTTGACGTGATCAAATTATTACCTATATCACGTTCAATTCTACTCCATTTTGAAGGATTTTCTCTCACTTCCTTAGGTGTGCTTCCTTTAATGAATTTTTTAATTGAAGACAACAAGCCAGTTTCATTCTTCAGTGGTTTTTCTCCTCCTGAAGGCAGGGGATCATCATCCTATGAATATTTCCTCTTTGCTCTGGCAGTGAGTTGTATTTGGATTTGATTTGACTGTTGAGAAGCTTTCCATGTTATCAGCCTCATCTTTTATGGGTGCCACATATAAAACTGACTGATGACAGAGAAATGTCCTCAGACTCCTGTAATGGTCCCAATTGGACAATACATGGTGTCTTTCCCACTTACCCTGTAGCAGCAACAGAACCAGCTCCTTCAGTCAGTTGCCATTTCTGGCCTGCCTGAAAGTGATCTTATTTCTCTTTTGCTTATGAAGCTTAGTTTGGGTGGATATGAAATTCTGGGTTGGAAATTCTTTTCTTTAACAATGTTGAATATTGGCCCCAATCTCTTCTGGCATGTAAGATTTCTGCTGAGAGGTCTGCTGTTAGTCTGATGGGCTTCACTTTGTAGGTGACATGGCCTTTCTCTCTGGCTGCCCTTAACATTTTTGTTTCATTTTGACCTTGGAGAATCTGATGACTATGCCTTTTGGGAATAATATTCTTATGGGGTATCTTACTGGGGTTCTCTTCATTTTTCTGAATTTTAATGTTGGCCTGTCTATCTAGGTTGGGGAAGTTCTCCTGGACAATATTTTAAAATGTGTTTTCCAAATTGGTTCAACTCTCCCTGTTTCTTTCAGGTACCCCAGTGAGATTTGGTCTCTTTACATAATCCCATATTTCTTGGATGTTTTGTTCATTCCTCTTTATTCTTTTTTTTCTATTCTTGTCTTATTTCAGAAAGACAGCCTTCAAGCTCTGAGATTCTTTCTTCTGCTTCATCTATTCTGTTATCAATACTTGTGATTGCATTGTGAAGTTCTTGTAATGTGCTTTACAGCTCTATCAGGCCAGTTACATTCTTCTCTATACTGGCAATTTGGGCTGTCTACTCCTGCTCTGCTTTATCATGATTCTTAGGTTATTTGCAATGAGTTAAAATGTGCTCCTTTAGCTCAGTGAACATCATTTTTATCCACATTCTGAAGACTAATTCTGTCACTTCAGTTACCTCAGCCTCAGTCCATTTCTGAACCCTTGCTAGAGAGGTGTTGTGGTCACTTGGAGTAAAGAGGCACTAGGGCTTTTTGAGTTTTCAGCATTTCTGTGCTGACTCTTTCTCATCTTTCTGGGTTTATCTACCTTAGATCATTGAGACTGCTGACCTTTGGATGGGGTTTTTGTATTTTTTTATTGTTGTTATTGTTGTTGTTTGTTTTTCTTTTAACAGTTAAGCTACACTTCCCCATAGAGCTACTGCAGTTTGCTGGGAGTCCATTGCAGACCCTAGTCACCTCAGTTTTTCCAGTACCTGAAGATATCACCAGTGAAGGCTACAGAACAGCCAAAATTGTAGCCTGTCCCTTTTTCTGGAAGCTCTGTCCCAGGGGGGTACTGACTTGTTTCCAGCCTGAACATGGCTATAGGAGGTGGCTGAAGACTCCAGTTGGGAGGTCTCAACCAGTCAGGAGGAATGAGATTAGGGACCCACTTAAAGGAGCAATCTGGCTGCATATTGATAGAGCAGCTGTGCCATGTTGAGGATCCCTTCAGTTCCCAATCAGTTTGGACTCTCCAAGGCCCTCATGCTGGACTGGCTGAGATGCCCATCAGCAAAGATGGCCACCTGCCCCACCCCCAGGCATCCTGTCCCAGGGAAAAATTAGAACTCTGTCAGCCATAGAACACAGGCAGGGGTGGACAGAGGCCCAGACTGGGAGGACCCACCCCACGAGGAGTGGCTTGAGGTCCCATTTGAAGAAACAGTCTGGCCACACCTCGTCAAAACAGCCATGCCATGCTGGGAAGCCATATCTGCCCCATCAGCTTGGACTTTCAAAACCCCACAGGATTGAACAGTTGAGTCATCTAAACAACCAAGATGGCAGTCTGCCACTCCCTCTTGGCACTCTTTCCCAGGGAGAGATCAGAGCTCTGTTCAAAGAATATGGGTGGGCAGGGGTGGCTGGAAGCCCCAGCTGGGAGGTCCTGCTCAATGAGGAGGAATAGAATGAGGTCCCACCTAAAGAAGCAGTCTGGCCATGCCTCAACAAAATAGCCATGCCATGCTAGGGAATCACCTCTGTACCGGTCAGCTTGGACTCTCCAAAGCCTACAGGCTGGGACTGCTGAGTTATCCAAACAACCAAAGTGGTGGCTCACCCCTCCCCCTAGGAACTCCATTCCAGGGAGAGATCAGAGTTCTGTCCATAGACAGCTGGGAGGTCCCAGTTAGTGAGGCAGAATGGATCAGGGTTCCAGTTAAAGAAGCAGTCTGGCCACATTCTGGAAAAGCAGGTGTTCTGCACTGGGAGCAGGGAACCTTCCTTGTCCAAACCATTTGGAGTGTCCAAAGCCCACAGATGGGAACAGCTGAGTTGACCAAACAGAGAAGACGGTGGCCTGCCCATCCCCACAGGGGCTTCATCTTGTCTCAGGCAGACTCCACCCTGTTGCTGGTGACTGGATAGAATTCTAAGCCAGTGGGTCTTATCTTGCAAAGTGCCATGGAAGTGAGGCCCATAGACCAATGCTGCTCAGCCCCTGGATTCAGCCTTCTTCCTAGGGGTATGTATGAACCTCTCACCTTCCTGGGGATCCTGGGTGTGCAGTATGTAAAGCTCCTGGGTCTCTGTGCATATCTGAGCAGATGCTCTGCTGAGACTCCACACAGATCTTTGTGTTGAACCCAAGGCCCTGGTTGTGTGGACTCACAAGGGGATCTCCTGGTCCAAGGATTGCAAAGATCTGTAGGAGAAGCTTGGTTTCCCAGGGTCATACATTCACTCACTGCTTCCCTTGGCTCCATGTCACTCCCAGGTGGGCCATCACCACACCCTGCTTTTCTTTATTCCCCTTGGGTCAAGTTGTTTTCCTGATCAGTCCCAATGGGAATAACTGGATATTTCAGTTGACGGTGCTAATTCACTCTCCCTTTTAGTTCTTCTCCGTGAATGCCATGCACCACAGATGCTTCTACTTGGCCATCTTAACCAACCAGCGCTAGTAATTTTTGTATGTTGATTTTATATCCTGCAACTTTACTGAATTTGCTTATCAGTTCTGAGTTTTCTTGTGGAGTCTTTAGGTTTTTCCAAGTATAAAATCATATCATCTACAAACAAAAATAATTTGACTTCTTTCTTTCCAATGTGAATGCCCTTTCTATCTCTCTTGTCTGATTGCTCTATCTAGGGTTTCTAGTACTACGTTGAATAACAGTGGTGACAGTGGGCATCCTTGTCCTGTTCTCAATCTTAGAGGAAAGTTTTTCAGTTTTTCCCTATTCAGTATGCTACTAGCTATGGGTCTGTCATATATGGCTTTTATTATGTTGAGGTATGCTCCTTCTATCCCCAGGTTTTTTAGTGTTTTTATCATTAAGGGATGTTGAATTTTATCAATGCTGTTCCAGCATCAATTGAAATGATCATATGGTTTCTATCCTTCATTCTGTTGATATGATGTATTACATTGACTAATTTCAGTATGTTGAACCAAACTTGCATCCCTAGGATAAATCCAACTTGGTCATGATGAATGATCTTTCATTATTGAATTGGTATTGTTGAATTTGCTTCACTAGTATTTTGTTAAGGATTTTTGCATGAATATTCATTAGGGATATTGGCCTATAGTTTTCTTTTTATCATATATCTTTGTCTGGCTTTGGTATGAGGGTAATACCGACCTCCTAGAGGGAGTTTGGAAGTGTCCCCCTCCTTTTCTATTTTTGACATAGTTTGAGTAGGATTGATACTAGTTTTTTAAATGTTTAGTAGAATTCAGCAGCTAAGCCATTAGGTCCCAGGATTTCCTTTGATAGAAGACTTTTTATTTTGGCTTCGAACTCATTACTCATTACTGGCCTGTTCAGGTCTTGGATTTCTTCCTGTTTCAATCTCAGTAGGTGTATGTATCCAGCAATTTGTCAATTTCTTCCATATATAGTTCCTCACAGTAGCCAGTAATGATCCTTAGAATTTCTGAAGTATCAGTTTAATATCACCTTTTTCATTTCTGAATTTATTTACTTGGATATTCTCTCTTTATTCCTTAGTCTGGTTAAAGGTCTGTCAGTTTTGTTTTATTTTTCAAGAAAGCAACTTTTTGTTTTATTAATCTTTTATATTGTTTTCTTCATTTCAGTTTTATTTTTTTCTGCTCTGATCTTTTTTTATTATTATTATACTTTAAGTTCTGGAAAACATGCACAGAATGTGCTGGTTTGTTACATAGGTATACATGTGCCATGGTGGTTTGCTGCATCCATCAATCCATCATCTAGGTTTTAAGCCCCACATGCATTAGATATTTCTCCTGATGGTCTCCTCCCCTTGCCCCAAGTCCCCCAACAGGCCCCAGCGTGTGATGTTGCCTTCCCTGTGTCCATGTGTTCTAATTGTTTATCTCCCACTTATGAGTAAGAACATAAGGTGTTTGGTTTTCTTTTCCTGTGTTAGTTTGCTGAGAATGAGGGTTTCCAGATTCATCCATGTCCCTGCAAAGGACATGAACTCATTCTTTTTTATGGCTGCATAGGATTTCATGGTGTATATATGCCACATTTTTTTAATCCAGTCTGTCACTGATGGACATTTGGGTTGGTTCCAAGTCTTTGCTATTGTGAATAGTGCTGCAATAAACATATGTGTGCATGTGTCTTTATAGAAAAATGATTTATAATTCTTTGGGTATATACCCAGTAATGGGATTGCTGGGTCAAATGGTATTTCTGGTTCTAGATCCTTGAGGAATCGCCATACTGTTTTCCATAATGGTTGAACTAGTTTACAATCCCACCAACAGTGTAAAAGTGTTCCTATTTCTCCACATCCTCTCCAGCACCTGTTGTTTCCTGACTTTTTAATGATTGCCATTCTAACTGGTGTGAGATGGTATCTCATTGTGGTTTTGATTTGCATTTCTCTAATGACCAGTGATGATGAGCTTTTCAAAATATGTTTGCTAGTTGCATAAATGTCTTTTGAGAAGTGTCTTTTCACGTCCTCCGCCCATGTTCTGATGTGTTTGTTTGTTTGTTTGTTTTCTAGCACATTCATTTAAGTTCCTTGTAGATTCTGGATATTAGACTTTTGTCAGATGGATAGATTGCAAAAATTTTCTCCCATTCTGTAGGTTTACTGTTCACTCTGATGATAGTTTCTTTTGCTGTGCAGAAGCTCTTTAGTTTAATTAGATCCCTCTTGTCAATTTTGGCTTTTGCTGCAGTTGCTTTTGGTGTTTTAGTTATGAAGTCTTTGACCATGCCTATGTACTGATTGATACTGCATAGGTTTTCCTTTAGGGTTTTTGTGGTTTTAGGTTTTACATTTAAGTCTTTAATACATCTTGAGTTAATTTTTGTATAAGGTGTAAGGAAGGGGTCCAGTTTGTTTTATGCATATGGCTAGCCAGTTTTTCCAGCACCATTTATTAAATAGAAAATCCTTTCCCAATTGCTTGTTTTTGTCAGATTTGTTGAAGATCAGATGGTTGTAGATGTGTGGCATTATTTCTGAGGCCCCTGTTTTGTACCATTGGTCTATATATGTTTTGGTACCAGTACCATACTGTTTTGGTTACTATAGTTTGTTGTAGTATAGTCTGAAGTCAGGTAGCATGATGCCTCCAGCTTTATTCTTTTTGCTTAGGATTGTCTTGGGTATATGGGTTCTTTTATGCTTCCATTTGAAATTTAGAGTAGTTTTTTCTAGTTCTGTTGAGAAACTCAATGGTAGCTTGATGGGAATGGCATTGAATCTACGAATTATTTTGGGCAGTATGGCCATTTTCACAATATTGATTCTTCCTATCCATGAGCATGGAATGTTTTTCCGTTTGTTTGTATCCTCTCTTACTTCCTTGAGCAGTGATTTGTAGTTCTCCTTGAAGAGGTTCTTCATCTCCCTTTTAAGTTGTATTCCTTGGTATTTTATTCTCTTTGTAGCAATTGTGAATGGGAGCTCACTCATGATTTGGGTCTCTGTCTGTCTGTTATTGGTGTATAGGAATGTCTGTGATTTTTGCACACTGATTTTGTATCCTGAGACTTCGCTGAAGTTGCTTATCAGCTTAAGGAGATTTTGGGCTGAAATGATGGGGTTTTCTAAATATACAATCATGTCATCTGCAAACAGAGACAATTTGACTTCCTCTCTTCCTATTTGAATACTCTTTATTTCTTTCCCTTACCTTACTGTCCTGGCCAGAACTTCCAATACTGTGTTGAATAGGAGTGGTGAGAGAGAGGACATCCTTGTCTTGTGCGAGTTTTCAAAGGGCATGTTTCCAGATTTTGCCCATTCAGCATGATATTGGCTATGGGTTTGTCATAAATAGCTCTTATTATTTTGAGACATGTTCCATCGATACCTAGTTTATTGAGAGTTTGTAGCATGAAGCGATGTTAAATTTTATCGAAGGCTTTTTCTGCATCTATTGAGATAATCATATGGTTTTGGTCATTGGTTCTGTTTATGTTGTGGATTATGTTTATTGATTTGCATATGTTGAACCACCCTTGCATCCCAGGGATTATGGCAACTTGATCATGGTGAATAAGTTTTTTGATGTGCTGCTAGATTCAGTTTGCCAGTATTTTATTGAGGTTTTCCACATTGATGTTCATCAGGGATATTGTTCTGAAATGTTGTTGTTGTTGTTGTTGTTGTTGTTGTTGTTGTTGTGTCTCTACCAGGTTTTGGTATCAGGATGATGCTGGCCTCATTAAATGAGTTAGCGAGGAGTCCCTCTTTTTCTATTGTTTTGAATAGTTTCAAAAGGAATGGTACCAGCTCCTTTTTGTACCTCTGTAGAATTCGGCTGTGAATCTGTCTGGTCCTGGATTTTTTTGGTTGGTAGGCTATTAATTACTGGATTTTTCTGGTTGGTAGGCTATTAATTACCGAATTTCAGAACTTGTTCTTGGTCTATTCAGGGATTCAATTTCTTCCTGATTTAGTCTTGAAAGGGTGTATGTGTCCAGGAATTGATCCATTTCTTATCATTTTTTTGTGTCTATTTGATTATTCTCTCTATTCTTCTTTATTAATCTGGCTAGTGGTTTATCTATTTTGTTTATCTTTTCAAAAAACCAGCTCCTGGATTTGTTAATTCTTTGAAGGTATTTTCTTGTCTCTATCACCTTCAGTTCTGCCCTGATGTTAGTTATTTCTTGTCTTCTGCTAGCTTTTGAATTTGTTTGCTCTTGCTTCTCTCGTTCTTTTAACTGGGATGTTAGGGTGTCAATTTTAGATCTTTCCTGCTTCTTGATGTGGGCATTTAGTGCTATAAATTTTCCTCTTAATACTCCTTTAGCTGCTTCCCACACATTCTGGTACATGATCTATTTGTTCTCATTGGTTTCAAAGAACTTGTTTATTTCTGCCTTATTTTCATTATTTACCCAGTAGTCATTAAGGAGCAGGTTGTTCAGTTTCTATATAGTTGTGCAGCTTTGAGTGAGCTTTTTTTTTTTTTTCTTTTGAGACAGAGTCTCGCTCTCTCGCCCAGTCTGGAGTGCAGTGGCCGGACCTCAGCTCACTGCAAGCTCCGCCTCCTGGGTTTACGCCATTCTCCTGCCTCAGCCTCCTGAGTAGCTGGGACTACAGGCGCCCGCCACCTCGCCCGGCTAGTTTTTTGTATTTTTTAGTAGAGACAGGGTTTCACTGTGTTAGCCAGGATGGTCTCGATCTCCTGACCTCGTGATCCGCCCGTCTCGGCCTCCCAAAGTGCTGGGATTACAGGCTTGAGCCACCGCGCCCGGCCTTGAGTGAGCTTCTTAATCCTGAGTTCTAATTTGATTGCAGTGTGGTCTGAGAGACTATTTGTTATGATTTCTGTTATTTTGCATTGGCTGAGGACTGTTTTACTTCCAACTATGTGGTCGATTTTAGAATAAGTGCTATGTGGACTGAGAAGAATGTGCACTCTCTTGATTTGGGGTAGAGTGTTCTGTAGGTGTCTATTAGGGTTGCTTGGTCCAGAGCTGAGTTCAATTCTTCAATATCCTTGTTAATTTCCTGTCTTATTGATATGTCTAATATTGACAGTGGGGTGTTAAAGTCTCCCACTATTATTATGTATGACTCTAAGTATCTTTGTAGGTCTCTAAGAACTTGCTTTTGGAACCTGGGTGTTCCTGAATTGGGCACATATATATTTAGGATAGTTACTTCTTCTCATTGCATTTATTCCTTTACCATTATATAATGCCCTGCTTTGTCTTTTCTGATCTTTGTTGATTTAAACTCTATTTTATCAGAGACTAGAATTGCAACCCCTGCCCTTTTCTGCTTTCCCTTTTCTTGGAAAACAGTCCTCCATTCCTTTATTTTGAGCCTATATGTGTCTTTGCATGTGAAATGTGTCTCCTGAACACAGCAAACTAATGGGTCTTGACTCTATCCAATTTGCCAGTCTGTGTCTTCTAATTGGGACATTTAGCCCATTTATATTTAAGGTTAATATTGTTATGTGTGAATTTGATTCTGTCCTCATGATGCTAGCTGGTTATTTTGCACATTAGTTGATGCAGTTTCTTCATAGTGTCATAGGTCTTCATATTTTGGTGTGTTTTTGTGGTGGCTGATATCAGTTTTTCCTTTCCATGTTTAGTGCTTCCTTCAGAAGCTCTTGGAAGGCAGTCCTGGTGGTGACAAACTCCATCAACATTTGCTGGTCTGGAAAGGATTTTATTTCTCCTTTGCTTATGAAGCTTAGTTTGGATGAATATGAAATTGTGGGTTGAAAATTCTTTTCTTTAAGAATATTGAATATTGGCTTCCACTCTCTTCCGGATTTTAGGGTTTCTGCAGAGAGATCCTGTTAGTCTGATAAGCTTCCCTTTGTAGGTAACGTGACCTTTCTCTCTGGCTGCCCTTAACATTTTTTTCCCTTTGTTTTGAACTTGGAGAATCTGACAATTATGTATCTTGGGATTGCTCTTCTCGAGGGGTATCTTAATGGTGTTCTCTGTATTTCCTGAATTTTAATGTTGGCCTGTCTTGCTAGGTTGGGGAAGTTCTCCTGGATAATATCCTGAAATGTGTTTTCCAACTTGGTTCCATTCTCCCCACGTCACTTTCAGGTACACCATCAATCATAGGTTTGGTCTTTTCAATAGTCCCATATTTCTTGGAGGCTTACTCCATTCCTTTTCATTCTTTTTTTTTTTTAATCTAATCTTGTTTTCATGCTTTATTTCAGTAAGTTGATCTTCAATCTCTGATATTCTGTCTTCCACTTGATGAATTTGGCTATTGATATTTGTGTGTGCTTCACGAAGTTCTCATGCTGTGTTTTTTCAGTTCCTTCAGGTCATTTATGTTCTTCTCTAAACTGGTTATTTTAGTTATCAGTTCCTATAACCTTTTATCAAGGTTTTTACCTTCCTTGCATTGGGTTAGAACATGTTCCTTTAGCTGAGAAGAGTTTGTTATCACCCACCTTCTGAAGCCTACTTCTGTCAATTCGTCAAACTCATTCTGCGTCCAGTTTTGTGCCCTTGTTAGAGAGAAGTTGCAGTCATTTGGAGGAGAAGAGTCAGTCTGGTTTCTTTGAAATTTTCAGCACTTTTGCACTGGTTTTTCCTCATCTTTGTGGATTTACCTACCTTTGATGCTGACAGCCTTTGGATGGGGTTTGTGAGAGGGCATCCTTTATGTTGATGTTGGTGTCATTGCTTTCTGTTAGTTTTCCTTCTAACAGTCAGGCACCTCTTCTGCAGGTCTGCTGGATTTTGCTGGAAGTCTACTCCAGACCCTGTTTGTCTGGGTATCACCAGCAGAGGCTATAGAACGGCAAAGACTGCTGCCTGCTCCTTCCTCTGGAAGCTTCATTCCAGAGGGTTACCTGTCTGATGCCAGCTGGAGCTCTCCTGTGTGAGGTGTCTGTTGACCTCTCCTGGGAGGTGTCTCCCAGTCAGGAGGCACAGGGGCCAGGGACCCACTTAAGGAGGCAGTCTGTCCCTTAGCAGAGCTTGAACACTGGGCTGGGAGATCTAATGCTCTCTTCAGAACCAGCAGGTAGGAATGTTTAAGTCTGCTGAAGCTGCACCCACAGCCTCCCCTTCCCCCAGGTGCTCTGTCCCAGGGAGATGGGAGTTTTATCTATAGGCCCTTGACTGGGACTGCTGCCTTTCTTTCAGACATATTATGCCCAGTGAGGAGGAATCTAGAGAGGCAGTCTGGCCACAGCCTCTTTGCCATGCTGTGGTATGTTCAGCGTCCTTAACACTGTGAGGGGAAAACCACCTACTCAAGCCTTAGTAATGGCAGACCCTCCTCCCCTCACCAAGCTTGATCATCCCAGGCTGACTTCAGACTGCTTTACTGGCAGCAAGAATCTAAAGCCAGTGGTTCTTAGCTAGCTGGGCTCCATGGGAGTGGGACCTGCTGAGTGAGACCACCTGGCTCCCTGGCTTCAGCCCCCTTTCCAGGAGAGTGAATGGTTCTGTCTCGCTGGGGTTCCAGGTGCCACTGGGGTATGAAAAAAAAAAAACTCCTCCAGCTCTCTCGGTGTCTGCCTGAACAGCTGCTTAGTTTTGTGCTTGAAACCCAGGGCCCTGGTAGTGTAGGCACACAAGGGAATCTCCTGGTCTGTGGGTTGCAAAAATCATGGGAAAAGTGTAGTACTTGGGCCAGATAGCATAGTCCCTCATGGCTTCCCTTGGCTAGGGGAGGGAGTTCCCTGGCCCCTTGCACTTCTAGGGTAAGGTGATGCCCCACCCTGCTTCTGCTCGCCCTCTGTGGGCTGCACCCATTGTCTAACCAGTCCCAATGAGATGAACTGGGTACCTCATTTGGAAATGCAGAAATTACCCACCTTCTTCATTGGTCTCGCTGGGAACTGCAGACCGGAGCTGTTCCTATTTGACCATTTTGCCAGACTCCCCTGCTCTGATCTTTATTATTTCTTTCCTACTAATTTTGTGTTTGGTTTGCTCTTGCTTTTCTAGTTCTTTAACATGCATCTTTTTTGTTGATTAGAAGTTTTTTCTCATTTTTTATGTAGGCATTTATAGCTATAAACTTCCCTCTTACTACTGCTTTTGCTGTATCCCACAGCAAAAGGCAGGGGGTTCCCTTCTCTCTTAGAGTGTATCTAGAAACATCATCTGGGAGCTATGGCCTGGAATGGGGGCCTCCTGACTCTGACTGGTGCCCTATCCTGCTGTGGCTGAGCTGGTATCCAGGATTCATGACGAAGTGTTCCCCACTGATATGGTTTGGCTGTGTCCCCACCTAAATATCAACTTGAATTGTATCTGCCAGAATTCCCACATGTTGTGGGAGGGACCCAGAAGGAGGTAATTGAATCATGGGGGCCAGTCTTTCCCATGCTGTTCTCATGATAGTGAATAAGTCTTACAAGAGCTGATGGGTTTATCAGGGGTTTTTGCTTTTGCTTATTCCTCATTTTTCTCCTGCTACTGTCATATAAGAAGTGCCTTTCACCTCCTGCCATAATTCTGAGGCCTCCCCAGACATGTGGAACTGTAAGTCCAATTAAACCTCTTTTTGTTCTCGGTCGCAGGTATGTCTTTATTAGCAGCATGAAAATGGACTAATATACACACTCTTCTTTCTCTTCCTTCTCCTCTCCTCACATGGAGGAAAGAGATCTCTTTTGGAGCTGTGAGCTGAGTATCCTGTGGTTAGGAGAGGGGTGATTCCAGCACCCCCTTGGCAACCCTGCCTGGTATCTCAGTATTTCACATGCCACCTGCACCCCCAAGTCTCTGGGCCTAGTTCAGCCCTAGGACCGGCCTACAAGTTGCAGTCCTTATGGCATAGGCTGCCTTTCAAGTTTGCTTGGAAACTGGGAGCACTTTGACCCTTGGTGGCAAGGTTTGCAGGCACTTAAGTTTGGACTGCAGGATCAGCGACTGTCCTCTTGGTAGGGCTGGATTAAATGCTCCCTCTGTGGGGTGGGTGATTGCTGAGTTCAGTCTTGTTTTCCTTTCTGGTCTAACAGGACAACACTGAGTTTAACATCTCAGAGTTGCTGTGTTCTTCCTCTCCAAGTGCCCAGAGAGGCTCCCTGGACCATGCAGCTGTTGCTGGGGTGAAGGTGGGGTGGCGTCAGTGATTCAGAACTGTTTTTTCCATCTCTTCAGTGCATCTTTCAGTGATAAGGAGTTAAAACCAGGTACTGTGAGTGCTCAACTAATTTTTGGTTCTTATAAAGGTGTTTTTTCTGTGTAGATAGTTGTTAACTTGGTGTTCTTGCTGGGTGGTAGGCACCATCAGTGTAGCTTTCTATTCTGCCATCTTGCTTCACCTCCCTCTCGCATCATGTATTTATAAGTAAAACCTAAGAGTATATAACTTCCTAAAGAAACCATAGGAGAGAATTTTTGGGACTTTAAATTCGGCAAAGATTTCTTGAATGTAATATAAAAAGCATAAATCATAAAAGAAGAATGATAAATTGGACTTCACCTATATTAAAAGTACTCTTCAATACTCACTATCAAGAAAATGAAAAGACATGCCACAGACTGTAGGAAAATATTTGCAAAACATATATCTTTTAAAGGACATGTATGCAAAGTTTATATATAACTCTTACGATTTGATAAGAAAAAGAGAACACAATAAAAAAATGGACAAAAGATTTGAAATAAACATGCCACAAAAAATATAAAAATGGCAAAAGAAGTACAAGAAATTTTGCTCAGCATCATTAGTTATTAAAGAGGTACAAATTAAAATCACTGTGACATACCACTACACACCCACTAAAACAGAAAATATTAAAAATACTGATTATACAAAGTGTTGGTTTGGATGTATAATAACTGGAAGTCTCAAATTGCTGTGTTGTAAAATCATACAACTTTAGGAAATAAATTGATGATTTCTTATAATGTTAAATATACACCTATCCTTTGATCCAGCCATTCTAATCCCAGTTGCATAACCAAGAGAAATGAAAATGTATATACACACCAGAAATTGTGGACAAATGTTTGTAGCAGCATTAGTCACAGTAGCCAAAAAGTGGAAAGTACCCAAGTGTCCATCAACTAGTGAATAGATAAATCGTTATATTCCCACAATGTATTAGTATTTAGAAACAAAAGGAATGAACTACTGATACATGTAACAACAGATATGAATGAATGGTTCATATCTGATATGATTCTATTTATGTGCAATTCTAGAAAAGTCTTGTCATGAATTTATAGCGACAGAAAGCAGTGGCCCATGGTGAGAGTAAGGAATTCACTGTAAAGTGGATTGATGGAACTTTTTGAGTTGGTAGAATTGTCTACATTTTGATCATGGTGGTAGTTACACGACTGTATACATTTATCAAAACTCACCAAATTATACACTTAATATTAATAAATTTTACTACTATAAATTATTACTCAATAAAGTTAATTAATTAAAATTGATGCAACTTAACTAATTATTTATTCTTTCTAGCCATGCAAGGGGCACCACCTGTTATGAAGTTATAATATTTTAAGGACATACCTAGGTAAAAAGTGGGTAGGATTATTTCAGCTTATTGGAGCCTCTACCAGGGGTTTGAAGTACATGTTATATTACCTAATTTGTTTTTCTTAACTATATATTTCAGTATCTACATCATTCCTGAATATTTAGAGGTAAATTCAATCAACTGGTTACCACTTCTTAGTTTGAAATTAAACTATGTGCCTTTCATGTCACAATTTCTTAAAACACACACACACACACACACACACACCACACCAATTTGATATTTAAAATAACATTTAAAGTTAACGTTGCTGTACAAATTTCATAACAATGTTCATACTGAGAAGACTAATCATGTTAGTAATTGCAGAGGGAAAATTTTGGTTTTATGGTCTTCAGCTTTTTTCTGTAACTTATTCTGAAGGACTAATGGTATTTTACTTTTTGAATAGAGATGTAGGGACCCAGAGTCTATCTATATTTTGGGGCAAGTTAGGAGACTCTTCTTATAGTAAGGATCCTGGGAGATCTGAACCGTAAATCTTCACCACCTTGTAGTTATGCTTGTTCCATGGAATCTCAGGAGTATCTTTGCAGTATGGGATCCAAATTTTATATTAAATTTTGACTCCAGAAGATAACATATCCTAGGAAATTATCCAAAAATACAGAATTCCTGGAACAATCCCCATATTCCGGTAACTATTTCCAGTTTCCCTGAAGCCAACCGTATAAGGCATATGGAGAAAGGACATTGATAACTGAAAGACAAAGTGACCTTTTGAATCCTTTCACTTAATCGCGTGAAAGATGGTCATGTATGGTTAAAAAAAAAAAAAAACCATAGGCTTGGAGAGCAACAATTCGACCACTTACTAACTTTATAACACTGGCCTAGTAACTTAACCTTGTTAAGCCTCAGTCTCCTCATCTGTAAAAGGGAGATGATATATACATAATTTTTATATACACACACACACACACACACACGTCTTGCAGAGCTATTGTGACTATTAAAACTAGAATATGCATATATGTGTATGTATATCTAACATCTATCATATCGCAGATGCCTAAAATATACTAATTATTATTATTGTTATGGCTGCCATACTTGAGAATGTCATTTGCAAGGCACTGTGGGGATAAAGGACTCACTCTTCTTTTTTTTCAAAGATGAAACTCGTGTTGTTAATAAAAACTAACTTTGGACTCAAAAGCCTAATCAAAATTCAATTCTTTATTCCTTTGCTAGTTTCAATCTTCAGGCCTTCCTACCTTGTTTGATGTTCAAAATTAAATGTCATGAAAGAGGCCCTGATGTACCTTTTGGTCATCACCTCAAAAACAAATCTATAGCCATGAGATGTGGAATTCATCTTTGCAAGATGAAATAAAATTCAAACAAACTACATTCTTCTCAGAGCTGAATATTTGGAAATTAGTCTGCTTAGCTATCCCTAGTACTTCTCTGATGTCTCTCATAAATGCCTGCCAACAAGTTCCCACTCAAAAGTATAAATGGAAGACCACAGTTCTAGAAAACAAAAATAATTTGAATATAGGAACAGCAGCAGCAATAAAACTCTTTTTCATTTAAAAGAATTCCCAGCAAAGACTCAGGGAAGAAGTGAGGGACAAGGCAGCGATAGAGGGAGTGGTTGTAGTCATCAATAGGATTTTGAAAATTATAACTTTTTCTTTAAAATATAATCCTTCAAACCTGCTGCTATATTCTCAGAAGCAGATAATAAAACAGAATGAAAAGCAGACTCTTATCTTAATACTGAATCCACATGCAAAGCAGCTATTGGATGTACTGCAGTGGAATGAATTCTTCATTTTATCATTATTGCAGGCTCATTCTGTGATTTCTCTCTCAATGGGTGACTGCAATAAGCCTGAAGGTACAGTTCACTCTTCTGAAAGAGCTATTAGAGTCACTCCTAAATGCCTGCCTCAAAGCTACCATTTTTTAAAACTTGGTTTTCCTTCATCTCCCAAGCAGCTGCAACCCATGCTTTTTACTGCTTAGAGAAAGAAGAAGAAAGAAAAAGACCAATAACTCAATGAAATCTCAAAGGAAGCTAGGTTGGTGATCTCAACTGGGATCTGGAGTGGTGGATTGAATTTTCATTTTCTTTGAGGAACCTGGAATCCACTTATGAGGAATTCACAATACGGTCAGATCTGACTGGGCAGGACTTGATTCATATATTCTACAGAGGATTGAAGCAGGCCAGAGAGAGGGCAGAGTCATGGCTTTGTCACAGGCAGAAGGGAAAAGTAATAGCAAGTGAAAAGACTAAGCCATTCCATTATCCTTATTCTGACTCCTTCTCTGAAAGGAGGGTTTGACCAGTGCTGCAGGCCATCAACAGAGAAGTTTATTCTTTGCACCTATCTCTGTCAGGCTCACCCCAGAGGTACAATGCAGAGGCTGAAGAGGAAGAGAGAAAGTTAAAATATTTTTTAACAACTTACTGACTCTGCTAATGTAGAAAGAAGAGATGTGCATAGCTAGCTACCTTCCAGGTTGGGCTGCTATCAAGTCAAAATCTGTCACAAAGTGACCTGGAGGAAAAGAAAAGATAGATGCACTGAGAGAGTCCCTCAGCCCCCTCCTCCCATAAGCAGGCACTGATTACTAAGGACATTTCCATGAGCGGTGCAGGATTTTTTTTCCTTTGCACATGACCTTTAAAACTACCTGATAAGCTATTTGCACTGCCTACCCTAGAAGTTTCAATAGACAGAGAGAAGACGAACATTAACCTTAATGGCTAAATTACCCAATGTCACTCTAAAGGCCTTTCCCCTTGAGAGAAGCCTGTGCAGCAGCCAAACACTCACTCCTTTAAAAGTTCACAGAGAGGCTCCATTAAAATCAAAACTGCAGAGTTTTCCAAACTTGGGTACTTTAAAAGTCAACATGTTACCTCTGGTGATGGACTCTCTTTTTTAAAAAAAATTAATAATTTGGCCAAATAATTGGAAGAAATTTTATTAAAGCTGTCTAAAAAGAGATTGTATACTCAAATGCTACAGTGGAAACTGAAGAAAGTTTTCAGCTTAATACTGAGAGCACTGATGGACATACACTTGCCTATTCCAGAAAAGGGTGGAAAAGACCTGTATGAATAAGAGAAGCCATCTTAGTGTTTCCAGACATTCCTTCATTCATTTATGAAGTGCTTACTCTCTACCAGGTACTATCCTGGGACTGTGATGGTAAACAAAATCAGATGTATCTGCTCTCCATCATTGGACTCGCAGTCTAGTAGAGGATGCAGACTGTAATCCAGGAATCACACAAACACAGAAAATATAGTGATGGTTCAAGTGAATGAGAGGTTCGTGGTACTATGCTTATACTCTGATAGGTTTGGAGACAATGACTGCCCAGAAACTTCCATCTTCTCCAAAGAAAGAGAACATATATCTCCCTGACCTGTAGAACAAAACATGGATATCCAGTCCCAGACACATTCACTTAGCTTCTAATAAGTCAAGTGTTATGAAACAGCTAGCAGTCTTATAAGTGATAGAATCGTCGTGGTCTCTGTTTGGCCTCAGAGCCTTGATTAATGCTTTTCTCATTCATTTCTTCATTCAGTCCACAAGCATTTATCGAATTTTTACTCTGTGCCAGAAACTGGGCTAGACCCTAGGTACAAAGATAAATAAGGCAAAAACCCTGCCATCAAGATACTCAGTCTACTGGGAAAGGCAGACACAGATAATTACAATACAGCACAATAATTGCTCTACTAGAGAGAAGTACAAAGCGCTATGAGCATTCGAAAGGAAAAAAAAAAAGCTGCTTTCCTAATACTTTCTCAGGCCTAATCCATCAGCAAAATCCTCACTACACAGGGCTAACAGGAAAACACTGGCAGATCATTTGTCGTGTCACTTGGCATTCCAGCAGCAGTCAGAGGCTCCTGCCCAACAAAGGTGGGCAGGCAGTCGAAAAGAAAGCAGTAGCATTAACAAACATAGCACGTCATTCTAAACTCAGTGCACAAGTGAGTTTACTGCCTGGCAGCTTGTCCCTGACACCTCACTACAGTGAGAGTAACAAGCCCCCCCAACCCCACACTACTGCTAAGCAATTGTTAGGGATGGATTTGTATATTAGAAGCAACTTCTCTAACACATCTGTCTCAAGTGCACTTACCTGCCACCCAGGGCCCTTCACAGTCTTTTCCATTTTTTTTTTCCCTTTTGAAATAGTTCGAGACATAATTTATGTCAAGCAGGTGATGAGAGCTACTGCTTCACTTCAGTCTACCCTTCATCAAAACATTTTATCTGGGGATCTGAAAGTATGAAGAGACAAGAATTTTTAGAAAATAAAATAAAATAAATACTATATAAAGTATATACACCTTACCTCTCTTTTTCAATCATCAATTGCGGTAGAAGGAAGAAAATTCAAATAGCAATTAGCTATTGAATTGACCATATTCCCTTTTGCAGTAAATTAGCAGATCTTATAACATGGCAGTCAGTCCCTTAATTCTTTCAGTTCATACCTGCAGCAGTATGTTAAAGCTCCAAACTGCCCCAGAATCCTGAATGAATAAAAGAAACTAATAGGTTTTTTTAAGGGAATCTCAAGCCTAAAGCCTGTCTTGCTGAAAGTCAAAGAACCAAGAGTTTCTAATGCTAAAACTACTTCCAATAGAAATATAATCATTTGAGAAAATTAACATTAATGTTTTCAGGCAATTTCTAAAGAGAATATACACTGGGAAAATCTAGCAACATAATGCATATTTTTTCCATCTGCACACAGTGTACATTCACATATACACACATGACCATTATATGCCATACCTCTGCAATTCAAATAAACAGTTCAGATGTTCTGCATGTATATTTATTTTAAACATGCAGTGACTCCTCACTGTGAGCCACATCCAATACTGATTGAGTTCTACTTAATTGTCACACATTTTTTTCCCTCCACTCCATTTGCAAGATTAAATAGACCTATTTCAGCATGGTAAAAAGAACCAAAATATCCCATGACTGCTTTTGCAAAGGTCACTCTCCTGCTTTAAGCATGGGTTATTTTTAATCACAGGTTATATATCTTAAAGGCAAGGCGTTTATTGAAACCTCCAGTTCATTTTTAAAAGTCTCCGGACATACTGAATAAATCACAGCTCAGAAGTAAAATGTAGTGATACACTCTCTACCGCCTTACATGCAAGGCCCCAGGGAGCCAGTTTCCAAATGTCCCCATCTCCAGTGCAGATTAGCTCTTCACTCAGCCAAGATCAAGATGATAGTGCTCATCTCAGCATACAGACTAGGAAACCTCAACCCATTGGGGGCCACCGTACTGGTTTTCAATAAGACATAGAACAAAAGGAGCTGAGCTTTATGGGTCACTTAAGATCTCCAGAAAGCTTTTCAGGAAGAGAAGCAAAGGGATAATGTCCTGGTTTAAGTTCCAGGCTGAAGAACAGGGCAGAAGCTGGACTCTATGTTCCTTTAACTGTATAACTTCTATTGACTTGAGATGCCTCACTCTACAATTGTCTTAGTTCCTGTTGCCATGGCTCTGTAACAGTGATAACTGGATTTCTTTGGTGGCTGAAATTAAGGAAGTCTTATGGATAAAATTCATATTTGTTGAGACTAACAAAAGGCAATGTATAGCTATTTATGGATTTTATTCTTCTCAGGCTCTAGCATTTTGATTCACAAAGTTGTTTATACTACTGTTTAAGGTTAAAGTTGTGCCTTATACCTGGAAATTGTCTACAAATAGGCCAAATTTTGAATCAGCTTGAATATTCAGAAGATAAAATGACTGACAGAATTTTCATTTGTTTTAGTCTGAATGCCAAATAACAAATAGCTTTCTCCAGATCCTAAAAGCCAGCAAAATGAATAAACTTTTCCACGTTCTATCATATTTTGTATTTAATATGTTAATATGAATTTGTTTCTTTGTTTTCAAAAAATTGCATTGGAAGATTCAATATAAGAAAAAAGAAGCATAAGCTTGCATTCTCCAAAATGCAGTGGCCCTCAATCATCATATTTCCATCAGCAATAAGGGACTAGAGTGCATTCTGAGAAATGAAGTCCAATCATCACTGGGCAGTATTAAATATATTTGGCCCACCCACAGAGCATTCTACACAAATTTCAACACACTCTGCCATCTCATATTGACCACTAATAAAGCCCTCTCATGAGATTGTCAATCTCTCTTAAGCATTAACTTTCTCCCCCTTCTTGAGGAAAGGGCAATAAAACTTAAAGTGCAGCAAGCACAGTTTTGCACAGATGAGCTTATGTTATGTATTATCATTATTAATGCAGTAACCACATCTAGCCTACTTTTCAGACATTCAAAACAGGATTTTTTTAAGATGACTTAAAAATGAAAATTGTAGTCATTTCAAATTGTTTTTGTAAAATATTTAAGGAGAGCTTTAATTTAAGGCATGTTTGACTCAAAATGCTCTTCTGGAATAGGGAGTAAAACTTCAAATTAGATGGCAATTTAAAAAAGAAATTGACATAATTTTTTAGAGAAACACTTTAGAGATCACAACAGATGAAATGTCACATCTAAATCATTTTATTGACAACATTCTCAATCTTCTCCGCTAAGGTCAATTCTTGCTTGATGAACAGGAATTTATGCTAATATAACATTAAGCTACCATCCCTCCATAATATCATAATGTCTCAAAACCTTTCAAAAGTATTTTTTTCTTTGAGGCTTTTAAAACAGTCATCTAGTAGCAGATGTCCCTCTGTGCCTACAGTTATCAGAAACTACAAGAGTCCAAGTCTTTGTTGTTTGTTTATTTTTTTTGCATTAAACAATAGTTGCCAGTACAGAAAGTATAGAAATAATGCCCCTCAGCTTAATTCATTCTTAATTGTTAAATCATTTATGAATTAAAAGAGAAGAAAACCTCATTGCTCTTTTTCTGACTAAAAATTAATAAGAAGAGGAAGAATTTTGGGTTAAATAACATAGTATATTTTATGTACCTGGCTGATATTGTTGACTTTGTTTATTAAAATTCATTTCACAGAATTAAAGCAATTCAAAATTTAAAGTGATTGTGCTTATTTTTTTAATAATGATTTGTATTTGTCACTAAAGAAAAATATTTATAACACTACACCTTCTTATTTTAGTTAAATAAAACAATGTAAATGCCTGTTGTATTTGGTTTCATTTAGTTTGGTAAATAAAATAATTAGGTAATCTTCCATTTTCTTATGGTGCTACAAATTTAGTCAAAGAAAGTATCACATAATTCCCAGCTTGAAAATGGATAGCATGAACCTTCTAAAAATAAAATGTTATCAAGTATACATATTATATGTTTATAAATATGCACAGTTCTCTCCAGAGCTGTCATCTTTTGGTCATGCCCAATTAAATGTTAAGTTTTTGGTCTTGTTTTGCTTTTTAAATAAGGGATCAGGCCTTTGGTGATAACAATCCATGTTTCCAAATTCTGTCTCATTCTTCTCATTAAGAGATAGAGTCTGAGGTCCCTCCCCTTGAACCTAAGTAGAACCTTGTGACTGCCTCAATAAATATCATGCCACAGAGGTGACTTCTAAGACTAGGTTTCTGCAGCTTTCTCAAGGGACATTATGCCAGGAGTCTTTAGCTACCATGTAAGAAGTCTAGCCACCCTTAAACCACCATGTGGAAAGACCACATGGAAAAGCTACACAGAAATAGAGGGACATGCCTGGGGTGCGCTGACTGTTCCTACGACCAGCTGTTTGAATCTTCGCAGAATAGCCCATGGCATAGAGTTATCTTTGAGATAACCCCAACTCCACTCACCATCTGACTATGGCCACATTTCTGATAAAACCAGAGAACTGAGCAAAAACTCCCTAGCTGAATCCAAACAGTTCTTATATTTATGAACAAAATTAATGACTGTTATTGTTGTAAGCCACTATTTTGACAATGGTTTGTTACACAGCCAGAACAATATGTTACACCTTTTTCTATGCTTCCAGTAGTGCTTAGTAAAATTTGAGTATTTGTAGGCAGCTAATTAGGTGATTATCAAATATTAAAAATAACTTAGCTATTCTTATATCAGACAAAACAAACTTTAAAACATGGGCAGTTAAAAGAGACAGAGAGGGACGTTATATAATGGTAAAAGGCCTTGTCCAACAGGAAAATATCAAAATTGTAAACATATATACACCTAACACTGGAGCTCACAAATTTATAAAACAATTACTAATAGACCTAAGAAATTAGATAGACAGCAACGCAATAACAGTGGGGCACCTCAATATTCCAATGACAGCACAAGACAGGTTATCAAGGCAGAAAGTCAACAAAGAAACAATAAAGATAAACTCTACCTTGGAACAAATGGACTTAACAGATATATACAGAACATTTCATCCAACAACTGCAGAATACACATTCTATTAAACATCCCATGGAACTTTCTCCAAGATAGACAATATGATAGGCCATGAAATAAGCCTCAATAAATTTAAGAAAATTGAAATTATATCAAACACTCTCTCAGACCACAGTGGAATAAAACTGGAAATTAACTTGAAAATGAACCTTCAAAACCATGCAAATATATGGAAATGAAATAACCTGCTCCTGAATGAGCATTGGGACAAAAACGAAATCAAGATGGAAATTTAAAAATTGTTCAAACTGGATAACAATAATGACACAACCTATCAAAACCTCTGGTATACAGCAAAGGCGGTGCTAAGAGGAAATTTCATAGACCTAAACCCCTACATCAAAAAGACTGAAAGAGCACAAATTGACATTCTAAGGTCACACCTCAAGGAACTAGAGAAACAAGAACAAACCAAACCCAAATATAACAGAAAAAAAGAAATAACCAAGATCAGATCAAAACTAAAAGAAACTGATACAATAAAAAACAATACGAAAGATAAAACAAAAAGCTGGTTCTTTGAAAAGATAAATAAAATTGATAGACCATTAGCAAGATTAACCACGAAAAGAAGAGAGAACATCTAAATAACCTCATTAAAAAAACAAAACAGGAGACATTACAACTGACACCACTGAAATACAAAAGATCATTCAAGGCTACTATGAACACCTTTATGCACATAAACTAGAAAACCTGGAAGAAATGGATAAATTCCTGGAAAAATACAACCCTCCTAGCTTAAATCAGGAAGGATTAGATACCCTGAAGAGACCAATAACAAGCAGCGAGATTGAAATGGTAATTTTTTAATTACCGACAAAAAAAGTCCAGGACCAGATGGATTCACAGAAGAATTCTACCAGATATTCAAAGAAGACTTGGTACCAATCCCTTTGACACTATTCCACAAGACAGAGAAAGAAGGAACTCTCCCTAATTCATTCTATGAAGCCATCATCACCCTAATACCAAACCAGGAAAGGGCATAACCAAAAAAGAAAACTACTGGTCGATATCCTTGATGAACACAGATGCTAAACTCCCTAACAAAATGCTAGCTAACCGAATCCAACAACATAGTATCAAAAAGATAATCCACCATGATCAAGTGGGTTTCATACCAGGGATGCAGGGATGGTTTAATGTACACAAGTCAATAAATGTGATACACCCATAAACAGAATTAAAAACAAAAATCACATGATCGTCTCAATAAATGCAGAAAAAAAAACTGACAAAATCCACCATCCTTCAGAATTAAAGGCCTCAGCAATATCGGCACAGAAGGGATATACCTCAAGTTAATAAGAGCCATCTATGACAAACCCACAGCCAATGTTATACTGAATGGGGAGAATTTAAAACACTTCCCTCTGAGAACTGGAACAAGACAAGGGCATCCACTCTCACTCACTACTACTCTTCAACACAGTATTGGAAGTCCTAGCCAAAGCAACCAGACAAGAGAAAAGAATAAAAGACATCCAAATCCATAAAGAGGAAGTCAAACTGTCATTGTTTGCTGATGATATAATCATTTACCTTGAACACTCTAAAGGCTCCTCCAGAAAGCTCCTAAAACTGATAAAAGAATTCAGCAAAGTTTCCAGATACAAGATTACTGTACACAAAGTGGTAGCTCTTCTATACACCAACAGCAACCAAACAGAGAATCAAATCAAGAACTCAACCCCTTTTACAATAGTCACAAAAAAATAAAATATTTAGGAATATACGTAACTAAGGAAGGGAAAGACCTCTATAAAGAAAACTAGAAAACACTGCTGAAGGAAATCACAGATAACACAAACAAATGGAAACACATTGTGATGGTTAATACTGAGTGTCAACTTGATTGGACTAAAGGGTAAAAAGTATTGATCCTGGTTGTGTCTCTAAGGGTGTTACCAAAAGAGATTAACATTTGAGTTAGTGGGCTGGGGAAGGCAGACCACCCTTAATCTGGTGAGCACAATCTAATCAGCTACCAGCAAATATAAAGCAAGCAGAAACATGTGAAAAGGACTCGCCTAGCCTCCCAGCCTACATCTTTCTCCCATGCTGGATGCTTCCTGCCCTCAAACATCGAACACCAAGTTCTTCAGTTTTGGAATTTGCACTGCCTCTCCTTGCTCCTCAGCTTGCAGACAGCTTATTGTGGGACCTTGTACTCACGTAAGTTAATACTTAATAAACTTACATGTATATTATATACAGTATATATAGTATATATAATATACATATAATATGTAATATATATATTATACATATAATATATATAGGAGTCTATATATAGAAAAAAGGAAAGATATATACCTATACATATCCTAATAGTTCTGACCCTCTAGAGAAACCTAATACACACATCCTATGCTCATGGATGAGTAGAATCAATATTGTGAAATTGACCATACTGCCAAAAGCAATCTGCAGATTGAAGCAATCCCCACCAAAATACCACCATCATTCTTCATAGAATTAGAAAAAAGAATTATAAAATTTTTATGGAACCAAAAAAGAGCCCATGTAGCCAAAGCAAGACTAGGCAAACAAACCTGGAGGCATCACACTACCTAATTTCAAACTATACTATAAGGCCATAGTCACCAAAACAGCATGGTATTCGTATGAAAATAGGCACATGGACCAATGGAACAGAATAGAGAAACCAGAAATAAGCGCAAATACTTCACAGCCAACGTACCTTCGACAAAACAAGCAAAAACATGCACTTTATCTCGAGGTCCCGGAGCAAGATGGTCAAATAGGAACATCTCCAGTCTCCAGCTCCCAGCACAAGTGACACAGAAGACAGGTGATTTCTGCAGTTTCAACTGAGGTACCAGGTTCATCTCACTGGGGAGTGCCGGACAATTGGTGCTGGTCAGCTGGTGCAGCCCAATCAGCGAGAGCTGAAGCAGGGCGAGGCATTGCCTCACCTGGGAAGCCCAAGGGGGAAGGGAATCCCTTTTTCTAGCCAGGGGAACTGTGACACACAACACCTGAAAATCGGGTAACTCCCACCCTAATACCACACTTTACCAAGGGTCTTAGCAAACGGCACACCAGGAGATTATATCGCACACCTGGCCTGGAGGGTCCCACGCCCACAGAGCCTCCCTCATTGCTAGCACAGCAGTATGCCATCTAACTGCAAGGCAGCAGCTAGGCTGGGGGAGGGGCGCCCACCATTGCTGAGGCTTAAGTAGCTAAACAAGGCCCTGGGAAGCTCCAACTGGGTGAAGCCCACAGCAGCTCAAGGAGGCCTGCCTGTCTCTGTAGACTCTACCTCTGGGGACAGCGCACAGCTAAACAAAAAGTAGCAGAAAGCTCTGCAGATGCAAATGACCCTGTCTGACAGCTTTGAAGAGAGCAGTGGATCTCCCAGCACGGAGACTGAGATCTGAGAACGGACAGACTGCCTGCTCAAGTGGGTCCCTGACCCCTGATTAGCCTAACTGGGAGACATCCCCCACTAGGTGCAGACTGACACCTCACACCTCACATGGTGGGGTACACCCCTGAGACGAAGCTTCCA